>NW_024070186.1:127836378-128148355 GCF_014754425.2 Oryx dammah
GAAGCCCTATTTTTCACAGGAACATTATATAAATATGAGTGTCCAGGCTTGAAGCCCTATTTTTCACAGGAACATTATATAAATATGAGTGTCCAGGCTAACCTAGAAAGTCTTCATGTAAAATGAAGGTAAACCCATTTTGAGATACTCTACTATAACAAGGATTCTTTCATGTTGCAACTGAAAGTGATGCATTATATAGAGAATTACAACACATATTCCAGGGAGAAGACGGGCTATGAATAATTATATATAGTTAAATTATAATATGATTAGTATTAAATTTAAAATAACCATACAATATGGTTGAGCACCAAGGGATTTTCAAGTAAAGGAAACATAATAAAAAAATCAAGGGGCAACAAAGAGCACAGCACTTAGTAGTGGTGAGGGTTGCGGTGTGGAATACAGTGACCTTACTGAAGATGACTGATGAAGGAAAGGTGGCAGATGCTAAGGATTTGGATCTTGTTTTAGAGACGCGTTGGCTATGCCAAGGCTATGACCCTGCAGGGAAGCCTTCTTAAAAGAGCCTAAGTGATAAAATTAGGTTTGATATGCAAATACAGCTACAAAATAAGTTCCATGGCAATACTTACACTGTCTCCAAGAAGAGAGAAATAGTAGCAAGCTCCCTGATGCTGGTCAAAAATCTTTGGTCCTAATCATCTTTCATTTAAATTCCTACCAGTAGGCTCCAGGAGTTGGTGATGGACAGGGAAGCCTGGCGTGCTACTGCCCATGGAATTGCAAAGAGTCAGACAAGACTGAGCAACTGAACTGAGCTCCATGTTGGTGAATCACATCCCAAAACTGTGGAATTCCTGATAATGTCTGGCCCAAACTTTTTGACAGTGCCAAAGCAGTAATGAGACAAATTAGACATACATATTCTATTAGAGCTTAGAAATAGCAACCTCCAGAGCTAATCAATGTCTAACAGTTTGTGATGGGAAAAAGTATCCATATGTACATTCTTTAGGTCTCACCCTCTCTCTCACACTTCAACCTAAACTTTTACCACTGTGGATTTCTCAAAAAATCTTTCTTCCTTCCTTTCCCTCTCTCTCTCAGTCTCTTTCTCTCTATTTCTCCCTCTCTCTTTTCATTCTTCCTCTCTTTCTCTTTCTCTAATCAGAGAAGAAGTGATCATTAAAAATAATAGAATCCAAATTTATTTTTAAAAAATGTGATTGGGTGACCCTAAGTCAGCTTTATTTAGAGAAAAGAAAGAGGAAGAGGAGTGGAAGCCAGGCAGAAGAAAGTTGTTGGCAGTGAAACCTGCTTTTTAAAAAGAAGAGTTTTCAGAAAATTTTTTCTGCTATATATATGAATTATATTTTCCATGTCAGTCTCCCACATAAACATACACTTCATTCTCCAGTCACACAAGCACATTGCACCAACAAGGAGTTTTAATAGAGATCTACATTGCTTTTTGTTGATTTTGAAGTTAAGACATATCCTTTTCAATGTGCAAATATATTACATGTATTCATTATAGCCCTTCCTTCATTTCTTCTTTCCTTCTTTCCTTATTTTTACAATTTACTCTCTTTTAGTCTTCATATGGGCTTCCCTGGTGGCTCAAAGGTTAAAGCTTCTGCCTCTGATGCGGGAGACCTGGGTCTGATCCCTGGGGCAGGAAGATCCTCTGGAGAAGGAAATGGCAATCCATTCCAGTACTCTTGCCTGGAGAATCCCATGGATGGAGGAGCCTGGTGGGCTACAGTCCACGGGGTCGCAAAGAGATGGATATGACTGAGCAAATTTGTATATATTTATTTTGTCCTTTCTTGGGGAATATTCCATATTATGAGATCTTGCTGTTCCTATAGGAGAAGGAAATGGCAACCCACTCCAGTATTCTTGCCTGGAGAATCCCATGGACAGAGGAGTCTGGTGGGCTGCTGTCCATGGGATCGCACAGAGTTGGACATAACTGAAGCAACTTAGCAGCACCAGCAGCTGTTCCTATATATTGATTTTACAATTTCTCTTTCTTTACAAAATGATATCAATAATGAATAGAAGTTTTTACTTTTTACTCAACAATATAACATATTTTAAAACCAGTATGTTTGTACCTCAGTTAATTTCTGTTTGTTTCTCATTTAATTTCTGTGTTTATATATAACATTTGTCCATGAGATCCAAGCATTAGTCCAGATAATTAAAAGAATCTAAGAAAATTTTAGAGGTATTAAGGTTTAGTCAGATTTATCTTTGACAGAGAGAAGTACAATGTAGACAATGTAGAAAATGTCGACAATGTAGACAATGAGTAAGAGGAAGCAGAAGAGGTGGTGTGGGGGAAAAGTACCATAGATCAGCCAATAAATTAAGTTTGCAATTGTTTCTTAGGTGAGTGATAAGGTAGATCTGAACTGTAAGGGAATAAAAGTGGTGAGGAAAATGTATGTTTAAGGTAAATTTGTTGTTGATGGTTTTAGCAAAATAAACAGTGCTTTACTGACTGTTGATGAATGATAGGAAGAGGGGAAAGGTTAGGAAGCTATCTCTTCAAGCTTACATGCGTGAGTGGATAGAATCACCATAATCTAAAGTAAGGAGTAGGAATCATACACTTTAAAAAAGAGAGAAAGTAATGATTACTTTGAAAGTGGACTTTAAAACCACTTAGAAAACATGTACAGAGAAGCAAAAATTCTGAAGCATAAAAAATATTAAAATAAAAAGTCTTGAAAATTTTCAGAACATACCCTTATCAAATTTTGATGTTAAACAATATGGATAGAGCCTTATATGTTCACCTTGGTAAAGGTGGAGTTTCTCTCCTAAATATAAGCCTGTAATTTTCAACCAGATACAGTAAATTCGTGTATGCTCTACATAACATATCTGTGTATATATAAATTAAATCCACGTGATATAGGCATTGTTGTGTGCAGTTGCAAAGTCATGTCGGACTATTTGTGACCCGTGAACTGCAGCAAACCAGGCTTCCCTGTCCTGCACTATCTCCTGGAGTTTGCTCAAATCCATGTCCACTGAGTTGATGATGCCATCCAACCATCTCATCACCTGTTACCCTTTTCTTCTCCTGCCCTCAAACATTCCCAGCATCAAGGTCTTTACCAGTGAGCTAGCTCTTTGCATCATGTGACCAAAGTATTTAAGCTTCAGCTTCAGCACCAGTCCTTCCAATGAAAACTCAGGATCGATTTCCTTTAGGACTGACTGGTTTGATCTCCTTGCTGACCAAGGGACTCTGAAGAGTCTTCAGCACCACAATTCAACAGCATCAATTCTTTGATGCTTAGCCTTCTTTATGGCACAACTTCCACATCTGTACATGACTACTGGAAAAAACAGCTCTGACTATATTGTCCTTTGTTGGCAAAGTGATGTCTCTGGTTTATAATATGCTATCTAGATTCGTCATAGCTTTTCTTCCAAGGAACACATGTCTTTTAATTTCATGGCTGCAGTCACAATCTGCAGTGATTTGGGGACCCAAGAAAATAAAGTCTGTCACTGTTTCCATTGTTTCCCCATCTATTTGCCATGAAGTGATGGGACCAGATGCTATGATCTTAGATTTTTCAATGTTAAGTTTTAAGCCAACTTTTTCACTCTCCTCTTTCACTTTCATCAAGAGACTCTTTAGTTCCTCTTCACTTTCTGCCATAAAGGTGGTGTCATCTGCATCTCTGAGGTTACTGATATTTTCACTGAGTGACTGAACTGAACTGCTATATGTCTATTTTCATGTCTTATAGATATATTCTATTAAAGACATAACTCTTCTGAGTAAATGGTATGTTACTGTTAGTTGCTCTGTTGTGTCCAACTTTGTGACCCAATGGACAGTAGCCTACCAAGCACATCTGTCCATGGATTTTTGCAGGGAAGAATACTTGAGTGGGTACCCATTCCTTTCTGCAGGGGATCATCCTGACCCAGGGATCAAACCCAGGTCTTTGGCATTGAAGGCAGATTATTTACTGTCTGAGCCACCAGGGAAGCCCCAATGACTAGCATATTCCTGTATTCAAGATAAAATAACAGCTCATGATTCACCATTAATACTAAAATTTTCATAAACTTAAGTATAACATAGTCTACATATAATTATATCACCAATCACTTCATTTTGCTTGCTCAGTCCTGTCTGACTCTTTGCAACCCCATGGGTTGCAGCACACCAGGCCTCCCTGTCCATCACCAATTCATGTAGCTTGCTCAAATCCATGCCCATTGAGTCGATAATGCCATCCAACCCTCTCATCCTCTGTTGTCCCCTTCTCCTGCCTTCAATCTTTCCCAGCATCAGGGTCTTTTTCAGTGAGTCTGTTCTCCACATTAATAGCCAAAGTATTGGAGTTTCAGCTTCAGCATCAGTCCTTTCAGTGAATATTTAGGACTGATTTCCTTTAGTATGGACTGGTTTGATCCCCTTGCAGGTCAAGGAGATCCTTGCCTTTAGGATTTGAAATAGCTCAAGTGTCTTTTCCAACACCACAGTTCAAAAGCATCAATTCTTCAGGGCTCAGCTTTCTTTATAGTCCAATTCTCACATCCATACATGTCTACTGAAAAAACCATAGCTTTGACTAGACAGACCTTTGTTGGCAAAGTAACGTCTCTGCTTTTTAACAAGCTGTCTAGGTTGGCCATAGCTTTTCTTCCAAGAAGTAAGTGTCTTTTAATTTTATGGCTGCAGTCACCATCTGCAGTGATTTTGGAGCCCCCAAAATAAAGTCTGTCACTGTTTCCCCTGTTTCCCCACGTATTTGCCATGAAGTTATGGGACCAGATGCCATGATCTTCATTTTATGAATATGGAGTTTTAAGCCACTTTTTTCACTCTCTTCTTTCACTTTCATCAAAAGGCTCTTTAGCCCTTCACTTTCTGCCATAGGGTGGTGTCATAATCAGAGTGACAATATACAGCTTGATGTACTCCTTTCCTGATTTGGAACCAGTCTGTTGTCCCATGTCCAGTTCTAACTGTTGCTTCCTGACCTGCATACAGATTTCTCTGGAGGCATGTCAGGTGGTCTGGTATTCCCATCTCTTTCAGAATTTTCTACAGTTTGTTGTGATCCACACAGCTAAAGGCTTTGACATAGTCAATAAAGCAGAAATAGATGTTTTTCTGTAACTCTGTTGCTTTTTTGATGGTACAATGGATGTTGGCAAGTTGATCCCTGGTTCCTCTGCCTTTTCCAAATCTAGCTTGAACATCTGGAAGTTCATGGTTCATGTACTTTTGAAGCCTGGCTTGGAGAATTTTGAGCATTACTTTACTAGCATGTGAGATGAATGCAATTGTGTGGTAGTTTGAGCATTCTTTGGCATTGCCTTTCTTTGGGATTTGAATGAAAACTGACCTTTTCCAGTCCTGTGGCCACTGCTGAGTTTTCCAAATGTGCTGGCATATTGAGTGCAGCACTTTCACAGCATCATCTTTTAGGATTTGAAATAGCTCAATTGGAATTCCATCACCTCCACTAGCTTTGTTCATAGTGATGCTTTCTAAGGCCCACTTGACTTCACATTCCAGGATGTCTGGCTCTAGGTGAGTGATCACACCATCATGATTATCTGGATCATGAAGATCTTTTTTTGCATAGTTCTTCTGTGTCTTCTTGCCAACTTTTCTTAATATCTTTTGCTTCTGTTAGGTCCATACCATTTCTGTCCTTTATTGAGCCCATCTGTTCATGAAAATTTCCCTTGGTACCTCTAATTTTCTTGAAGACATCTCTAGACTTCCCCATTTATTGTTTTCCTCTATTTCTTTGCACTGATCACTGAGGAAGGCTTTCTTACCTCTCCTTGGTATTCTTTGGAATTCTGCATTCAAATGGGTATATCTTTGCTTTTTTCCTTTGCCTTTCAATTCTCTTCATACCTTTTTATAAGGCCTCCTCAGACAACCATTTTGCCTTTTTTCATTTTTTTTTTTTTCTTGGTGATGGTCTTGATCACTACCTCCTATACAATGTCATGAACCTCTGTCTATAGTTCTTCAGGGATTCTGTCTATAAGAACTAACCCCTTGAATCTATTTCTCACTTCCACTGTATAGTCATAAGGGATTTTGATTTAGGTCATAGCTGAATGATCTATGAATGGCTATGGTTTTTCCAGTGGTCATGTACAGATGTGAGATTTGGACTGTGAAGAAAGCTAGCTGAACGCTGAAGAATGGATGCTTTTTAACTGTGGTGTTGGAGAAGACTCTTGAGAGACCCTTGGACTGCAAGGAGATCCAACCAGTCCATTCTAAAGGAGATCAGCCTTGGGATTTCTTTGGAAGGAATGATGCTAAAGCTGAAATTCCAGTACTTTGGCCACCTCATGCGAAGAGTTGACTCATTGGAAAAGACTTTGATGCTGGGAGGGATTGGGGCAGGAGGAGAAGTGGACAACAGAGGATGAGATGGCTGGATGGCATCACTAACTCGATGGACGTGAGTTTGAGTGAACTCCAGGAGATGGTGATGGACAGGGAGGCCTGGTGTGCTGCGATTCATGGGGTTGCAAAGAGTCGGACATGACTGAATGACTGAACTGAACTGAATGATCTAGTGGTTTTCCCTAATTTCTTTAATTGAAGTCTGAATTTGGCAATAAAGAGTTCATGATCTGAGCCACAGTCAGATCCCAGTTTTGTTTTTGCTGACTATACAGTGTATAGAGTTTCTCCCTCTTTGGTTGCAAAGAATATAATCCATCTGATTTTGGTGTTGACCATCTGGTGATGTTCATGTGTAGAGTATTCTCTTGTGTTGTTGGAAGAGGGTGTTTGCTATGACCCGTGTGTTCTCTTGGGAAAACTCTGTTAGCATTTGCCCTGCTTCATTCTGTACTCCAAGGCCAAATTTGCCTGTTACTCCAGGTATTTCTTGACTTTCTACTCTACATTTCCATCACCTATAATGAACAGCACATTCTTTTGGGGTGTTAGTACTAGAAGGTCTTGTAGCTCTTCATAGAACCATTCAACTTCAGCTTCTTCTGCATTATTTACAGATTAGACAGTGTTAAAGAATCAGAAAAGTATATGGAAAAGCTGTGTGCTTGTGTATGCTCAGTAACATCCAACTTTTTGAGGCCTCATGTACTGCAGCCCTCCTCTGTCCATGGAATTCTTCAGGTAAGAATACTGGAATGAATTGCCATTTCTTACTCCAGAGAATCTTCCTGACTGAGGGGTCAAACACACATCTTCTGCATTGGTAGGCAGACCTTTTACCATTAGCACCACCTGGGAAACCCTATGGAAAAACTTCCAGAAAGTAAGTAAATCATTATAATGAGAAGAAGTTGTAGAATGTTGTTTTAAATTGTGCTTTGGTATTAAACTGCTGCTGCTGCTGCTTTGGAATTAAACTACCTGGACACAATTCTGGATTTCATGCTAACTGGATTCAGGTTTGTTGTAAAGTAGATTATTTAACCTCTTTATTGTATAGTTTCCCATTTATGAACAGTGACAACCATAGTAACCATCTCACAATGTCTTTGCCAGGGCTAAAAGGAATATATGTTATTCATTGTTGTATCCCCAGTAACTTTAATGCATAAAACAGACTAGGCAGTTAATATATAATCTAGCCTCAATAACATTAAAGTTCCTCTCATTATTATTACAAATTATTAATTTGGGTTTTTGGTCACTTGAGTAACTGTGAAGGATGTAGTGAAATTTGGTGGGGTGGCAGATATAGTATATAGATAGTTGAAAAGTTAATGAGAATGAGATTGAAGAGTATATAATCAGCTATTTCCAGAAAGATTCTCTGTTAAGAAGCATAGAGAACTAGGGCAGTAACTGGAAAGAAATATGAAGCCAAGAAAATGTTAATATTTGTAGAGTATGGGGTAAAGTAGAGGATGTTGGAAACCTAAAAGGAATGTTCCAGAAGATATAAAATGAGGATAATGATGGAATGAATGCCTTGAAAAGACAAAAGTTCCAAAGTCCATATGGAAGCATGGCCTTTGATAGAAGAGGAGTTAGTTCTTTTATTGTAAAAATAGGAAAGAAAGAGAATGGAACAAAATGAAAACAAATTTTTAAATTTTAGGACACAAAGATAATATGATGGTTTTTTTGTTTGATGACTTCTATTCATATATTTAATAATTTTAATTGTATATATACCATTAACCAAATTAAATACTGGAAATAAAGGAATATACAAGTTAATGAGCTCAGAAAAATTCTCTTCAGTTACAGACCTTATATTAGCATGTGGTGAGATATCCAACATACCGAATAAATAGGTAAAATATGTAGTATTTTAGATGATAGAGGTTATAGAGAGAACTAAAACTGGGACTGAGAATAAAGAATTCAAGAGAAGTTGTACTTTTAAATTGAATAATCAGAAAAGTGCTCATGAAGAAGGTGAGATCTGAAGGAGGTAAGGAGTGATTCAGGCGTCTGGAGATTCCACACCAAAGGAAGGGAAAATACAGTCTCCAATATAAGAATGTGCCTGCAGTGTTCAGCAAGAAATGAGAAAAGTCTGTGGTTTCAGCATAAAGAGTAGCTTTCCCTTCAACTGACACTTGAAGGCCTTAGAAGATTTTAATCAGAGGACCAATATTATTTTCATTATATTTAACAAAAGTTCTTTGGCTGCAATATTTAAAATAGACTGAAATAAGCAAAGATGAAATCAAGAGACAATTTAGAGAAAAAGTAGAAGCATTTTTGGTATAAGTACTATGGATTAAAAAATTAAATAATCCAAGTTTGATCCATGATGAAAGTAATAAATTTAAAGAGAAATATGGTTCTGGATATATTTGGATAGTACATGTGACAGGATTCTGGGGATATGGTTTGAAGATAGAGCCTATTGGATTTACCACCTAATTGTAATTTGTGAGAAAAAAAAAAATAGTAGTCAAGAATGACTGAGATTTTTTGACTGAACAACTGAAGGATAGGGATTTCATTACTGAGGTGAAAAATTTTGTGGGTGCAGGTGGAGAGAGAATATGAAGATTATGTATTTGCTTACTTAAGTGTGAAATATCAATTAGATATTTAGGTGAAGATGTGAAGTGGTTATTGACTAATATTTAAAATATCAATCCAGAGAGTACAAGAGAATTTCTTGGCTAAAAATATAAATCTTACAAAGCAGCATGTAGATGGCATTTAGAGTCATGATATTAGGTGTGTGCAGATAGAAAGTGAGTGTAGATAGAAAGAAGAAAGGCTTTAGGGCTGTGATATAGGGCCCTTAAAGTTTTTGAGGTCAGGAAAATGACCACCAACCAAAAAGAGAGGCTGAGAAGGAGTAGTGATTTTTTAAAATGGAAGAAATCAACTCAGTGTAGTGCCCTTGAAACCAAATGAAGAAGTATTGTAAGAAGTAAGAAATGACCTGCAACCTCAAGTGTTGCTGATAAGTGAAGTAAGATGCCAACTGAGAGCTGATCCTTGGAGTTAGCAGTGAAGGGAATTGGTGAAAACTTGAATGAATTAGATTGAGACAGAGTACGGGACTGAAGGAATTGAAGAAAAATGTACAGTTTAGCTTTAAGAGGATGCATAAAATGAAGAGAAATTGAGATCACCCTATTTAGTTTAATGAAAAATAGCCAGTATAGAGTGGTGGTGATTGATGTTGAGAAGAGACAGGGTAGAGACCAATACACAAATTATTTGTGGAATAGTTATTTTTGAGAGGACATGGAGATGGGGAAGTTTAAACATGAGATCATGGAATATGACTTATAAAGAATAGGAGTGAAATAATGGTAAAGAATTATGGTTTAAAACACTGGACTGTATTGAAAGCCAAGCTGGGATTAAAGATCATGAATTATAATGATGCTAATATCATTGGTTAAGCAAATTTTCTCCAGTGATGTTTATCTTTTGGATTACAATCACTAAGAACCAGGTAATTGGGTTAATTGAAGGTTAATATTTGAAATAAGAAGGAAAAGAGAGTGTAATGAAGCTGAAGATGTTTATTAGGCAGTAATTGTAATGATGTATCATGATACCTTCGCTGGAGTTTAAGTAAAAATAGAAATGAGATGATGGGTAGGTGAAAATGGAAGGGTTACAGGATTTATGGACTGATGAATTTAAAGAAATATTGCAGAGGAACTTGACAAAGTGGGCAGAAATTCCAGAAACTAGAATTATTGAATTAATGGCTCCAGAGAAGCAGCAAATGGTGATGGCAAAGTTCAAGAGGTGACCATGAGAACAAATGCAGGAAAAGGGGACTGGTGATTTAAAAAACAAAACAAAACAACAACAACAACAACAACAACTCAGGGAATTTAGCAGCAAAGCTATCCTCACATTTTTTAGAACTATGGTAGTATCGAGGATGAAGATGAAGGTCATTATCTTGGGGATAACCCTTATGGTAGAAAGTGAAGAAAAACTAAAGAGCCTCTTGATGAAAGTGAAAGAAGAGAGTGAAAAAGTTGACTTAAAGCTCAACATTCAGAAAACTAGGATCATGGCATCCAGTCCCATCACTTCATGGCAAATGGATGGGGAAACAGTGGAAACAGTGGGTGACTATTTTTCTGGGCTCCGATGTCTCTGCGGATGGTGATTGCTGCCATGAAATTAAAAGACACTTACTCCTTGGAAGGAAAGTTATGACCAACCTACAGAGCATGTTAAAAAGCAGAGACATTACTTTGCCAACAAAGGTTCTTCTAGTCAAGACTATGGTTTTTCCAGTAGTCATGTATGGATGTGAGAGTTGGACTATAAAGAAAGCTGAGCACCAAAGAATTGATGCTTTTGAACTGTGGTGTTGGAGAAGACTTTTGAGAGTCCCTTGGACTGCAAGGAGATCCAACCAGTCCATTCTGAAGGAGATCAGCCCTGGGATTTCTCTGGAAGTAATGACGCTGAAGCTGAAACTCCAGTACTTTGACCACCTCATGCGAAGAGTTGACTCATTGGAAAAGACTCTGATGTTGGGAGGGATTGGGAGCAGGAGGAGAAGGGGACGACCGAGTTGAAATGGCTGGATGGCATTATCGACTCATTGGATGTGGGTTTGGGTGGACTCCGGGAGTTGGTGATGGAGAGGGAGGCCTGGCATGCTGCAGTTCATGGAGTCGCAAAGAGTCAGACACAACTGAGCAACTGAACTGAACTGAACATGAGGAAAAAATAAAGTTTAACTGTATAACAGCAGTAAAGGAGAGAAGATGAGGTGTTTTAAGAGCATAAGTTAAATTTCCAGAGACAAGGATGACTATTGTAAGCCCAACAGGATTCAGTGGGAAGAGTACCCTTAGTATGTATAGACCTGTAGTTACTTCATTTCATGGCCACTTGATGCTGTCTGCTACCGTGGATGTACTTGGTGACTGCATGGATTGGACGTTGGATCAACTAACGCTTTTATATTGGATCATCAAGGGAAGTTTTTTAAAAAGATGCCTAACCCAGATCTCATCACAGAGGAATCTGCTTTATTTGATCTGAGGTTGAGTTCAAGGCTTGTGATTCTAATGTATAAGTAGTGAGAGTTACTTTGTACCTCATACTGCCATACATTGATCCATTTTATTCTTCAGATTCTTTGTGGCCCCTTGGGTATGAAGTAGAGGTAATATACAATTTATCTATTTTCCAGGCTATTTCTTCCTCATGAACTGCCTTTCTCCTCATTCCTCAGATTTAATTTCTACACTTACTTTTTGGAAGTTCTCTTTTTCTTTCCAGTGAGTTTTCAAAGTACTTACTTAAAATCATCTTACTTACTTACTTAAAACCATCAGTGACTTATTTATAGTTTTCCACTACATATTGCATTTTTTATGTACATGTAAATAGACAATGCTGAAGATATTAAAGTCATCTTTGAATTTTATAAAATTCCTAGCACAGTATTTTGTACTTAATACTTATTATATATATATTTGCTGAATGAGTAAATATATACATGTCTAGCAATTTGCATTTGCCTATGTTGCAAGAATTTGGGGATGAAATTATATGTATTACTAACTTGTATCCAAATCTAATAGGGCACCTATTTGGTTAACTTCTGGTGCCTAAGATGGTAAAGAATCTGTGTGCAGGGCAGGAGACCCAGGTTGAATCTCTGGGTCAGGAAGATCCTGTGGAGAAGGGAATGGCTACCCACTCCTGTATTCTTGTCTGGAGAATCCCATGGATAGGGAGCTTGGTGAGCTACAGGGTATGGGGTCAAAAAGAGTCAGACAGGAATTATTGCCTAACACTTTCACTTTAAGCTATTTTGAAAAAAAAAAAAAAAAGGTAGTTAATAAATAAATGCTTGAATTACCTATATAATAATTGCAAAATATTTCACAGATTCTTATTATATGGATTTAGATTAAAAGATACATGCTTTAATTGACAAAGCTACAATTTTTGTTAAGATCCTTGAAAACTAAGCCCTAAAAACAATCCTATCTGTGTAATTATTTAGTAATAACTTTTAAATTTTGGTTCAATGGTCAAAGGCTAGTTCATTTCCAGTTACCTGAGTTAAGCATTCTGAGATAAAGTTAAGTGCTAGATTGTTAAGCTTTGGTCTTTATATGCTAAGCAAACTACCAGTTGTGCAGGCTCTTGCAACAGAAAACTAACATTCCGCTTCTTTAATAACAACTCTTTTGTCAGTTTCTAATAAAATTAAAAGGGATTTAAAATGTCTCATTTCTGGTCAGAATTTTTGTGTTTTGTTTTACACACTTTGAGCCCAAATATCACTGTATCCTTTATGTATAGTTAAGGCTGATAGGAAGGCAAGTATTAAAGATAAAACTACATTTGTTAGCTTTTTCTTTTTAATCCTGTTTCAAAACTGTTTAGAGGCCCTTCAGAAACACTACTGTTTGCAAGATTACCAAATTGGTAGAAAACATTAAAATGTTGAGCTACAATAGTACCTCATAAATGCTTTCAAAAAGGAGAGCAGAGCCAATTAAAAAAATAAATTCCTCGTGTACTGTAAGATAAATTGCTGGGAGCTAACCAGTAAAATAATAGAGCTGTCAAAACAATATAATTTCCTTGTACAAACCAAAGTATATTCAATGTAATAACAGAGTGAAGATCTCCTGAAAAATATCTAGTCAGAAATGAACTGCAGGGGAAAATACATTTGTTTAGAGCTCAGTTAGTGCATGGAAATAAAGTCTGCTTGTAAGTTTGCAATATTTGACAAGGAGAAGATTATAGCTCAGCCATGGCCTCCAATAACTTAAAATATTAGAGCTTTTAGACCTTGCTCAGTTAAATAAGTTACCCAAGTGTTCACCTTTCACAGATTGATAATCTGGTTGTAGCCTGGGACACTTCACTATCTGTGAACTGATGAATGATCAAGACATTTAACTTGATAGATCAGGGTCTTTTGCTAAATAAATTAAAGTAAATAGGAGTAACTGAGCAAGCTGTTGGCTGGTCTAATGGGTATTTGTCAAATTAATCTGTCAGTGAATGTGAAGAGATGTGTTCCAGTTCCATCCTATTCATTAGGGGACAGTCTGTTTCTGAATCCTGAATGGTCACAAAGGTCTCACTTAGACACATGAAATACACAAGATCACACAAGAGCAGAATGTCGAGCTGCCTTTTACCACACTGTAAAAGCTGTAAACATGAACTCAAATGGCATATACAAACACGTGTAACAGGAAGTCCTTGGTGGACGCACCATAACAAAGCATTGAGGCAGATCCTTTGGTTTGTGAGCAGAGGGGCACAGCTGCTCCTGATTGAGGTAGATGACAAATGAGGATTTCTGAGAAATCATTTTTCTTGAAGCAAAGATTATAAAGACTGCTTAGCAGACATAATACCCTAATTTCAATTTAGGAGAAATATGTAGGTGGATTATAATTATTCATCTGAGAGAGTCTGAGAACCAATTGTGTCAAATGGATTATTTCTGGAGCACAAGGAACTTCAGGTGGACCCAGAGTAATCTGACAGTGAGAAAAAATCATGGAAACAATAGGATTTATTCCAGCAGCTCAGATTTAATAAGGAAACAACATGAGTAGAAGTCTTCATTTGGGAAAGTTCAGTATAACAAAGTGATCCCTGGTAGTTACTTTACCATTTCCTATGATTATTAAGAAATGTGTCTAGTTTATTAACTGTAGCTAAACCTCACTTGTTCTCTATGCAAGATGTCTTTAACTCACTGTTATCTCTCTTTGCTTTGACTTTATATGATAAAGCAGTTCTGATTCTAGTGTTGTGTTTTCTCCATATGCCTACCACCAAAGCTCAAATACCATTCTCAGGGACTCATATAATCAAATGTTAAAAGGTGAACTGAGGCATATTAAAATGTTTTTATTTAAGCAAAAATTGATTTGAATTAGGCATTGTCCAATCTAGTAAATAAAAATGAGCTATGAAGAACTGTACAAAATGAAAGGCTTTACAAGCAGAAGGAAAAGGGAATAAAGGAGCTATAGTAGGCAATGAAGGGGATTTGTTATAGCAAGGTTACTTTCCTTTAGGAGACAGTAGGGATTTATCAAGCATTTTACCTAAATAGTGCTAATCAGGCAATCCTGATTGACTGGTTTAAGATCCCATTTCTGGGGGAGCCAAAGAAAGTGAAAGCAAAAGTCGCTCAGTCCTGTTCAACTCTTTGCGACCCCATGGACTATACAGTTCATGGAATTCTCTAGGCCAGAATACTGGAGTGGGTAGCTTTTCCTTTCTTCAGGGGATCTTCCTAACCCAGAGATTAAACCCAGGTCTCCCACATTGGGTGGATTCTTTACCAGCTAACCCACCAGGGAAGGCCAAGAATACTGGAGTGGGCAGCCTATCCCTTTGTCCGCAGATCTTCTGACCCAGGAATTGAAGTGAGGTCTCATGCACTGCAGGTGGATTCTTTACCAACTGAGCTATCAGGGAAGCAAAACTATAGTTAAATCTCTGCTTGGTGACCAGGGCTTAGCCTAAGTAAGTTTGTTTTGGACCTGTTGTCTTATTTATTAACATTAAATAAGCTAATCTGTGATAGTTAACCATCTTCTTACTCATCTAGACAGCATTATTTTTGAAAGTTTTGAAAGTTAGTTTAAATGTTTCTATTTCTGTAAAAATCTTTACTCATTAGCCCTATACTAGAGATTTCAGATTTACCAGCCATTTAACAATGATGATATTTGGGGTGAAGAAAGAGTTGGTGTTCCATAAATTTGACCTGTTATCGACTCTGTCTACTCTGTGCCCTTTTAACTATGAAATGAAGTCAGAAGTGGAATTGCTGACTCAGCAGAGAGCTGGCATGCTACACAATTTAACATATTTCCCCCTGCTCAGCATCTCCATCTAATCAGCTCCATGCTGAGAGAGACATTATCATCTCTGAGACAGCTAAAGGACTGCTGCACCTCCTGTTGTCTGTTTCCTGTTAAATTCCTTGACCATATGTAGAGTCCATAGGAAAAATATTTAATGTCCCATAGGTGTCTGCATACCAGGCTGGTCACTGGAGTGAAACAGTCTAAAGCCTGGACCTAGTCCATCATGTGTTCCTAATTGGCTCCTGTATGACTGGTCCTGATGTGTGGCTGATTTTTCTCCTCTTAACCTTTCATGAGTTAATTTGGTCTTGTGGTTCTTACAAAGAAAAGATTGCAGGCACCATGTTTCACATCTTTAGATGATCAAACTTAGAGCTCTGCTCTTTGCCTTTCCCAAGAGGGTATCTGAAATAATACTTGTTTTCTGGAAAGATGTTTGCTGTTCTTCAGTAGTGCCCTGTGCCTTATGACTGGACACATATTTTAACTCTTTGCTTGTGCTGATGGCTCATTATACTTAATTGCTTTATTTTTCTCACATATTTTTGGAAACTTTTTTTTATTGTTTTTCCTACTAGCAAGTATGGCAGAGCCATTATGCATTCAGTAAATACGCATCGGCTATTTTCTTACTTGTCCCAGGTGGCACTCGTGGTAAAGAACTGTCAACTACAAATTGGCACTTATCAACAGCATTGCCAATGACTGAACAACAAAAGCATTTGCCATCTGCCTCTACAGAGACTGAGCCCCATGCTGCTATAACTATTGACCTTCAACAATCCCTCAGGGAGTTCAGGGTGGAGTGAGGCACTCTGTGCTCCAGGGAATCTGGTGGGACAGGTCTTTAAAGAGTTGGATGTTTTTAGGAACAGATTTTGTGATCTCAATCCTTGTATCTCCTCACATCCAGAGAAGCACTAAATCCCTTCATGGTGACATCAGACTCTCATGACTAACAAAAACCCTTTTTAAAATTGAGTGCTTCATGGTATTGAACTCTCTCTTCACCAAAACCTTATATATCGACTTTCCCCCACTGCCACTTTGGAGCAGTCTCTCAGAGCTATCTGAGATGCTGTCTCCTGGGCTGCAGTCCTCGTTTTGCCACAGATAAAATGTAACTCACAACTCTTAAGTTGTACATCTTTTTTTAAGTTGACAGAACCCACCTGCCAATGCAGGTTAGACATAAGAGGTGCCAGTTAGATCCTGGGTTGGGAAGATCCTTGGAGAAGGGAATGGTGACCCACTCCAGTATTCTTGCCTGGAGAATCCCATTGACAGAGGAACCTGGTGGACAACAGTCCATAGGGTCACACATAGTCAGACATTACTGAATCTACTTAGCATAGCACATATTTCTGTACTACAGTTGATCCTTGAACAACATAGGTTTGAAATACATGGGCCCACTTATCTGTGGATGTTTTTCAGTAAGTATGATGGAAATTTTTTTTGAGATTTGAGGCAATTTAAAAGAACTTACAGATGAACTATGTAGCCTAGAAATATAAAAGAAAATTCAGAAAAAATTAGTTATGCCATGAATGCATAAAAATATGTAGATATTTGTTGTATTGTCATTTGCTACGATAAAATATTCTTGCCACCTCTTCTTAATATCTTCTGCTTCTGTTAGGTCCATACCATTTCTGTCCTTTATCGAGCCCATCTTTGCATGAAATACACAGAAGAACTGTACCAAAAAGAGCTTCACGACCTGGATAATCACGATGGTGTGATCACTCACCTATACCCAGACATCCTGGAATGTGAAGTCAAGTGGGTCTTAGGAAACATCACTACACACAAAGCTAGTAGAGGTGATGGAATTCCAGTTGAGCTATTTCAAATCCTGAAAGATGATGCTGTGAAAGTGCTGCACTCAATATGCCAGCACATTTGGAAAACTCAGCAGTGGCCACAGGACTGGAAAAGGGCAGTTTACATTCCAATCCCAAAGAAAGACAATGCCAAAGAATGCTCAAACTACTGCACAATTCCACTCATCTCACATGCAAGTAAAGTAATGCTCAAAATTCTCCAAGCCAGGCTTCAGCAATACCTGAATCATGAAATTCTAGATGTTCAAGCTGGCTTTAGAAAAGGCAGAGGAACCAGAGATCAAATTGCCAACATCTGCTGGATCATGGATAAAGCAAGAGAGTTCCAGAAAAACATCTATTTCTGTTTTATTGACTATGCCAAAGCCTTTGACTGTGTGGATCACAATAAACTGTGGAAAATTCTGAAAGAGATGGGAATACCAGACCACCTAACCTGCCTCTTGAGAAATCTGTATGCAGGTCAGGAAGCAACAGTTAGAACTGGACATGGAACAACAGACTGGTTCCAAATAGGAAAAGGAGTACGTCAAGGGTCAAGGATATATATTGTCACCCTGCTTATTTAACTTCTGTGCAGAGTACATCACGAGAAATATTGGATTGGAAGAAACACAAGCTGGAATCGATATTTCCGGGAGAAATATCAGTAACCTCAGATATGCAGATGACACCAGCCTTATGGCAGAAAGTGAAGAGGAGCTAAAAAGCCTCTTGATGAAAGTGAAAGAGGAGAGTGAAATAGTTGGCTTAAGCTCAACATTCAGAGAACAAAGATCATGGCATCTGGTCCCATCACTTCATGGGAAATAGATGGGGAAACAGTGGAAACAGTGTCAGACTTTGTTTTTGGGGGGCTCCAAAATCACTGCAGATGGTGACTGCAGCCATGAAATTAAAAGATGCTTACTCCTTGGAAGGAAAGTTGTGACCAACCTGGATAGCATATTGAAAAGCAGAGATATTACTTTGCCAACAAAGGTCTGTCTAGTCAAGGCTATGGTTTTTCCAGTAGTCATGTATGGATGAGAGAGTTGAACTATAAAGAAAGCTGAGTAGTGAAGAATTGATGCTTTTGAACTGTGGTGTTGGAGAAGATTCTTGAGAGTCCCTTGGACTTCAAGGAGATCCAACCAGTCCATTCTAAAGGAGATCAGTTTGAATGTGCATTGGAAGGACTGATGCTAAAGCTTAAACTCCAATACTTTGACCACCTCATGCAAAGAGTTGACTCAATGGAAAAGACCCTGATGCTGGGAGGGATTAGGGGCAGGAGGAGAAGGGGATGACAGAGGATGAGATGGCTGGATGGTATCACTGACTCTATAGACATGAATTTGAGTGAACTCTGGGAGTTGGTGATGGACAGGGAGGCCTGGTGTGCTGCAATTTATGGGGTCACAAAGAGTCGGACACGACTTAGTGACTGAACTGAACTGAACCATAAATATACACAAATCTATTATAAATAGTTAAAATTTGGAACATCCGTGGAGACAATGTGGTTACAATGCTACATTTTGACTCGAGGGGGCTTGGGTTTGATCCCTGGTTGGGTAACTAAGATCCAACATGCTATAGAATGCAGGCCAGAAAAAAAAAAAAAAAATCAAAACTCACCCACACAAACACAGACTATAACGACTTTATTCTAAGTAGAGAGAAATGTGAACAAACATAAATATGCAATAGTAAGTCATAACTGCATAAAATTAACTGTAGTATATGGTTTACCTACTGTAATAATTTCATAGCCACTTTCTGTTCCTATTGTGCTGAGTTGAAGTGTCACAAGTGTCCTCTAAAAACTCCATGTGACACTAATCATCTCTGTGCGAGTCGATTGTCTCTCCAGTAAACTGTGTATTGCAGTAAAATTGACCTCTTCTTTTTCTTTCATATTTTTATTGTTTTTAATGCAAAACTATAAACCTTGAATAACACCATGGGACCCATACAGAATGCCACCAGTGATACTGCAAGTGCGCCCAAGACACAGATGTTACAAGAAAAGTAATGTTGTAACAGTGCAAGAAAAATGTTGAATTATTTGATATGTACCAGAGATTGAGGTCTGCAGCTGTGTTTGCCAGCCATCTCAAGATAAGTGAATCCAGTGTAAGGATGATTTAAAAAAAAAAAGAAAAAGGAATTTATGAAGCCACCAATGGAGCTCTACTGATAGCCACAGAAACCTTGAGCTTCTGGTGAAATACCTTATTATCTTACATTGAAAATGTAGTTTTTATGGGGGTTTAGTCTTGTTTTGAGAAAGTCACACAATATAGACTCTAATATGATTTGAGAAAAAGTAAAGTCTTTATATAGGCTTCCCAGGTGGCGCCAGTGTAAAGAAACTGCCTGCTAGTGCCAGAGAAGCAAGGGATGCAAGTTTGATCCCTGGGTCGGGAAGATCCCCTGGAGAAGGAAATGGCAACCCACTCCAGTAATTCTTGCCTAGAAAATTCTATAGACAGAGGAGCCTGGTGGGTTACAGTCCATACAGTCCATGGGGTTGCAAAGAGTTGGAAAAGACTGAACTACACACACACACACACACACACACACACGAAGTCCTTATATGACAACTAAAATTAAAAGGAAGTGAAGGGTCTAAAGCCGGAGAAATGAACACCAGCAAAGGATGGTTTGATAATATTAGGAAGAAGTTTATCTTAAAAATGTCATGATAAGAGGAGAAGCAGCTTTTGACAACCAAGAGGGAACAGATGAATTCCCAAATACCATGAAGAGAATCATTGAGGAGAAAATATATCTGACTGAACAAGATTTAATGCAGACAAAAGTGCGCTGTTCTGAAGAAAAAAAAAAAATGCCACAGAGGATATTTATTAGTAAGGAAGGGAAGTGAGCGCCACTGAGTTAATGCAGAAAGGGTTAGGGTAACTCACTGTCTTGTGCAAATGCAGTCAGATGTATGATCGGACTGCCCTTATCTACAAAGCTGTTAATCCCTGAGCCTCAAAGGGAAAAGATAAACACTGACTGCCAGCCCTTCAGTTGTACAACAAACATAAAGACCTAGACAGCAAGAACCTTTTTCTGGACTGTTTCCATTGATGCTTTGTCCCTGAAGTCAAGAAGAAGCTTATCAGTAATAGACTGCCTTTTAAGATTCTTTTGATAATGGACAATGCCCCTGGCCACCCAGAACATCATGAATTTTAATAACAAAGGCATCAAAGTGGTCTATTCAGTCATGAAAGCAACATATCTAATTTCAGACTCTAGATCAAGGGATTGCAAGTATCTTTGAGGCTCATTACACACTTTACTCCATAGAAAGGATTGTCAAGCTATGAAAGAGAACCGTGATAGACAAAATCATGGAAATCTGGAAGGATTATACTATTGAAGATGCCATTATATATGCCATGAAATCCATCAAACCTGCAACAATAAGTTCCTACTGGAGAAAACTGAGTCCAGAGGTTGTACATGACTTTATAGGATTCACAACAGAGGTAATTAAGGCAATCATGAAAGAGACAGTGGATAAGGAAGAAAGGTGGGGAGTAAAGGGTTTCAAAATTTGAATCTTGAGAAAATCAAGAGTTAACAGACACCACACCAGAGGAATTAACAGAAGATGATTTGATGACGATGAGTGTTTCTGAACCAATGCCCAATGATGAAGATGTGAGATTGTCCTCATTTCTTTTAATCTGTTTTTCTTTTTTCCTCTCTGATTATTTATTTCTATTAAAAAAGTAATAATTAAAAAAAAAAAAGATGTGGAAGAGGCAGCACCAGAAAACAAGCCAACATTAGACAATCTGACAGAGGGTTCCAGATATTGAAGACTGATTTTGACTTCTTTCGTGAAATGAACCCTTCTATGATACTGGCACTGAAACAAGAGCAAGTGGTGGAAGGCAGATTGGTACCCTTTAGGAACATTTTTAAAGATATGAAAAAAGCAAAACAGTCAGACAGAAATTATGATATTTCTGTAAAGTGAAAGTCACTCAGTCATGTCTGACTCTTTGTGACACCATGGACTGTTTAGTCCATGGAATTCTCCAGGCCAGAATCTTGGTCTGGCTAGTTGTTTCCTTCTCCAGGGGATCATCCCAACCCAGGGATCAAACCCAGGTCTCCTGCAAATAATCTGTTTGCAGGCAGATTATTTACCAGCTGAGCTACCAGGGACAACAAGTATGCCTATCTCTCTTGTCTCCCCGTTTCTTCCACCTTCTCTGCCCCTGCCACCCCTGAGACCGCAAAACCAACTCCTCCTCTTCCTCCTCTTTGGTCTATTCAAGGCAAAAATAATGAGGATGAAGACTTTTATGATGATCCACTTCCACTTAATAAGTAGTAAATATCACCATGAATGAGTGTGTGCTAAGTTGCTTCAGTTGTGTCTGACTCTGACTCCATGGACTGTGTAGCCCACCAGGTTCATCTGTTCATGGGATTTTCCAGGCAAGAATACTGGAGTCGGTTGTCATTTCATTTAGTTTACTTTCTTATAAAATAACAGATATATAACATACAAAATATGTGTTAATCAACTGTTTATAATACCTGTAAAATGTGGTAAACAGGAGGCTATTAGTAATTAAATTTCTGGGAGTTAAAAATTTATGCACAGATTTTTGACTATGCGGAGGATCAGTGCCCCTACCCCACCTACTGTTTAGAGATCAACTTAAACAATACTAGACTTGCAATGATAAGCAAATCTAGACACTATTTTGATACTCATGGAATTTTTCATTAACCAAGTTATTATTCAAAAATGTAAAATTATCTCGATGCATAGAATAAGAAAAATTATAGTGATAAATCTGCATGAATAACAGATTTCACTACACCTGGAGACAGGAAAATCCTTAAGAAAATGCTTTTTGAGCTGAACTCTGAGTTCAGAGCAAGAATTAAATAAGCGGAATAAGGAGAAAAGGGCTTGAACAAATCCTCTGTTGCAGAAGGAAGCTTGTGTTTTTTAAAAGAACTTACTGAAAGGAAGAGATATACTAAAAATTAAGATATTGATAAAGATAAGACCATGAAGAAATCAGCCATGGGGGCTTGGTAAGCCATGTTAGGAATTTAGATCTTTTCCCTGAATCACAATCAACTAAGGGAGTCTTTTATGCTGAGCTTGGGGAACATAAACAAATTATTCTGGCTGTAGCATGGAGAATTGAAGAAACAATAGATACATAGTCTCAAAATAAGAAGTTATTAGGTTTGTTTCAATATTCTGGCCTGGGGACTGGTAAAGGTAGTTGGGTCTTGAATTGTTTCTAGATATTTGTTAGACAAAGATAATCATTCTATTAGCCCTTGAATGTTGGCCTCCAGCTCATATACTTCCTGATAATTTGTAGAAGGGAAAGTCTGGGAATTGCTAAGGAGTTCAGATGATTTCTAATAAGAGAATATTTATGGGTTTGTTCTTTGTTTAACTCTAATTTCTGCTTTTTAAATCTTAATTAAGGATTTCTTAAGACTGAAAAAAAATATTTTTAGTAAATGAAAGTAGATACAAAGGTATAATAGAATAGGCTAGTGGGTGCAAAACGTTTTGAAAAGGAGATAGATGCACGTAATATGTGAAGACTATAATCAATACATGAGGAAGCACTAACTACAAATATGAAGGTTGTGGTGAGGGAAAGGATAATGTTAAGGTTATTGCCTAGATTTCTGAGCTGTAATGTCATTCTTTAGAATGGGGAAACCTGAAAGAACACAGGCTTTGGGGAATAGATCATAAATTCTGTTTTGATCATACTGAGTTTGAGATACTTTTGAGAAATCAAAACCACAATTAAAAAGTAAAATTTGTATATGTAGATTTATAATTTAGAGAGGAAATCTAGGCCCCTGGGGGGGAAAAAAAATGAGCTACCTACTTACATGGGATAGATAAAGTAAAGCTTATTTGTATTCAGTTCAGTTCAGTTCAGTTCAGTTCAATAGCTCAGTCATGTCTGACTCTTTGTGACCCCATGAATCGCAGCACACCAGGCCTCCCTGTCGATCACCAACTCCTGGAGTTCACTCAGACTCATGTCCATCGAGTCGGTGATGCCATCCAGCCATCTCATCCTCTGTCATCCCCTTCTCCTGCTCCCAATCCCTCCCAGCATCAGAGTCTTTTCCAATAGGTTAACACTTTGCATGAGGTGATCACAAAGTACTGGAGTTTCAACTTTAGCATCAGTCCTTCCAAAGAACACCCAGGACTGATCTCCTTTAGAATGGACTGGTTGGATCTCCTTGCAGTCCAAGGGACTCTCAAGAGTCTTCTCCAATACCACAGTTCAAAAGCATCAATTCTCGGGTGCTCAGCTTTCTTCACAGTCCAACTCTCACATCCATACATGACCACTGGAAAAACCATAGCCTTGACTAGACAGACCTTTGTTGGCAAAGTAATGTCTCTGCTTTTTAATATCCTATCCAGGTTGGTCATAACTTTCCTTCCAAGGAGTCTTTTAATTTCATGGTGGCAATCACCATCTACAGTGATTTTGGAGCCCCCCAAAATAAAGTCTGACACTGTTTCCACTGTTTCCCCATCTATTTCCCATGAAGTGATGGGACCAGATGCCATGATCTTCGTTTTATGAATGTTGAGCTTTAAGCCAACTTTTTCATTCTCCTCTTTCACTTTCATCAAGAGGCTTTTTAGTTCTTCTTCACTTTCTGCCATAAGGGTGGTGTTACTTGCATATCTGAGGTTATTGATATTTCTCCCAGCAATCTTGATTCCAGCTTGTACTTCTTCCAGCCCAGCATTTCTCATGATGTACTCTGCATATACTCTAGTCTTTCCCATTCTGTTGTTTGCCTCTATTTCTTTGCATTGATCACTGAGGGAGGCTTTCTTATCTCTTCTTGCTATTCTTTGGAACTCTGCATTCAGTTGCTTATATTTTTCCCTTTCTCCTTTGCTTTTTGTCTCTCTTTTCACAGCTATTTGTAAGGCCTCCCCAGACAGCCATTTTGCTTTTTTGCATTTCTTTTCCACGGGGATGGTCTTGGTCCCTGTCTCCTGTACAATGTCACGAACCTCATTCCATAGTCCATCAGGCACTCTATACATCAGATCTAGACCCTTAAATCTATTTCTCACTTCCACTGTATAATCATAAGTGATTTGATTTAGGTCATACCTGAATGGTCTAGTGGTTTTCCCTACTTTCTTCAATTTAAGTCTGAATTTGGCAACAAGGAGTTCATGATCTGAGCCACAGTCAGCTCTTGGTCTTGTTTTTGTTGACTGTGTAGAGCTTCTCCATCTTTGGCTGCAAAGAATATAATCAGTCTGATTTCAGTGTTGACCATCTGGTGATGTCCATGTGTAGAGTCTTTTCTTGTGTTTTTGGAAGAAGGTATTTGCTATGACCAGTGCATTTTCTTGGCAAAACTCTACTAGCCTTTGCCCTGCTTCATTCTGTATTCCAAGGCCAAATTTGCCTGTTATTCTAGGTGTTTCTTGACTTCCTACTTTTCATTCCACTCCCCTATAATGAAAAGGATATCTTTTTTGGTGTTAGTTCTAAAAGGTCTTGTAGGTCTTCACAGAACTGTTCAACTTCAGCTTCTTCAGTGCTACTGGTTGGGGCATAGGCTTGGATTACTGTGATACTGAATGATTTGCCTTTCAATGCAAAGCAATCAATGCAAAGAAATAGAGGCAAACAACAGAATGGGAAAGACTAGAGATCTCTTCAAGAAAATTAGAGATACCAAGGGAATATTTCATGCAAAGATTGGCTTGATAAAGGACAGAAATGGTATGGACCTAACAAAAGCAGAAGATATGAAGAAGAGGTGGCAAGAATACACAGAAGAACTATACAAAAAATATCTTCACGACCCAGATAATCACGATGGTGTGATCACTCACCTAGAGCCAGACATCCTGGAATGTGAAGCCAAGAGGGCCTTAGGAAGCGTCACTATGCACAAAGCTAGTGGAGATGATGGAATTCCAGTTGAGCTATTTCAAATCCTGAAAGATGATGCTGTGAAAGTGCTGCACTCAATATGCCAGCAAATTTGGAAAACTCAGCAGTGGCCACAGGACTGGAAAAGGGCAGTTTTCATTCCAATCCCAAAGAAAGTCAATGCCAAAGAATGCTCACACTACCACACAATTGCATTCATCTCACACGCTAGTAAAGTAATGCTCAAAATTCTCCAAGCCAGGCTTCAGTAATACGTGAACTGTGAACTTCCAGATATTCAAGCTGGTTTTAGAAAAGGCAGAAGAACCAGAGATCAAATTGCCAACATCCGCTGGATCATAGAAAAAGCAAGAGTTCCAGAAAAACATCTATTTCTGCTTTATTGACTATGCCAAAGCCTTTGACTGTGCGGATCACATTAAACTGTGGATCACAGAAATGGGACTACCAGACCCCCTGACCTGCCTCTTGAGAAACCTATATGCAGGTCAGGAAGCAACAGTTAGAACTGGACATGGAACAACAGACTGGTTCCAAATAGGAAAAGGAGTATGTCAAGGCTGTATATTATGACCCTGCTTATTTAACATCTATGAAGAGTATATCATGAGAAATGCTGGGCTGGAAGAAGCACAAGCTGGAATCAAGATTGCTGGGAGAAATATCAATAACCTCAGATATGCAGATGACACCACCCTTATGGGAGAAAGTGAAGAGGAACTACAAAGCCTCTTGATGAAAGTGAAAGACAAGAGTGAAAAAGTTGGCTTAAAGCTCAACATTCAGAGAACGAAGATGATGGCATCTAGTCCCATCACTTCATGGGAAATAGATAGGGAAACAGTGGAAACAGTGTCAGACTTCGGTTTTTGGGGCTCCAAAATCACTGCTGATGGTGATTGCAGCCTTGAAACTAAAAGACTCTTACTCCTTGGAAGAAAAGTTATGACCAACTTAGATAACATGTTGAAAAGCAGAGATATTACTTTGCCAACAAAGGTCCTTCTAATCAAGGCTATGGTTTTTCCTGTGGTCATGTAAGGATGTGAGAGTTGGACTGTGAAGAAAGCTGAGCACCGAAGAATTGATGCTTTTGAACTGTGGTATTGGAGAAGACTCTTGAGAGTCCCTTGGACTGCAAGGAGATTCAGTCCATTCTGAAGGAGATCAGCCCTGGGATTTCTTTGGAAGGAATGATGCTGAAGCTGAAACTCCAGTACTTTGGCCACCTCCTGCAAAAAGTTGACTCATTGGAAAAGACTTTGATGCTGGGAGGGATTGGGGGCAGGAGGAGAAGGGGACGACAGAGAATGAGATGGTTGGATGGCATCACTGACTCAATGGACGTGAATCTGAGTGAACTCTGGGAGTTGATGATGGACAGGGAGGCTTGGCGTGCTGCAATTCATGGGGTCGCAAAGAGTCAGACACGACAGAGTGACTGAACTGAACTGACTCTGCATATAAGTTAAATAAGCAGGGTGACAATATACAGCTTTGATGTACTGCTCTTCCTATTTGGAACCAGTATTTGCTCCATGTCCAGTTCTAACTGTTGCTTCCTGACCTGCATATATCTCAAGAGGCAGGTCAAGTAGTCTGGTATTTGTGTTAGTGGTATACAAATATGGGCTTATTTTACCCTAGTGACATCATTATGTCTGTGAGATAAGTACCTTTATGTGTGTGTGTGTTCAGTCACTCATTTGTGTTGGACTCTGCTCCTCTGCCCATGGAATTTTCCTGTCAAGGACACTGAAAATTTTCCTGTTTAAAATAAGTAGGAAAACAGACAAAAAGAAGTTAATGTCTTTAATAATTGCAAAGCTAGTGAGTGTCAAAGCTAAGATTTGAACCCAAGCAAGTTGGAAAATACATTCATAATTTTAAACTTCTGTTATGCCATCTGTCACTAAAGAGATTGCTTAAGGATTAAATTTAAAGATTGATTAAAGAGCTCATGACTGAATGTTGAGAAATTTCAACACTTGAAGGCTAGATGAGGCCAAAATGTCTAAGAAGGAGAAGGCAAAAAGGGACAGGAAAAAACAGGAGGGTGTGATTTTTGAAAATTATAGTGGAAGATATCATATTTCCATGAAAGGTTAAGATCAGATCTAGGGGAAAATCTAAAATTTGGATTTAGAACTTTTGGTGATGTTAGGGAGATATTGTATTGCTGATATTAGTGAGATCCTTCCTCAAAGCATGAGGAATTGAACCCCATTTGGAAACAGTTGAAGAGTGAATGGAAAGAGTGGAAGAGGAGACAACTGTTTCTAAAACTTTGACTTTGATAACAAAATAAGTAGGTTTATAGCTGTAGAGAATGGATTTGATGGTGGTGTTTGTTTTGTTTTACTGGAAGAGTTTGAAATGTGTTTTAAAGTCTAAGGATATAGTTGATAAGGAGAAGTTGACCTCTGGACAACAAAAGATATAATTAACACAGCTACCATGACATCCCGTTCTCCTGAATTTTATCATGCTTCACTCACCTCTTCATCCTATTTCCCACCCCCACCCCCCAACCCCAGCTTCTTCTCAGCTTCATGTCTTTTCATTGTGAGGGGATTCCAGGGATCACCATGAATGGTTTTCTTCTTTACCTATATGCTGGTGATTTCAGCCAACATTTATAACTCATTTAAAACTGAATTCCTGATTTTTCACTTCAACGTGGTTCACCTATATTCTTCCCTCTATCAGTACATGTTTATTTCATCCTTTGTTTTATTTGCTCAGGCCAAAACTTGGAGCCATTCTTGACTTCTTTCTTTGTTTCCCACTCTTTCCAATTCATTAGTAAATCTACAATGTTAGATTCAAAATGTATTTGGAACTGTAACAATCCATTGATAACAACTTGGCCCAGGTCAGGTGTTATCTCATCGACTTACCACAATAGGCTTTTACCTCTTCTCCCTGCTTCCATCTGTCCCCACAAGATTAAATTTGAGCAAAGTAACCAGAGTGCTCTCATTAAAAGGTGAATGAAGTCTTGTCACTGTATTTTTTTTTAATTGAGACAGATTTTACAGAAAGTAAAATGCATCAATCTCAAGGATAGAATTTGGTGAGTTTTAGCATAGTTATGTAATCCATTGGAGAAGGCAATGGCACCCCACTCCAGTACTCTTGCCTGGAAAATCCCATGGATGGAGGAGCCTGGAAGGCTGCAGTCCATGGGGTCGCTAAGAGTCAGACACGACTGAGCGACTTCACTTTCACTTTTCACTTTTCACTTTCATGCATTGAAGAAGGAAATGGCAACCCACTCCAGTGTTCTTGCCTGGAGAATCCCGGGGATGGGGGAGCCTGGTGGGCTTCCGTCTATGGGGTCGCACAGAGTCGGACATGACTGAAGCGACTTAGCAGCAGTAGCAACAGTAGCAGTATGTAATCCATACGTCTATGAAGAAATCAAACATTTCTAGTCATCATGATCTGTTTCACATAGTTTAATATTCTGATATTGATGCAAGGGGAATTTTATGGAGATTTGTGGAGTTCCTTTTCTGTATAGCTACCTCTTAATCTGTCTTCTCAACTCAGTGAGACTACCTTTCTCTGTTTGCACTTCCTTATTCTGTACCTCATGCGTGGTGTACAAAGTACTTCCAGACAGAAGTACGAAGCCAGAGTAAATTCCCTTTAGCCGTTTTCCTTCACTCAGTTCTTTGGTGCCTGTAGTCTCATACTTTAAAACACTGTTGAATTTGTCTATTCTATTCAACGTTGCATTGTTTAGAGAAGGAGGGCTAGTCTGGTGTCAGTTATCCTTTATGACTCAAAGAAGGATATGTTTTATGTCATTGTTGGCATAAATGAAGTCATCTCACCATCTTGTAGGCATTCTCTCTGTTTTTACATATCCTCAATTACATTTTAAAATTCTGCTGACTTATTGATACATTGGTAGTTATTTTGGCATATGGGCTTCTGGTAAAGAGAATCACTGCCTGTACTTTGAACCATAGTTCTTCATTCATGCCTGTCTCACAGCACTTGGCTCACTTGGGTAGCTAGTTATATGTGCTTGTGTTATCCTTCACACAAGACTGTAAACTTTCTGACAGTAGAAAGTGGCGTGCTATAAATATTCATGAGATTGAGTTGAATATATCAGAGAACCAAGTGAGTAAGAATGAATTTTGATGATTATGATTTTATGGTGAACTGTAGGCCCAGGAGATGAAGAAATCTGTTTAATTTTTAATTACTTTGGGGAAGTTGTGGGTATCTAATACATATTTATTGGCTGACAGGCAGGACAGGCTTCATAATAAGAAACTCAGTTGACTTAAATATCCAGAAGTTTTTAGTTTTTACTGGCTTTTTGTTCCTGTGTTCACAACTAAATCCTATTCAAATACTGCCTTCTATGGTGAGTTGAGATGGAAATCACCCCACTCAGTGTGTGAATGACCTCTGCCAGGTAATTTACCAATGATAAAGGTAACTGTTTGTTGTTCTTTTGCCTGGAAGCAAAATTGCGTTTGCCATGGAAGGCCTTGATTGAAAGTTGATAGTGTATGGAATGATAGACCATTTAAACTGGTCTCTCAAATGGGTTAGGAAATCCTGAAAAAAACAAACAGAAACCCCACCATGACAAAACATATGCACTAATGAGAAACAGAATAGAATAAAATAGACTTTATGACTGTTGATCCTAAATAGCTACTCATAAATTTAACAAATGGTCTGTGGGGTCACCGGTACAATCGATTCTATAACTCTATTACAAAAATGTAATACATAAGAAAAATCAAATCAATAGTTAGATCTGGGGAAGTGCCACAAAATGAAGTTATCTGTAGGTGTGGTCTTCACTTCATGGTAAATTTGTATTGTAGTATGGATGGTTAAACTATTAGTAAATCCCTTTAAAGTTAACACTACTTTATTTCAAATTGTAATGTGCATATTCATTTATTTTATTTTTTTCACAATACTCATCAGACAGATAATATTGTCATAATAAGTGTACTGGCCTTCCAGCTCTAAAGATTGAAGAATATCTTGGAAATAGATAACAAAGTCTGACAGATTTGCAAATGAATGCTTTCTTGAAAATAGCATTGTTTGGGACATCTTGGAAACAATAATGTGAGAAATATATGTGTTGCTATTGGCTACAAACATAGGGTTTTTTCCCCCCATTTTGGTATGGAAATAAATATATAAATATTGAAATTACACTGCTGTAGGAGTTCATTTTAGTTATAATGCACACTACACCTCAGGCCATTGTTCTTTTAGAAACAGACTAATACACAATTCTCTTGAGTTTGAGGTTGCTGAGTTGTTTGGGCCTTATGAAATTGCCAAACTGCTCACAATTCTTAAAAGATATTCAGTCATCTGACTTTTAGAGCAGCAATCTGACATCTAAAGGGCTATTTAAGCAACAAAAAGGGATATACTTTAGGAAAAATAGGTAAAATTATGACTAGAAAACCTGAGCTGCTCCTAATGTGAATGTAGACTGAAGCTTTTTTAAAGCTTATGTGTTATGGTTATATTTAAATTATTATCATGCAGAATTATAAAGAGCATTAAATATATTTTTATTGTTTTCTAGACAATTACACAGAAATAGGATCCTTAATAGGCACTTTTGTTATTGATGCTATCGTAGAACTAACCTAATATGGTTATGCCTTAGAAAGGTCAGGAAGTTAATACCCACACAACCAGATACTAGCAATTTCAAAGGGAAGGAAAGGGCAAATAAAGAAGCAAAAGTGCTTTCTCATTGTAAGAACCTCATTAACATTGAGTAGTGATTTCTACAAACTGGGGAAATAACAAGGATCAGATTTGGAAGATGAACAAGAGGAAGCACCTAAAATATGAAACTCTAGCCATGACAGTCAGTGGTTCACAGCTACTTCAGGAAGAATACTTCCAGGAAGACTAACAATTCCAACTCCTATCCTATCAAACTCTAACTTAATTGGTCTAGGTCCACTTTAGATTTGACAAGGTTTTACAATGACTCCAGGTGATGCTAATAAGCCAAGAGGTTTGAGGAACACTCATCTAAATGTCTTTGATTAAAATGCTATCTTAACAAAAAAATTAGAGAATTTTAAATTATTTTTAATGTACATACATATATATGTATGTGTGTTATTAGAGCAAGACAGGCTGGAACATATCAATTTTCTTAGCTAAAATATTGGGACTAATTCTTGCTTCCTTCTTTTTCCTCACTATCTCCCTAAATCATGTGTGAAAATAAAGGATTCAAATATCTGGCTGCTATCAATGGATTAAATGGCACATTGTCAAACTCACACCAAATGACATGGGACTAAAATCCACTCTGTTTATTACAGCCTCCTGATCAATTCTTTCTACACAGTGAAGCTTTGGTAGAAAAGGGGATTATTCATAATTTTGAGATTCACTGTTTGGTTAGATAGATCTTTAACATCATAAATTAGTGGATGAGTCATTATTTTTTCTTTAAACAACAACAAAGAAATACACAGCACAGGTTAAGGTAATAGTCTAACTTGAGCATATAATAATGTTTTTCCAACTTGAGTCTTTGCAAAATAACTATCAATTAACTGGGCTTATGACTGGGTAGAGATTCAGTGCATTTATTGCTGTAATAATTATAAATGAATAAAGAGACTTTTGACTGACATATGAGACTAAAACATATCTTAAAGTGGCACATCTATTGTTTTCTACAACCTTGGTTTGTCTATTAATAGCACTTGCTAGGTGAGAATTGATGCTGCTGGCCTATCCTGCTCACTTTATGCTGCCTTCCTTCCCTATTATACCTTCTAAATGAGCTAATCTTGCCTCTGTAGACAAAAGGAAGAGTTGTCCTGCTTTGTTACCAAGTTACCTGAAAGGTAGTTGGCAGAGGAGAAAGTGAATGTCATCCAACACTGCCTATTACCTGATGCTTATTCATTTGACATGTTTATATTTCTCCCCAGGCATACCAATTAAGAGAGTTCACCTGTTTCTGTTAGAAATTGACTGAGAACGGGCTGCTAAAACCAACCACAATGCCCAAGGTCATTGTCTAATAGAGTAAATTGTCCAATTATAGAGTAAGTTGCAGAAACAATAGGGGAAACATGATAAAAATACTTTAATTAGTGCTGTCTCTCTAATAGATTGGCTCCTTCCCATACTGTGTGAACAATGAGATTTAACTAATCTTTTCATTTCTTCAGGGTGAAGCTTGGCAGGATCATTGTTGTGGGGTGGTGGGGGGGCGGTGGAGAGGGTAGCAGGTGTTTCAAGGCTGCCCATCTCACACCTATAAAGTGCTTACTATAACCAGGCCCTATTCTAAGCACTAGACATCTTTAATAAACTTAATCCTCACAGTAATCTGAGAAGGTAGAAACTATTTGTCCTCAATTTATAGATTAAAAACTAAGTTATTGAGAAAAGACTAGGAAGAAATGATAGTTATTTCAGAACTTGAAATAATTTAAGACAGAACAATTTTTCCTTTGGTAAATGTTTATTGTAGCAGCAGTAATTATGTCCCCTCAAAAGCTATGTTCAAGTCCTGTATCATGATTCCTGTAAATGAGATCTTATTTGGAAATAGAATCTTTGTGTATGCAATCAAGTTAAGATGGGGTCATATTGGATTGGGGCTGGTCAAGCATTCAGTGACTACTGTCCTTATGAGATGAAGAGGAGGGACATTAGGAGACAGAGACATAGAGTTATGGAGAAGGAAGATGGTCACCTGAAGAGAGAGGCAGAAGTGGGCATGCTATAGCTGTACAATTACAGACAACCACCAAAATCTAGGAAGAGGCAAAGAAAGATACTTTTCTAGGGCCTTCAGAAAGATCTTGGCTCTGATGACACATGGATTTTGGAAGTCTGGACTCCAGGAATTTGAGATTTAACTTTCTGTTTTAATCCACATGGTTTGTGAAAATCCATTACAACAGCCCTAAGAAACTAACACAATGCTGTTATTATTGTGTGGTGCTGCTGCTGCTAAGTCGCATCAGTCGTGTCCGACTCTGTGCAACCCCATATACGGAAGCCCACCAGGCTCCCCTGTCCCTGGGATTCTCCAGGCAAGAACACTGGAGTGAGTGGCCATTTCCTTCTCCAATGCATGAAAGTGAAGTTGCTCAGTCGTGTCCGACTCTTAGCGACCCCATGGACTGTAGCCTACCAGGCTCCTCCACCCATGGGATTCTCCAGGCAAGAGTACTGGAGTGGGGTGCCATTGCCTTCTCCATATTGTGTGGTAGTGTTTTTAAATTTAATGACATGTATACGGAGTTGGTAATGGACAGGGAGGCCTGGCGTGCTGTGATTCATGGGGTCGCAAAGAGTCGGACACAACTGAGTGACTGAACTGAACTGATAGCAAGATAAAGAATTGCATTGTACATCCATCCTCCTTCCTTCCTTTACTTTCCCCTTCTTATCATCCTATTTTTCTTCCTTTTTAAAATTTTATAATATGAACATTACTTCTTAAATTTCAAGAGTCTCCTTGAGATATGTGACCCACAGAATATTCTGGGTGAACTTGGCCCACAAAAGCCTAAGTGCGGTAGAGTAAACTGTTGGATGACTACTCCTTAGGCTGATAATCACAACTCTGAAAAGAAGGAATTTCCCTAATGGATAGGGAAATCTTGACCCTTCTACTACATTTATGGCTCCATTGCCATGCTGGTGGCAGTATAGTGCACACGTCTTGCTACTGGAGCTCAAAATTGATCAATGGGCCAAAACAGCACTGGGAATGGAATTAATGGCCATATCACACCTTAATATCCAAATGCTAAATAGAAAATAGAAAGGACCACCTATTTTACTTCATTGATTCAAAATGAATGCAAAGTTCCAATCACTAAAATAGGTGTTGGAAACAAAATGGGCTGGCAAAGCAAGGCCAAGATCCATATGGTGGTCCAATTCAAATGTGGTCCAATTTTCCCCCATATCCTTTTTGTTTTTGCCTTTTCATATTTTGACCACCTGATGTGAGAAACTGACTCAATGGAAAAGACCCTGATGTTGGGAAAGATAGAAGACAGGAGAAGAAGGGACAGAAGATGAGATGGTTGATGAGATGGTATCACCAACTCGATGGGCATGAGTTTGAGCAAGCTCTGGGAGATGGTGAAGGATGAGAAGCCTGTCCTCTGCAGTCAATGGGGTTACAAAAAGTCGGACACCATTGAGCGACTGAACAAAAACAAAATCTTTTTTGTTTATCTTCTGACTCCAAGTGACCTAATATTATCATTAAAACTAATTACAACCTTTGTTCCAACTCTGAAGAAAATTTCTTAAAAGTTCCTTAACTTATATCTACCTCCATGAATATACTGGTAAATGTTTTTGTCCCTACAGCATGGGTACCCATGTAACATTTCAACCTGAGGCTTTTAATTTCCCTCTAATCTCACAAGGGACAAGTTAGAATGGTCCAAATCCTCTGGTTCTCCACTGCCTTAGCTCATTCTATTGCTCCATTCTTTCCCACCATTCTACCCTTATACCTTTCTGACTTTCAAAAGATTCTCACTTTCAGCATATAAACTCATCACTTAAACCTTAGGAAAGGAATTCTATGGATCTTGGCCTTGCTTTGCCAGCCTCAGTTTTGTTTCCAGCACCTATTTTGGTGTTTAGAACTTTGCATTCTAGGAATACCTTTTGAATCAATGTATACATAAAATAGGTACCTTGACATTCACTCTTTTTACCACCCACACATTTCTTTTCTTTATTATTCAGTGAGAAACAAAGAACCATGGTTTCCTTATTTTCCCTTTCATTCACCATGGAATGTTCTTAACTTCACCTAGTCTTAGTAGAAGCAGTATTTCAGCTTCTCTTAAAGCTTATGCTTTTCACATTGTCTTTTTTTTTCTATTAATAATATAAATCTCTTTCCCACTGGCTTCCTTTATCTCAATTTTCAAACGTATTGAGGTGTCCTCTATCCTAAAAATAAAAATCTCTGGCCTGTCTTCTCATTATGTTACCTCAAGAACGATTCTGAATGATTTATTTGCAGTTACAGTATCCATTTTCTCTAACCTCTTTTATTTCTTAACTAACTGCAATCTTTTGCCAACAAAGGTCCGTCTAGTCAAGGCTATGGTTTTTCCAGTAGTCATGTATGGATGTGAGAGTTGGACTGTGAAGAAAGCTGAGAGCTGAAGAATTGATGCTTTTCAACTGTGGTGTTGGAGAAGACTCTTGAGAGTCCCTTGGACTGCAAGGAGATCCAACTAGTCCATTCTAAAGGAGATCAGTCCTGGGATTTCTTTGGAAGGAATGATGCTAAAGCTGAAACTCCAGTACTTTGGCTACCTCATGTGAAGAGTTGACTCATTGGAAAAGACTCCGATGCTGGGAGGGATTGAGGGCAGGAGGTAAAGGGGACGACAGAGGATGAGATGTCTGTATGGCATCACTGACTTGATGGACATGAATCTGAGTGAACTCTTGGAGATGGTGATGGACAGGGAGGCCTGGCGTGCTGCAATTCATGGGGTTGCAAACAGTCGGACATGACTGAGCAACTGAACTGAACTGAACCGACTGAACTGCAATCTTAACTAACTGATGGACAGGGAGGCCTAGCGTGCTGCAGTCCATGGGGTCGCAAAGAGTCAGACACCACTGAGCAACTGAACTGAACTGAACTGAACTGCAATCTGGACCTCTAGTTGACTTGGTCCTCATGCAAACTGGCATTTCCAAATATCTGTGATAAAATAAAAAATTATATAAAAAAGTAGCTGAGAATTTTGTTGACTGTTTTCTCCTTTTTGTCTCTAAATCTTGGATTCTCTGTCATCACTGCTCTCTCACTTCTTCTCTTTCTTCTAACGCGTTCCGCCTCATCATTTACTAGAGTTCCTTTCTTTGTTTTTGTTCTGATTAAATTTCATCTCGTAATTCATATTTGTTAATTATTCTGATGCTGAAGCTGAAGCTCCAATACTTTGGCCACCTGATGCGAAGAACTAACTGATTTACTAGAAAAGATCCTGATACTGGGAAAGATTGAAGGCAGGAGGAGAAGTGGACGACAGGGGATGAGATGGTTGGATGGCATCAATGACTTGATGGACATGAGTTTGAGCAAGCTCCAGGAGTTGGTGATGGACAGGGAAGCCTAGTGTGCTGAAGTCCATGGGGTTGCAGAGTTGGACATGACTGAGCAACTGAACCGGACTGAATTATTCTGAAATCTTTATCTCTAGTTATACATTTTCTGTTTTCCAGATAACTAACAAGACATTTTCAATGTAATTCATACAGGGAACTCAAATTTTCACACTTGGGAATTAAATTATTACCTTTCAAACTAATTCTACTTTTTCTTCTGTGTTTTCTGCTCAAGTAGCATTTCCTCTTCTTTATGTGATAAATCTTGAAAATACATTTGAATTTCTTCAGTACTCAAAACTCTAATTATTAATCAGATACTGTTATTCCACATGTAAAAGTTAGGTCCAATGTGTTTTCTTTCTTTCTTTCCTTTTTTTTTTAGCCTCAGTTTAAGACCTTATCATTTCTTTCCTGGGCTAGCACAGTAACCATTCTACCATATAGACTACTATATAGTCACATTGACAATATTCAGGGTCTGAATTTTTTCACTATAATTGGGATCATTTAAAAATATTGTCACTATTTAATTTTTATTCAACAAATTTTCAATTTTATCTATCTTCTTAGAGTACAGTACAAGGTGAATTCTTTGTAAATGTTCAATAACTATTTGTTAATCTGTAGTTATCCAGATATTAAGTGAGAAAATAGAAGTTTAGTTGGTAGTTAATATAACTCCAAAATTCATTCTTTTTTGATTACATCAAAATACAAAAGTTTTATCAGAGAGTTAGAAGTGAAATGTTCAGACTCTCTCTGGGAAAGAGTAAATATTTAACCAATTTACAGTTTCTTTCACAACCTTAAAGCTCTATAATGAAAAATGAAGTTCAGAATAGTAATGCTGACATTAGCAGTAATAGCACACATTGATTTAACCCTACATGGTGAGTACTGAACTTTATATTATCATTCAGTCTGCAATAGAGCTCCATGTGGTAGGGAAGAGGCAGAAACTTCCAGCTATTCAGTAAACCTGTTTTATCCTCTTCCTAGCCACAGAGACAAACAGCATCTCACCTTCCTTACAGTTAGATGTATTCATATAGTCAATCTTTAATCAATAGAAGATGAGCAGAAGTGATATGTGATTAACTTATGTAAGTTACACACTTGATTTTGCATGATCTTTTCTTTCAGAAGACTGGGAGGTAGTATCTAGGAAACATTGATAGTTAGACATTGAAGATGGCAGAACATTTATTTTTCTATTGCTCCTCTACCAACTCACACTTCCTTCTCCTCCCCATGTACCACATTTCCTGGCTGACCAGAAAGCTTTACTTTAGACTTTCGCTGAGGAAGAAATAAAAGTATAGTGTGTAAGTTCAGACATTGAGGAAAGAGTGAAACATTAAATTAAACTTAAATCTGTCTAGATGTCACAATTCATCACTATTACCTTGAGACTCAAGGAAAAAATAAATGAACAAATATTAGAAAATATTTTCAACATATATATTTTTAATTATCTTTTTTATCTTTTATTTTTTAATTGGTAAAAAACTGCTTTACAATTTTGTCTTGGTTTCTGTAGTACAATACTGTGAATCAGTCATATCATATATGTATATCATTTCCCTTCTGAGTCTCCCTTCCCTAACCCCATCCCATCCATCTAGGTCATCACAGGGTGTGAGGCTGGACTCCTTCTGTTGTTTAGCAACTTCCCACTAGCTATCTATTACATATATGATAATGTATATCTGTCAATGCCACTTTCTCAATTAGTCCGACTCTCACCTTACACCACTATGTCCACAAGTCCATTTCTGGTAGGTTCATTTATTTTTTTAAGATTCCATATACGTGCATTAATATATGATGCTTGGTTTTCTCTTTCTGACTAACTTCATTCTGTATAAGAAGCTCTAGTTTCCTCTACTTGGCATGTTATAACTAGCTTAATTTTTTTTTTAATGGCTGAGTAATATTGCATTGTATAAATGTAGCACAACTTCTCTATCCATTCCCCTGCCAATGGATACCTAGGTTGCTTCCACGTCCTGGCTATTGTAAATATTGTTGCAATGAACATTGGGGTACATGTTATCTTTTATAATCGTGGTTTTCTCAGGGTATATGTCCAGTAGTGGTATTCAACATTAGGATTTTTTTTCAACATTAGGTTTTAAAGCAAATAATTCCATGTTTAACATTCTGGTAGCCAGACAAATACTTGGAAGAAAAAAAGAATCAATCAAAGACATTTGCTGTTTGTCAGCATTTTCCTGTAATCTTTACATCCTGCTAAATTATCATTCATATATAAAAATTAATGATGTCCTCTGTTCTCAGTTTTTCACTTGTCACCTTATAATTGCTAAGTCATTACCTAAGTATTTTACTAAAATACCTTTAGAAGAAGAGAGTGAGTGAAAACATTCTTTTGTTTTTTAAACAAGTCAGTTAACTTTATTTTACTTTAAAGTTAATAACGTCATTGATTTTTTTGCCTGTGTTTGTATACTGATGAAAAGTTTGCAGGAAAGTTCTATGTTTTTCATGGGGGAAAGAAACTCTTAAGAGAAAGGTTTTTAAAATCATCATTAAATAAAAATATTTATTTTGAAAACTAATGAGCAATATTCTTAGTTTTTTTTTGGACCAAATTTATATTTTGATCAGTTGTTGTTCAGTCGCTAAATCATGTTCCACTCTGTAACCCCATGGACTGCTGCATACCAGGCTTCCCTGACATTCTCTATTTCTTGGATTTTGAGCAAACTTGTGTCCATTGAGTCAATGATGTTATCTAACCATCTCATCCTCTGCTGCTTGCTTCTCCTTCTGCCCTTAATCTTTCCCAGCATCCAGTATCTGAAACTAAGTGTAGATTTTAACTTTGGCTAAAATTGAGTCTTTCTTTTCAAAAACTTATTCCAAATAAATTCTATTTATATTGGGTTTATTGTTGTTTTGTCAACAATCTGAATTTTAAAGATGCTTCAGTCATGTAGAATTTAATAAGGTATTGCTTTTGGAGAAGGAAATGGCAACCCACTACAGTACTCTTGCCTAGAAAATCCCATGGACGGAGGAGCCTGGTGCAGGCTACTGTCCATGGGGTCACAAAGAGTCAGACATGACTGAGCGATTTCACTTGGTTTTGGTAACTTGTGGCAAATAGGAACCGCATAGTGAAGACAGAGAAACCTGTTATTGTATCTTTAACTTTTCCTCATTAAAATGCTAATATATTGTAAACTATTCTCCACATAAAACATTTCAGCTGTTATCACTTGTCACTTTCACAAATCTAAGTGCCCCCAACATATTAAAAAAAAAAACAAAACAAAGTAATAATAGTAAAATTTTGTCACTCAGAGGATTTGGAGTGGTTTATGTCTTTGTGATTTGTTTTGGTTCTCAGAGCACATGCAGGCTTTGGTAAGATCAATTAAATATAAAACCATTTATTTGATTTAAAATAAAAAAGAATAATGGATAGGTGTGAATATACAATAGTATATCAATTTGAAAATAGTACAAATATTGGCATGTATTGCCTCAGTCATATTAAGAGTATAGTTTCATAATCTATTTTTTAGGCTAGTAGTTTTATGTAATCTTATAGGTCCAAGTTTCTTGATAGGTATTTTTTTTCTCCTAAAAAATATTTTTCATGGAAAGACTAAAGGCTATTAATATATGAAGCCAAAAAGAAATTCCTCACATCTTGCCCAAAGCATATAACCTCAAAATTAATGAATTTATAGAGGAAAAAATCATTCATTAATATTTTATCCCAGAATCACTGGGCTGGTTTTAAAAACAAAAATTTAACTAAGACAAAACATTAAATAGTAGTAGAATTTACATTTTTGTAATTTCAAAAGCTAGATGAAAGACCTCTAAGTGATGAGAGGCAAGAGCACAGTTTTGCATTATGAATATTAAGTAAAACTGACTATGTTGTGAAGAAGTTATATCCATATATATACATAAATTATTTATGCATTTATAATAATCTTATATACTTTTTGCATGATGTTTATTTCAGCAGTCTATAGGTGGTGCTTAATTTACTTATCAATTTGCAATTCCTCTTACTTAGTCAGTCCCTCATCTTAGACCTTTGATCCAAAGGTTAATGATACTTGTTTAGAAAGGCTACCGTGTAAATAGCACTATAATTATTTTAAGAAGGAAATAGATTTTGTTCTTTCTTTTATAAATAATTTTTGGAACCTGGGGAAGAGAAGCAAAGTCTCAAGTCAATATAATACCATGTGAAAAGACTCGGGGCCCATTTTAAGCCTGGTGTAATTGGAGAATCCCAAGATGATCACTGTTTTATGGTGGAAAATTTGAATGAGAGATATATTGCATCAGTAACAGGGTTAGATAGTTCTGGTAGGTCTTACTGGCCTCATGGAGCCATTCTGTTCTCTCTCACCCTCATTGGGTGCTATTGAGCAGATTAATGGTATAATAGTGGTTAAAGGAAAAAAGGGACAACTGGGGATATGCTGAATTGTCACAGAAATTGAGGCCATAGAAGATGAGGACATCAATGGGATGGAAGCACTATGAGAAGAAAAAGAATTAATATGGAAGGTTGTTTAAAAATAATTTACTTGTTAGCTGAAAAAGGGTAAACTGCAGAAACATGCCATGGTCACCATGGACTTTAATCTTTCAAGTCTTAACAACAGCTAATTAGAAACAGTTGATGATTTCTAATGGAACATAGTTTGTGAGCATGTTGTTAACTGTTTGAGGATTTACATAGTTTTAAATCAATGATACTTGCATAATTATCCCTTTTGCTAAAACCATTATCTTTATTTCTCTACTGGAATTTGTTCTTGTGTCCAGTCACACCTACTGCCACTGTCACTGCCCCTTGGGGTTTGGCTGCCTGTATTTCTGATCCTTGTTGAGTTTTTCTCTGAAACTCTCATTTTCAGTATATTTCTGATCTTCTGGATGGTCTTGAAATGTCTGTACATTTGAGACCACTCCAAAGACTCTTTTCATTTCCACTCTGACTGTGGGTATAGGGAGCTACTATTCAGATCCAATCTTTTCTGCACCCCCTCTTAGTCTTTTTCCCACTTCCAGATATCCTTCCTTTTATCTATTTATTTTTTGCTTCCATATCTTACATATATAAATTGGGCTTCCCTGTGGCTCAGAGAGTAAAGACTCTGCCTGCAATGCAGAAGACTTGGGTTTGATCCCTGGGTCAGGAAGATTCCCTTGATAAGGAAATGGCAATCCACTACAGTATTCTTGCCTGGGGAATCCATGGATAGAGGAGCCTGGCAGGCTATAGTCTATGGAGTCACAAAGAGTTGGACATGGTTGAACAAATGTCACTTTCACTATATATGTTAGTAAATAATTTTCTAAAACTTTTGATCAAAAGCATTCAGCATCTGTTTTAGCATCACAACCCCATAAAAAGGAGCTGCATCTCCTCAAAAAACCTACTTGATTTACATATTTAAAAATATGAAACTATAATGAGATAAATAGTTTTTTGATATTCTTTTGATGAATAAAATTATGTGTGTTGAATTCATATGTTATATTGGGCATATGCACATAAGAGGCTTCAACTACTTCCAATATCTTGAATATGGTAATAGGTTAGTGGAATGAGTGGTTTAGAGTTGTCAAAGTGTCACAAAGTGCTTAAAGGGTCAACTTTAAGCAAATTATCTTTTCTCCTAATCCTGAAAGGTCAGAGCTTATATATTTGTTAATTGATTGGCCAGCTCTAGAGAGTGGTGCTCTCTAGAAATTTTGGCCTACTGTATACAGGATGTTGATACACAGTGTTGTCAGGATTGATGTAGAATGTTTAAATAGAAGTTTTGATCTAGGGGTAAAGAAATACTGAAGCAGATTGTAGTTGCATTTGTCTGTAGAAGCATTAATTTCATCACTGAAACTTTGTGATTGCTGTTCCATGTCTTTCCTTGTAAAATACATTAGTTAGTGTTTCTTAATATATATATTTGATTGACGTATAGTTGACTTACAATGTTTCAGGTACACAGCATGCTGATGCAGTTATACATATACAAATATATTAGTTTTGAAATTATTTTCCATTATAGATTGTTACATGATATTGACTATAGTTCCCTGTGCGATACAGTAAACCTTTATTGCCCATTGCATATCTATTTTTTAAATTAGCAGTCTAGCATTTTATTTATACTAAGTCAAACAAGTGGAAAAAATGTCATAAATTTTTCAGTTAGTCAAAAATTCATGTTTTCTAAAGTATATATATTATACTTATTATTTATATGTGTTTATAAAAGCTTTTCTACTCTGCTTGAAAGAGACTTGAGAAAAATATAAAAAAAAATAGAGAGAAGGAATAATTGGAAAACATTAACTACATGAAATGGGAGCACTGAATATGAAATAGAAAAAGTGAAACAAACTAGATAAAAGTAAAATATCATCTATAGTCCAATTGTTTTTAAACATAGCTGCTCATTAGAAACCTACCTGGAGTGCTGGAGAACAAAAAGCAATATTTTTCAAAAAATTCCACGACAACTCTGATATGCCTCTGGACTTTAAAAAGTGGTAAAGAACCTGCATGCTTATGCAAGGGATGTAAGAGACACAGGTTCAATCCCTGGGCTGGGAAGATCCCTTGGAGGAGGACATGGCAACCCACTCACTGGACTGGGTTGCCTGGAGAATTCTTGCCTGGAGAATCCATTGGATTCTTGCTTGGAGAAGCCAATGGGCAGAGAAGAGTGGCAGGCTATAGTCCATAGAGTCAGACATGACTGAAGCAACTGAGCACACAAGCACAGATTTTTCTATTATATGGTAGTTTTGGTTATGTGGAATTCTATTGTTTTTCTGTTGACCAATCATGATACAATGTTATTGAGTAATAATTATATAATCACAAAAGTAAAAGGTTTTATTCACTTTTCACACACAAAAATTTAATTTTCACAGTCAATAGCAGACAAAAAATGAAAGATTGTTACAATTGCAAGCTATAATGGGAACATGATGAACCTAACAATATGTAATAATTACATACAAATTGGGGGATCAAGTAAAGTGATGTGGCAACTGGAATTGCATACAGGTACATGTTTTCATCCACCCAGCCAGTCTTATGTTTGGTGCATTTAATCTAATTACATTTAAGGTGATTATTGATATATATGATCCTATTACCATTTTCTTAATTGTTTGGGGTTTATTTTCTGTTTATCTTTTCCTTTTCTTGTATTTCCTGCTGAGAAAAGTTCCTTTAGCATTTGTTGTAAAGCTTGTTTGGTGGTGCTGAATTCTCTTAACTTTTGCTTGTCTGGAAAGCTTTTGATTTCTCCATCAAATCTGAATGAGAGTCTTTCTGGGTAGAGTATTCTTGGTCGTAAGTTCTTCCCTTTCATCACATTTAATATATCATGTCATTCCCTTCTGGCTTGTAGAGTTTCTGTTGAGAACTCAGCTAAAAACCTGATAGGACTTCCCTTGTATGTTATTTGTTGTTTTTCCCTTGTTGCTTCTAATATTTTATCTTTGTCTTGAATTTTTGTCGGTTTGATTACTATGTGTCTCGGGATGTTCTTCCTTGGGTTTATTCTGCCTGGGATTCTCTGTGCTTCCTGGACTTGGTTGACTATTTCCTTCCGCATGTTAGGGACGTTTTCAGCTATTATCTCTTCAACTATTTTCTGGGGTTCTTTCTCTTTCTTGTCTTCTTATGGGACCCCCATAAGGCAAATGTTGGGGCATTTTATGTTGTCCCAGAGTCTCTTAGTCATCTTCATTTTTGTTCACTCTTTTTCTATACTCTGTTCTGTGGCAGTGATTTCCGCCATTCTGTCCTCTAGGTCATTTATCTGTTCTTCTGCCTCAGTTATTCTGCTATTGATTCCTTGTGGTGCAGTATTCATCTCTGTTTTTTGTTCTGTTGCTCTAGTTCTTTGGTAAACATTTCTTGCATCTTCCCTGTTGTTTTACCAAGATCCTGGATCATCTTCACTATCATTATTCTGAATTCTTTTCCTAGAAGGCCTATCTCCACTTCATTTAGTTGTTTTTCTGGGGTTTTAACTTGTCCCTTCATCTGGGACATAGCTTTCTGATTTTTCCTCCTAATGAACTTTCTGTAACGTGGTTTTTGCTTTAGCTGCTGTGAGACTGTGCTTCTTCTTGCTTTTGTCTGCCCTCTGATAGATGAGGCTAAGAGGCTTGTGTAAGCTTTTTGATGGGATGGATTGGTGGTGGGAAAAACTGGGTCTTGCTCTGGTGGGCAGGGCTTTGCTCAGTAAATCTTTAATCCAATTATCTGCTGATGCATGGGCCTGCACTCCTTCCATGTTGGTTGTCTGGGCTAAGGTGACCCAGTCCTGGGGTTTATGGGCTCTATGGTAGGGTTAATGGCAAATTCCAAGGGGGCTTACACCAAGTGGGACTTTTCTAGGCTGCTGCTGCCAGTGCCCCCATCCCTGTGCTGAGCCCCTGCTAATCCATGCCTCCACAGGAGACCCTCCAACACTACTAGCAGGTAGTTTTGGTTTCATCCCCTGTGCAGTCACTGCTCCTTTCCTCTGAGTCTTGGTGTGCACAAGGTTTTGTTTGTGCCTTCCAAGAGTGGAGTCTCTGTCTCTGTTCCCCCCAGTCCTCCAGAAATCCTATAATCAAATCTCACTGGCCTTCAAAGTCAGATTCCCTGGGGATTCCTCATCCCTTTGTCAGATCCCAGGTTGGGAAGCCTGACAGGGGGTTCAGAACCTTTACAACAGTGGGAGAACTTCTTTGGTATCATTGTTCTCCAGTTTGAGGGTCACCTGCCTGGCAGGTATGGGATTTGATTTTATAATGATTGTGCCTCTCCTACCATCTCACTGCAGCTTCTTCTTTGTCTTTGGATCTGGTCTTTTTGGTGGGTTCCAGCATCCTCCTGTTGATGATTGTTCAACAGTTAGCTGTGATTTTGATACTTGCCAATAGTTCTTTATAAATGCATCCCTACATTTCAAATACATAAGATTAAATCTATCACTGAATTAGTGCTAGTAATTGGTAGTATGAATATCAGTCTTTTAATATAGATGATTACCTCTTTACTGTGAAAAACTTAGAAATCACTGATAATTTAGGGTTAGCATTGCTTTCTTGTCTTCTGGCCTTCTGAAAAGGCATTACATTGAAACTGAAAACTTAACTGTTTCACCTTTAAGAAGACATCATGTTATTTCATTTCATCTCATTTTGTGTACTGAAGTTCATAGGGAAAATATGGAAGCAAATTGACTTTTACTTGAAAATTCAACGTGTGGAAAGTCTTATTTGATGCTATCCAATGGAAATATTCTACAATAATGGATCTGCTTTATATCTGCTCTGTCCAATGCTGTATACCAGTGGCCCCCAACCTTTTTGGCACCAGAGGCTGGTTTTTCCATGGACAAAAGTTGGAGGGGGGGGTGGTTTTAGGATGATTCAAAGTGCACTTACTGTGTACTTTATATCTATAGTTATTACATTGGCTCCACCTCAGATCATCAGGCATTAGATCCATAGGTTTGAAACTTTTACTGCAAACTGTAGCAACATATGGTTAATTATCACTTTAATGTTGAGAGTGCAACCAAGGGGCTGAATTTTTAATGTTATTTAATTTTAATATTTTAACTTAAATTTCAATAGTCTTGAAAGCAACTGTCATGTTGGACAGTACAGATGTAGAACATTCCATCAACTTTTTGACCTTCCTATTTTCTTAATACTTTACTAAATTTATGCAAATACTTTTAGCATATCCAACATTATTGAGGAAGACAACTGTTATTGCTATCATTTTAATAAGTGATAAGAGTTTAAAATATATACCATGAAAACTTTCCAGTAGTTTTTCTTTAATATTTGATGGAACAACAGTTCTATTTTGAAAAAGTGACTCAAATAATGATGAGCATAGGACACATTATAATTATATATAATAATTTCTTCCATAACTGTTTCTTTTATATGATCACTGCTTTCAACTTTTGATGACATTCCTTTTTAATATGACTGATTTTTCATAAAGACAACCATTGCACACTCTAGGACCAATTAACTGCTTGTCGAATGCCTGCTTTTAAAAATACATTCTTCAAGTATTTATTTCAAGGCCTTGAATAATGAAGTCTTCACTTGACTGAAAGAATGTTTCATATGTTGGTATTTTGAGAGTGACAGCATGGTTTTATATAGCTAAATAATTTATAAAAGCTGTCACAAAATCGAGACATTTATTATTGTGTATATAAGAAAATTTCTGTTGTAGAAATTGTCCCAAAATGCCTTTGAAGTGTGGGTACAATAACTGGCATACTGTTATTTTGAGCATATTCCCAGTATTAGCAATTCATGACATCAAAGATCTAATAAAATAATTTAAATTTCATTCTTAGAGTTTTCAAACATTTCCTCTGCTTGTTGCTTATTGTAGTCATGTTATAATATACTACTGATATCCTATTTTATTGCACTGATAAGTTCTAAGTTTTTTATTCCTAGATACATAAGGCAAAGGAAATAAACTTACCAACTCAAAGTTAGAAAGGTATGAAGAATCATTATTTTTAGTCATGTGAAAGATAATTATTAGAAAATAATTTCTGATTTTAGTCAAATAATATATAATTATCATTTATTTTTTGAAATATATTTGATGTATTTATCATATTATTTTATTTACTTAAAAGAAATATATAAAATTAAGTTTTACATTGGAAGCATTTATATCTGCTATTTTATTTTATTTTTAAAAATAATGTACATTTTCTATTAAGACAAAATGTTTCTTTTAATATCTTCTTTTATTTTTTAAAATAAAAATTGCATGTTATTAAATTGTTCAATATGATTCAATATATACTTGCATAATAATATTACTATGCACCATTAGTAATTGATTATAATATGATTATTTGACTATATATCAGTCAAGTTATATACTTAAGGACAAGCACATGAATATATAAACTACTTCATAAATATGCTATTTAGGACACAGATTAGCTGAGGGCTTTGAAGAAGCTTGGCAGTAAACTTTCATGTAATATCTATGAGAATCATTAGAAAAACTGTATTTTGTACTGTGTTACTTCATGCTGTTAGCATATTTTTAGGTGGACTATTAGATTTCTTTTAACATTCAAAGCTGTATCTTCCATGTTTAATTTTACAATGACAAATAAAAGAATTGCTCACTGCTATAAAATGCCATATTATTACAAAGTTTGATATATTAGCATTAATGAATAGAAAGCAGTCATTGATCCAGAAAAATAAACCATTTTGATTGGACATGCACTGATATTTTAAAATGATTATCAGTGTTCACAGTTTATATTAACTTTTTCTAATTAAAAACATATAATATGCAAACATAGAGAAAGGTCAGTCTTATTTTTAACTATTTTCCCCTTGTAATTAGACATTTATTCTCTGTAGATTGGAGTTTGCAAGATTAAAATACTTATTATTTAAAGGTCATGTATTTAGCATAAGTGAAGGACATTATGCATTAGATTATATTCCTAATATTTACTGTGCATATATTTGTATTGTATGAAAAGAAGATAAATGAAAATAAATACACTATGTCTACTGAAAATAAATAGACATTTTAATGCTTGTTTTTTGTCTTTACTTCTGCATTTATCAAAAAAGGACATTCAGTAAAAGCAGACAAAGAGGAAATAGTCAAATCAACCGATAGTCATTTCCATGAGAAATGATATGGTGAAATATACTTCAATAATATATATTTTAGATACATATTTAATATATGATGTTTATTACATATGATATTAATAAATATTTTATATATGTGAATTTTGAGCCCTCCCATCTATGCTGGCTATTGTAGAACTAGAAATTGCATATTTGTGAATTTACTTCCTACATCTATAGCATTTAATCACCATGTGAAATATGTGTACATATGGGCAGAATTTCGGAGAAGGCAATGGCACCCCACTCCAGTACTCTTGCCTGGAAAATTCCATGGACAGAGGAGCCTGGTAGGCTGCAGTCCATTGGGTCGCTAAGAGTCAGGCACAACTGAGCAACTTCCCTTTCACTTTTCACTTTCATGCATTGGAGAATAAAATGGCAACCCACCCCAGTGTTCTTGCCTGGAGAATCTCAGGGACGGGGGAGCCTGGAGGGCTGCTGACTATGGGGTCACACAGAGTCGGACACAACTGAAGTGACTTAGCAGCAGTAGCATGGGCAGAATTTGCAGTATGAAGCCTCATGTTTCTTCAGTGAAGTTGGATTAATTCTATCCTGAATCCAGGGTGTTGGATATAGAATTTTGTGTGGAATATTGATTATAATGTATCTTTTGTAAGTATAACTTTTTTCATCTTAACAGTTAAAGCCATTTTACAGACAAAACCAATAGGAAGCAAGGGAGTTTAAAAGCATGATTATCAATGAGTGAAAAATGAATCTATAGTTGACCTCAATACTGAAAAAAGAATCCAGAATCTAAATGATAGAAGAGAATATTTACCACATTGGGAGTACACATGAGAACAAAAAGGGATAAAAGGGAAGGACAACACACTGGGAGCATAGGATTGGATGCATTTAAATTTGATAAATTGGTGAAGTTATGAAAAAAAAAAAAAAACTGACATTCAATAGGAACAAGCATCAGTTCAGTTCAGTTGCTCAGTCGTTCCAACTCTTTGCAACACCATGGACTGCAGCACACCAGGCCTCCCTGTCCATCACCAACTCCTGGAGTTAACTCAAACTCATATCCATTGAGTCAGTGATGCCAACCAACCATATCATCCTCTGTCATCCCCTTCTGCTGCCTTCAATATTTCCCAGCATCAGGATCTTTTCCAGTGAGTCAGCTCTTTGCATCAGGTGGCCCAAGTATTGGAGTTTCAGCTTCAACATCAGTCCTTCCAATGAATATTCAGGACTAATTTCTTTTAGGATGGACTGGTTGGATCTCCTTGCAGTCCAAGGGACTTCAAGAGTCTTCTCCAATACCACAGTTCAAAACCATCAATTCTTCGATGCTCAGCTTTCTTTATAGTCCAACTCTCACATCCATACATGACTACTGGAGAAACCATAGCCTTGACTAGACAGACCTTTGTTGGCAAAGTAATGTCACTGCTTTTAATATGCTGTCTAGGTTGGTCATAACTTTCCTTCCAAAGAGTAAGCGTCTTTTAATTTCATGGCTGCAGTCACCATTTGCAGTAATTTTAGAGCCCCCAAAGATAAAGTGTGCCACTGTTTCCACTTTTTTCCCATCTATTTGACATGAAATGATGGGACCAGATGCCATGATCTTCGTTTTCTGAATGTTGAGCTTTAAGCCAACTTTTTCACTCTCCTCTTTCACTTTCATCAAGAGGCTCTTTAGTTCTTCTTCACTTTCTGCCATAAGGGTGTTGTTATCTGCATATCTGAGGTTATTGATATTTCTCCCGAAAATTTCGATTCCAGCTTGTGCTTCATTGAGTCCAGCCTTTTTCATGATGTACTCTGAATATAAGTTAAATAAGCATGGTGACAATATACAGTCTTGACATACTCCTTTTCCTATTTGAAACCAGTCTGTTATTCCATGTCTAGTTCTAACTGTTGCTTCCTGAGCTGCATACAGGCTTCTCAAGAGGCAGGTCAGGTGGTCTGGTATTCCCATCTCTGTGATCTACAGTTTATTGTGATCCACAGAGTCAAAGGCTTTGGCATAGTCAAAAGAGCAGAATAGATGTTCTTCTGGAACTCTCTTGCTTTTTTGATGATCCAGCAGATGTTGGCAATTTGATCTCTGGTTCCTCTGCCTTTTCTAAAACCAGGTTGAACATCTGGAATTTCATTGTTCATGTATTGCTGCAGCCTGGGTTGGAGAATTTTGAGCTTTTCTTTACTAACGTGTGAGATGAATGCAATTGTGCAGTAGTTTGTGCATTCTTTGGCATTACTTTTCTTAGGGATTGGAATGAAAACTGACCTTTTCCAGTCCTGTGGCCACCGCTGAATTTTCCAAATTTGCTGGCATATTGAAAGCAGCATTTTCACAGCATCATCTTTTAGGATTTGAAATAGCTCAACTGGAATTGCGTAGCATAGTGTAATGGAATTAATACAGAGAAAGGAGTTTTTTGAAAACAATGAGCAGTAAGATAGATTGCAGTGTGGAGCGTTCATAGCATTCTCAAGTAGGAAGGAAACATGAAGGCAATTTTATAAGGGGATAGAGAGGTAAGAGGTATTCACAACCAGGAGTGTTAGAGAACTGGGAGTGTGCTCATTGTCTCTGTCAGTCCAATAATCCCCTTCAACACCACACCATTCCTAAATCTAACAGAGAATGGTCTAAGGTGTCATAGTAATTGAAAGAACTGACTCTTCGCTCTCTAATAACCAATCCATGGGGAAATCTCAGAAGGACTAAAATATATTCTGAATTTCTTTATTTCCTTCATTCCTAATATTTTTGTACTAATGCAAAATATCATCACCTCACCTTGCTTTAACATCCATTTTCCAGATTGCAACAAAGTTATTTCTTCACTTGATGAATCAAGATTATACTTTGTTCATAAGCCTTACAGTGGCTTAATGCCAGTAGAATAAAAAACAAACCTCTCAATATTGATAACAGTACTTCATGTGAGCTTGCCCTCCTCTTCACTCCTTTACACTTCCTCCAGCTTTTCTTCCTCTTATTCATAGAACAAGCTGTGCTCATATTTGCCTTATGATGATACCTTTTACTTTGTAACTAAAAAGACTTTTAAATGGCATGTGACATTTCCAGGACGGCCTGGGAATCTAGTAACACCTTTAAAATTTGCCATGGATGAAAGTTGCCCAGTCATGGCCAACTGTTTGTGACCCCATGGACTATATAGTCCATGGAATTCTCCAGGCCAGAATACTGGAATGGGTAGCTGTTCCCTTCTCCAGGGGATTTTCCCAACCCAGGGATTGAACTCAGGTCTTCTGCATTGCAGGCAGATTCTTTACCAACTGAGGAACAAGGGAAGCTCAAGAATACTGGATTGAGTAGCCTATCCTTTCTCCAGTGGATTTTCCTGACTCATGAATTGAACTGGGATCTCCTGCATTGCAGGCAGATTCTTTACCAACTGAGCTATTAGGGAAGCCTAAAATTTGCCATATTTTCAGGAAATTTTTCAGATTTGACATGAAAAGTAAAGTGACAAAATACTTTAAATACTTAAAACTTAAATTTTTGAGAAAGCACCTTCCCTGTGTTACTAAGCTTGTATCTGAGTGACTGAGTGAAAAGGGCATTTCTTTCCCCAGTATAAATACATCTGTATTCAAGGTCACATTTTGTTTGAGCTTTGTCACTTTTCATATGAAATTAATTTTTCTTCACTGACTATTGTCATAATAATTGGATATACACTCCATGGAAAGCAATTCTCTGATGTTCCAGTCAGATCTCTACATTTAAATAAAGATTCAACAGAGCAGAAAACAGAAGGAAAATGTCTAACTGGAGAGGTACTCTGTGTTGCTGAGTCTGGGTGAGCATCCGTTCTGCAGGGTCGAGTCTGCTCAGTGATGCCTACCCAACCTTTTTGTTAGGTGCTGAAGGTGGCAATTACCAGGAATCATTTCTTTCTGCTGCCTTTCACTATTTCTCTGCTTAAACTCTCAAAGCCTTGGAAGCTGCTCAAGACAGTATAGATCTGAGGGAGCTGGGCAATTCTCATTATGTAACCAAAATCATTCATTAAACATAAACTGAATGTAAGACTGTGGCTGCAGGCAGCTCTCTGATCATGCTTTGCCACAGCTAGGTTATTTTAAAGTTAGTATAAACTAAGTAGATTCCTTTTATGGCAGTATCTTCTTGGTTCAGGCATATTTCAAGAGGGCAGAGAAATAATTGATTTTGAATTCTTACATATTCAGGATATCTGTGAGCTCTGCTTTGGAATCATTTATATTTGTTAAAAGTCTATTATTTTAGTTGCATGGATGAGGAACATTACTCTAGTTCTATAGTTGTCAGTAACAGATTCAAACAGATCATTTATATACATTTTGAAAAAGTATATATATCATTACTTAATGGAATATAGTAAATACTTAATATGTTATACTAGGAAATGTGTTGATACACAAAAAATGTTAAGAATTAATGAGTAAATAAGTAAAAGAAAATAGTTGCATGGAAAAACCATTATTTTCCTTTGCTATAAGAGAGAAAGTGCTCTCTTCCTTTGTCTATATTATTTCAGCATATTGCTAAATGTGAAAAAATTGCATCATGTTTCTAATGAAAAAAATGACAGTGATAGAACATTTCTATTCAGTTTGAATGATTATTTAATAAGTGATATATCCCAATGCCTGGAAGGGACATTATATATCATTTAGCATATTATTTCTTAAATTATATTCTGTGAAGTCTCAAAGCTCTGAGCATAAAAAATAAAAATATAATTGTCTGCAGTGAAACAGGTTTTGGAATTAAACCATTTAAACTGATTTATCTAACACATTACTTCACATAGTATTTAGTGCCATGGTGCTCATTTGATCAGCAACATTTCCTACACTGATTTGCCTTGTTGCTGCCACTAACATCTAAAGGACTCAGCTTTTTTTTTTTTTTTTTAACCAAAAGTCAGTAAAATATTGATGTTACAAATCCCTTATTATAGAAGAAAGGAAATAAGGTACAAGGAAGCTAAATGGCTGAGCCAAAGCCACAGAGAGTGTTTACTGGTCATGCTACTATGCTATACTTTTAATCAACTGAGATGATCAACACTATAGATATGCTTCTTTCCCACTAAACTTAAATCCCATCTTCCTAGGTAGCAAGAAGCATCAAAGTGTGCCAATCCCTTAAAGGGTTTTGGTTTTGACAGCAGAGTGGATAAGCTTGTCAACTGCCCTGGGTGTCTGATCAGATATCTCTCTAGTGAAAACCTTTGTATATGAGTTCAGAAATAATTTTCAGCTGTCACATAAGATGCCTCTCCAAAGATACAAAGAAAAAGATTGTATTTATAGGGAAGAATTTAACTTCCATGGCAATTTCAAAACACCTCTCCCTACACTCTCCCTATTTATACGCACACACCACGTGCAGGCATATAAATCTTCTGTGAGAAAGTAGGACACATGAATTCCTCAACAATGGCACAAGGACATTAAGATGGTTCTACAGGGATGTTCCAGAGATGCACCTTTGCTCTTGTGAAATACTGATTATTTATTGTTAGGAGCCATATACAAGATTGAATTGTCTATATTTTCCTGCAGAGGCATATATCAGAGTCAGATCCGCTAGCCCAAGTGTTTTGCTGGTAATTTATATTGTTCATTTGGAGTTTGGAAAATCGACTATTGTTTACTTATATTGACAAAATTACATATGCTGTTTTTTAATATATACATAAAGTGTTAGTTGCTCAGTTGTGTCCAACTTTTTGTGACCCATAGAGTGTAGCCCGCCCAACTCCTCTGTCCATGAGACTCTTCAGGCAAGAATACCAGAGTGAATTGCCATTCCCTTCTCCAAGGGATCTTCCTTACCCCGGAACTGAATTGAATCAAATTCTGCATTGTATGAAGATTCTTTACCATCTGAGCTACTTGGGAAAGCCCGTATAATCAAAGTGGTCTCCTTTTTTAATAGATGTTGATATCCTGTTTCTGTTAAAATTTTTTCTTTATCCCTAAATTGTACAAGCAGCGTTCTAGATTTTTAATGATATGTGTTATAATGATTTTCATATTTTTGTTGTTAATTTATTTGAATTTTATTTATTTTTATTTAGCATAGATAAAGATGATTGTATCGATAATAAGTGAAGAAACATAGTTTTTCACATTTAACTGGCATACTGTAATTGATACTAACACAGATACACACACACTTTTTTCCCCTGAATTTTAATACCCTGATGTATTTGTCTAATTCCATAATAATATCATATTGATTTGATTATAGTGTTTTATTGTTCTAATATTCAGTATATAAAAATTCAAGGTCTTGTTCTTATTGTCTCGTAAGTTTTCTGGCTATTTTAAGGAGCTTATTTTCTATAATTTTAAAGAATATTTTATTCTTTTCCATAATGAAATATACAATTTAATTAGAATTACATTAATTTTATATGAATCCTAAGAAAACTGACTTTTTTTTGGATACTTATGCTTTCCACACAGGTTATGGGAAATCTTTCTGCATTCAGACTTATTCTCTTCATTATGATTTTATAGTTTTCTTCATTATTGGCTCTGTGAATTTCTTCCTAATTTTCTTCCTTTGAATTTTATAGCTTTTGTTCATCTTATAAATTAAATGGTATTTTTTCTATTTCTGTCTGTAGTTGATCACTTTAGGAATAGAAAAAGTCATTGACTTCTATATACTCTTTTCATATCCAGTTATGATTCTGTCTCTTGAATTTTCCCACATTATTTTACTAGTTACAATGTGTAATAGTTATGTCTCTCTATTTTCTAATATTTAATTGCATTATTTTTCTTGTCACTGTATTCTCTAGAATTTAAATACAATGTTAGAAAATAGTGGTGATGGTGGTAATTCTATACAGTTTAAATACAATTTTCTCTTCTTTTCTTCCTTCAGTTCATTACAAAGAGTATGGAAGAAGATCATAACAATCATACTCCCATGTAATCACAAAAAGTATCAACTCTAAAGTATAAAGGAAAAAGTAACCATTTGCAGACTTTAATCATTTACTATTGGTGGCTCAGGGGGAAAGGATCCATCTGCCAATTCATGAGATGCAGAAGATGTAAGGTATAGTTTGGGCTGAGGCAGAAAGAGGAAAGACGACCTCAACAGAAGTAGGTTACCTTTATTCAGGCAAGGAGGGGCGACAGTCAGTCTAACGACCAGGCTGAGTGCGGAGAGGGATGAAGGAGGCTCCATATTTATAGGGAGGTTTGTGGAAGCGATAAAGGAAACATTAATCAGATGAGATGTTTTGGGTATTCTTTAGTTGAAATGGCATCTGTAGTTGGGCAGGGGGTGATAAGCCTTCTGGGGAGTTGTAGGGGGTGGAAGGTTTCCGGATAGGGCGTGATAAGTCTTCTGTGCAGCTGTAGGGGGTGGAAGGTTTCTGGACAGGGGATGATAAGTTCCAGATAGATGCAACCGGTCTGGAGCATCAGGGTGGGACCTAAAGTTCTGTTTTATTTTCTCTGAAGTTAGATGATTCAGCAAGGGCCTTTGAAACTGTTGTTTTCTTTTCTAAGCCCCAAAGACTCCTTCAGAAGACATGGGTTTGATCCCTGGGGTTGGGAAGCTTCTCTGAAGTAAATGACAACCCATTTCAGTATTTTAGCCTGGGAAATCCCATAGACTAGAGGAGTCTCGCAGGATATAGTCCATGCAATTCCAAGAGTCAGACAAGATAGTGACTAAACAACAAGTGAAATAAGAGTGGGATTTGGAGGTAGGGGTAGAAGGGTTTGAAATGCAGAAAATATTTTGAGTTTTCTGAGTGGCTCAGTGGTTAAGAATCCACCTGTAAAGCAGGAGACATGGGTTTGATCTCTGGGTCAGGAAGATTGCCTGGAGAAGGAAATGATAACCCACTCCAGTATTCTTGCCTGGGACAGAAGAGTCTGATGTGCTTCAGTCCATGGGGTCACAAGCTTTGGACACAACTTAGCAACTAAACAACAGTAACAACTTGTGCAGGAATACTGTGAGAATGAGGTGGATATATCAAGTGGCCATTTTGATTGAAGAACAGGGAATCTAAAGTAGAAAAATGATTAGCTTGAAAGAGACTGGTTAAAAGAATAAACATAATTGTCAGTATGTTCATTTTATGTATTTAAATCTAAATCATGGAAAAAATTAGTCTTTTTACTCATTGTATGATATCTAGTCCCTGCAGTAGCATTTTAGCACTTTATTATCTCAGATGTGATTTAATTTTTCTACAAAATTTGGGGTTTCTTTACATTCTTTTGTTATAAATGTGATTCTATTTGAGTTTTTCTTTTTCTGTCATATCCTTGCCTTTACTTGTATCCTTTCGTTGCAAATTTATCCAGTCTATGTCTTTTCATATTCTATTAAGTTGAAAAACACTACAAAGTTATTTCTCTTAAGAATTGCTTTGTTTGAATAAATCTATCTTTATCTCATTTGTTGAAGAATGGTTTTGCTGCATATAGAATTCCAGATTCACAACTTTTAAATGACTTTTAAAAACATGACTTAGAGCCTTTAAAAATGAAAATCTTGTCCTTTGGCATGCATGGTTTGAGAAAAATCTGCCACCATTCTTATTTTTGTTTCTTTGTAGAAAATGCATTTCTTTTTTTCTATCTTAAAAATATTTTTAAAGTTATTATTTGCCACAATTTGTCTATAATGATTGTGATGTGAAATTAAATATGATGATTTAGTTTCTTCCTCTTGGAGTTTGTTAGGGTTCATGGATCTGTAGATTTCGTTTTCATCAAGTTTAGAAAGATTTTTACATTGTTTCCCATTAACTTTTATCATTGCCCATGTCCCCTTCTTTTTGGATTACTTTTTTGTAATTGCATATTATATTTTTATTTCTACATATCAATTGGTTATTTTGAAAAAAAATATATATTAATACTACACCATTTTTTCACTCCAGTAATATTTGTACTTATTATGGTTAACATATATGGCATTTTAAAACATATGTTTGGATTCCATTTATTATTCTTTTATTTAGAATATAAAGCATCTACATTCATAACTGAGTTATTTGTATATTATTAATTTATACCAGTTTTGAAGCATTTGACAGTGTGGATCACAACAAACTGTGGAAAATTCTGAGGGAGATGGGAATACCAGAACACTTGATCTGCCTCTTGAGAAACCTGTATGCAGGTCAGGAAGTAGAAGTTAGAACTGGACATGGAACAATAGACTGGTTCCAAATAGGAAAAAGAGTACGTCAAGGTTGTATATTGTCACACTGCTTATTTAACTTATATGCAGAGTACATCCTGAGAAATGCTGAGCTTGATGAAGCACAAGCTGGAATCAAGATTTCTGGGAGAAATATCAATAACCTCGGATATACAGATGATATCACCCTTATGGCAGAAAGTCAAGAACTAAAGAGACTCTTGATGAAAGTGAAATAGGAGAGTAAAAAGTTGGCTTAAAGCTCAACATTCAGAAAACTAAGATCATGGTATCTGGTCCCATCACTTCATGGCAAATAGATGGGGAAACAGTGGCTGACTTTATTCTTTTGGGCTCTAAAATCACTCTAGATGGTGACTGCAGCCATGAATTTAAAAGATGCTTACTCTTTGGAAGGAAAGTTATGACCAAACTAGACAGCATATTAAAAAACAGAGACATTATTTTGTCCATAAAGGTCTGTCTACTCAAGGCTATGATTTTTCCAGTAGTCATGTATGGATGTGAGAGTTGGACTATAAGAAAGCTGAGCCTGAAGAACTGATGCTTTCTAACTGTGGTGTTGGAGAAGACTCTTGAGAGTCCCCTGGACTGCATGGAGATCCAACCAGTCCATCCTAAAGGAGATCAGTCCTGGGTGTTCACTGAAAGGACTGATGTTTAAGCTGAAACTCCAATGCTTTGGCCACCAGATATGAAGAGCTGACTCATTTGAAAAGACCCTGATGCTGGGAAAGATTGAGGGCAGGAGGAGAAGGGGATGACAGAGAATGAGATGGTTGCATGGCATCACCAACTCGATGGACATGGGTTTGGGTGGACTCCTGCAGTTGGTGATGGACAGGGAGGCCTGGCATGCTGCAGTTCATGGGTTCACAAAGAGAGAGACATGACTGAGAGATTGAAGTGAACTGAACTGACTGTTAAAACTAAGTTCTATAAAATTACTTAGGAAGGTGATTCATCAATCTTGATGCTCTAGAAAAATTTAAATAGTCTGTTACTCACTTTAAATTGTCTTCTTTGTAAAATCATTTACTTGTTGCATTTAAAGAACAGATTTTAAATCACTTTTAAAATTGCATTTCATAGAAACTAAATTCAAAATTTTTACTTTATATCAAATTGGGTAAGTTGTATTTTGGTAAATATTCTTTGATTGTTATGTGTGCAAATATTTGGTCTAAACTGGCCATTTATTACTCTTATAAAGCTTCTAATTTTTCAGTAATCTGTATATACATATTCTTTTTTAGATGCATAATTTTATTCTTAGTATTAATTTTTGCTTTTTAAAATTTTGTCAGTTACATTTTTATTTAGTCTTGAAAAGTATATATTTTTATTAACTATCATGAAACTCATGTAAATATTTTGTAAGCAGAGTTTTCAGAAGTTTTATGCCCCATTGTATAAACCTTTGATTAAAAAACATGTATCATAATAGGGAAATAATAAGGTGTATTTTGCAGTCTGTGTACTCTCAAACATTACCACCTGACTACAGATGCGATCTTTGGTGCTGCAAGCAACAGAAAACTCGACTTATAAAAAGGAATTAATTGGCTTATATAATTGAATAGTCCAGTAGTGGATAGAGCAGGAGAAGAAACTTGATTCAGGGCTCAAATTTTGGAATTAGCATCTTGGGTAATATATCATTGTGAAGGAAAGTCTACAGAGGCCAATCTGCTTTCAGCCTTCTTCAGCATATGAGGGAAAGTGTGGTATCTTTTTTTCCCCTAAATCATTTTCTCAAGAGCTTTACCTACATTATTGATGATTTTATAGTAATTTATTATAGATTTATTTTTTCCATTTTAATATTTAGAGATGTGTTTCATGAATTTTAGTTTTAGCTCTTTAATATATTTTCAAAATTCCTTAATATTAATACCTGGTTCACAATGTTTCTTCATTAGTAAAGAGTACATTTAATGATGATAAAACTTAAATTATTCAAAGCCTATTATTTTCCCCACAACTTTTATATGAGATATTCTCTTTTATATTGATTCCTTGATAATTTATAATTTCCATTTTTATGTTGCTTTTGATTTAAGAACTATTTAATGGCTGTGTCTTAATTTCTGATATTCAGTGAATTTGAAGTTTTTTACTCATTTTATTAAAATAGTCTCAGAAGATATTGTCTGTAAAAAATCATTTATTTACCTGGATGAATTTAAATGGCTAGAAAACAATATTTATATTTTTTAAATGATCTGTGGTAACTCAAAAAGTATGTATATTCTTCAGGTGAGGGATATAAAGTTTCACATACATTTTAAATCAAGGATTTGATTATATCTTCTTTCATTTTTGACATTATTTTTTTAGTGTATTAGGTTGGTGCAAAGGTAATTGTGATTTTTGCATTGTTGAAATTTGCCATTTGATATTGGAATACGTTCTACATAACTGTGGATATATTATACATCACCTTAATGCACACTTCTTGGTTTATTTATTTACTTACTATTTTGCTAATGGCATTACTTTCTGGGGCTTCCTGGGTGGCTCAGTAGTAAGGAATTCACCTTCCAATGTAGGAGACACAGAAGACATGGGCTTAATCCCTGGGTCAGGAAAATCCCCTGGAGAAGGAAATGGCAACCCACTCCAGTATTCTTGCATGGAAAATCAATGGGCGGAGGAGCCTAGAGGGCTACAGGCCACTGGCTCACAAAACGTCAGACACAACTCAGCACAAAGTCATTGCTATTGTTATTGTTCAGCCTTCCAGTCATGTCTGACTCTTTATGACCCCATGGACTGTAGCACACTCTGCCTCCCTATCTCTCACCATCCCCTGAAATTTGTCCAAGTTCATGCGCTTTGCACCGGTGATGTCATCCAGCCATCTCTTCCTCTGATGCCGTTTTCTCCTTCTGCCTTCAGTCTTATTTGGGCCTATATCTTCAATCCTATTAGACATTTATTACTTGCTGTTTATTTTATATTTATTTTAGACCATGCAAATGATATTATATAAAAAGCAAATTTGAGTGATTTTCTTATTCAAGTGCAAAATGGCTCATAAAGCAGCAGAGATAATTTACAACCTCAACAACCCATTTGACCCAGGAATATAGAATGCAGTGGTGGTTCAACAAGTTTGGCAAAGGAGACAAGAGCCTTGAAGATAAGGAATATAATGGCTGGCCATCAGAAGTTGACAACAACCAATTGAGAACAATCATCAAAGCTAATCCTCTTACAGCTACAGGGGAAGTTGCTGAATAACTCAGCATTGAAAATTCTACAGTTATTCAGCATTGAAACAAACTGGAAAGGTGACAAAGCTTGATAAGTGGATTCCTCATGAGCTGACTGAAAAGTGAACCATTTCTTGATTGGATTGTGATATGTGACTAAAAGTGAATTTGATATGACACCTGGCAATGGCCAGCTCAGTGGTTGGGTTGAGAAAGAACTCCAAAGCATGTCTCAAAGCAAAACTTGCACCAAAAAAAGCTCATCGTCACTGTTTGGTGGTCTGCTGGCAGTCTGATCCCCTATAGCTCTCTGAATCCCTTCGAAACCATTACATCTGAGAATTACTCTCATCATATCAATGATATGTACTGAAAACTGCAATGCTTGCAGCTGGCATTGGTCAACAGAAAGGGCCCAATTCTTCTTCATAACAACACCCAACTGCATGTCACCCAAGGAACTCTTCAAACGTTGAACGAATTGGGCTACAAAGTTTCGCCTCATCCACCATATTCATCTGACCTCTCACCAACTGACTAACACTTCTTCAAGCATCTCCACACTTTTTGTGAAAAAATGCTTCCACAAACATAAAGACACAGAAAATGCTTTCCAACTGTTCTTCAAATCTCGAAGCTCTTATAGATTTTCATGCTATAGTAATAAACAAACGTTGTAAAATTCTTCAAGAGATAGGAATACCAGACCAACTTACCTACCTCCTGAGAAATCTGTGTGCAGATCAAGAAACAACAATTAGAACTGGACATGGAACAATGGACTGGTTCCAAATTGGGAAAAGAGCACATCAAGGCTGTATATTGTCACTCTGCTTATTTAACTTATATGAAGAGTACATCATTTGCAGTGCTGGGCTGGATGAAGCACAAGCTGGAATCAAGATTGCCAAGAGAAATATCAATAACCTCAGATATGCAGATGACACCACCCTTATGGCAGAAAGCAAAGAGGAACTAAAGAGCCTTTTGATGAAAGTGAAATAGGAGAGTGAAAAAGCTGGCTTAAAATGCAACATTCAAAAAACTAAGATCATGGCATCTGATCCCATCACTTCATGGTAAATAGATGAGGAAAGAATGGAAACAGTGAGAGACTTTGTTTTTGGGGACTCCAAAATCACTGCAGATGGTGAGTGCAGCCATGAAATTAAAAGACCCTTGGTCCTTGGAAGAAAATTCATGACCAACCTAGATAGCATATTAAAAAGCAGAGATATTACTTTGCCGAAAAAGGTCCATCTAGTCAAAGCTATGTTTTTTTTCAGTCTTGTATGGATGTGAGAGTTGGACTATAAAGAAAGCTGAGCCCTGAAGAATTGATGCTTTTGAACTGCAGTGCTGGAGAAGACTCTTGAGAGTCCCTTGGACATCAAGGAAATCAAACCAGTCAATCCTAAAGGAAATCAGTCCTGAATATTCATAGGAAGGACTGATGCTGAAACTGAAACTCCAATACTTTGGCCACCTGATGTGAAGAACTGATTCATTGGAAAAGACTGATGCTGGGAAACATTGAAGGCAGGAGGAGAAGGAGACAACAGAGGCTGAGATGGTTGGATGGCATCACCGACTCGATGGACATGAGTTTGAGCAAGCTCTGGGAGTTGGTCATGGACAGGGAAGTCAGGTGTGTTGTAGTCCACTGTGTCGCAGAGTCAAACATGACTGAGCAACTGAACCGATAATGTTATTTCTCACTGGCAAAAATATGTTCTGCTATGTAATTGTAATGGTTCCTATTTTGATTGATAAAAATGTGTTTGAACTGAGTTATTATGATTTAAAATTCATGGTCCAAAACTGTAATTACATTTGCACCAACCTAATAATTAGCTCTATCCAATTTGGGAAATGTATTGCAGGTTTTTTTTTTTGTGTGTGTAATTTCCTTTTGTTTTGGTTAGATTTTATTATTTCTAGCTTCAAAATTATTTGTGCAAGAGATTTTTACCTTTTATTTCCCATTCTTCATGTGTGTACATACACATATACATCTGTTTATATGCTTTTATTATTATTATATACTCTGTATTCTTTTGTTATTTGATGTTAAAATCTATCTGGTTTGGTATTAATATTATAATACATGCTTATATTTATGTTAATTAATAACCAACCAATTATTTCAAGTTTTAAATAAAATCTCAGAGTAACAATTTTCTAATTTGGAGAATTTAGGAAAATAACCTGTATATTTGATATCATTCCTTCCACTTAAATTAATATCTAAGGTTCATTGTACTTTATTGTTTTTATTCTCCTTGTATTAAATGTTCTAATAATGTTGTAACTATTCCTTTTGTTTCCCATGTTAATTTGGGAATTTTTCTCAATATTTTTCATTGTTAATGCCTTCTTGCCAGTACTTATAATCAAACATATAAATATTCACCCATATATGAAAATTAAATTTCAAATTTCACTTGGTCCAGAAATATGCTTTTTTCTCATTTCCTTTATTTGCTTTGTAGGATCTTTGGTGGTTTAGTCACTGAGTCTTGTCCAATTCTTGTGACCCCATGGACTGTAGCCCACCAGGCTCCTCTGTCCATAAGATTCTCCCGGCAAGAATACTGGAGTGGGGTGCCATTTCCTTCTCCCAGGGATCTTCCTGAACCAGGAAGCGAACATGGGTCTCCTACATTGCAGGCAGATTCTTTCCCAACTGAGCTATATAAGGGAAGCTCATAAGACAATTGAGACCTTTATAATATTTTCATGTCAAGCCCTCAACTAGTTTTACCTCTTTTCCACTCAGTAAGAATGTTGGACGCTTTCTTTCTGGTTTCTCTAAATTTTTCTCTCCTAGATTTTGCATTTTTGTTCTAAAGTAGCATTAACATTTTTATTGCCATCTGATTTTTTCCATTGCAAAGATATTTCAGTACTTATGTCCTTATTGAATTTAACTTTGAAGTTATCTTTGTCTCTATTAACATCTCTGTGCTTATTTATTTTGCTGGTTTATTAGGGTCATTTCAATTTATTTTCTCAGATGAGATGTGTGAGTTGAAATGGTTTTCTTTGCACATAGCAGATTCTTTCTGTTTGTAGATTTATTATATATTCTCTTTATACTTGCAGTTTGGGAATTTTATCAAGATGTAGCCTAAAAAAAGATCAATCTCAACTAGAAATCTATGAGGCCTTTTAATATATAGGACCTGATATCTATATTTCTTTACCCCACAGTTTTTATCTTTAGACACTTTTATTTGCCTCATATTGGGTCTTTGTTGTGGATATTCTCTCTTATTGGGGCACACACAATTATATAATCTAGGTATTTCTGTTTAACTGAGACATTGGAGAAAAATGAAATGAATCATATTCTTGTGGTTTTATTCATCTCAGAACTAGGTAATTCTGTCTTCATAGATTTTAAACTAACTCTTGACTATTCATCCCTTACTATTGAGAAAGAATATTCCTTCTAAATTCAAATTTAAATCATATAAATTTTCTGATTAAATTTATTTATTGTATTTTCTCACATGTAACTTGAAATCCAGTTATACTCTACATAGTAAAATGTTCTCTCTTAGTGGATACTTGTCATCTGTCTGAGTTAATTTCCTCAGACAGGAACTCTCTTCAGCAAACCCCATAATTCAACAATAATAAATCATATGCCTTTCCCTATACACAATGCATTCTATCTTACTTTACCACAAAGAACAAATAGCCATTTTTTTTCTTTTTTTTTAATTTTTATTTTTACTTTATTTTGCTTTTCAATACTGTATTGGTTTTGCCATACATTGACATGAATCAGCCATGGGTGAACAGGAGTTCCCAATCCTGAACCCCCCTCCTACCTCCCACCCCATATCATCTCTCTGGATCATCCCCATGCACCAGTCCCAAGCATCCTGTATCCTGTATCGAACATAGACTGGTGATTCGTTTCTTACCTGATAGTATACATGTTTCAATGCCATTCTCCCACAATCTGATATATTCATCTTTAGCTCCTGTGGACAGACTTCCTGAATTTCACAGAGGATGTTAGTTGTCTGTTCCTATCTCTTACCATCACTCTACAGGCCTGTTGGGAAATGCTGTGTGACCCAAACATGTGTCACCCCACCTACATTATTATAAGAGCTTTGTTCTCCTTGACTTCTATAACTTCTTTGTTCAAGTATGTAGGAAAATCTAATGTGCAAACATTCTCTGAAAAGAGAAGATAATCTTGGTTAGAAGAGAGAGTGGATGAGAAGTAACGTGACAGTGAGAGGATGTTAGAACATATCTTTCACACAAGGAACATTGTATAACAAATTAAGGTACATGAAACATTACCACAATTGTTATGGGCCCAAAGGGAATAGAAAGCAAACCGTATAAAAGTAGTGGAATCAGAATTAGAGAAGGTAGGGATGGAGACATACATTTTGACTGTTGTTTTTGTAACATGGACTTACCATCCTGAAACATGGTTTTGATGCAATGACTTGGAAACAACAATAAAACATGCCTTCAACTTGAACAAGTTCAAATCTAAAAGTATTGAATTTCTTGGCACACAGAGATGGCCCTTTGCCTGGGGAAATGCAGATGGTGCATTAATCTTTTCCTAACTAAATCATTATTCTTCAGTGATCTCTATTGTGTGCATAAATTCAGATCTTTCACGGCAATTATTGATTTGAATGAATTAAGTGTTGATAATTAGTATGATACACACTAAAGTCTTTATATATAAAATCATTGTTTATAATAACAATAATTTTGGCAAAAAGTACATCCTTCTGAATACTCTTTAAAAAAAATATCTTTATGTACCAAAGTGATTCTATCATTATTTAACATATTGTAAACTTTATAGGTTGTCTACCTTAATCTCATGTTCTGACTTTTCATGTTAAGGAGGATAATGCTGAAACTAGAGAGGTAGCTACAGAAAATGAAAGCTGTAGTTCTTGATGTGGGAGATATAAGACCTGATAATCTGTTGACTACTCATATACCAGTGCATGTTGCTTATTCCTTAAAATTTTCCTAATTAAAACAAATTAGCATTTAAAAATAGCTTTCACATTAAGTATTCCTTTATCTTTAAAAATTGTTGGAGAAAATTGGGTCCCTTAGTGTCTGAGCCATGCATATTAGAAGTATGTCTCATTGTACAACGTGATTCTAAAAGCTGTTCCAATAAAATAAGTTTCTATCAGAAAATAAAATTAAATTGTTTTCATCCAATATCTTTACCAATATCTTTATTGATATAACAATGAAGTAATATCTTTACCAATATCTTTATTCTGAGTTAACTAAGAATGAGAAGTAGTAAAATTTTGTTTAATTATTTATTGCAGCTCTTCTTTTGGTTGAAATGTTTTGAAAGAAAGACATTAGTTTGTATTTTTCTTTGATATTTTTATTATGGTAATATCCAAACATAGATTACAGTAGAAAAAAATATAATTAAATAAGCATACATATGCTCACAACATATCTAACAACTATTAACATTTGGACTTATATTACTACTTTTTTTGCTGTTGTGTTTATAAATAATGATATAGTATTTTACCCTTAAATATTATAGTACTCTTCTGTAAGAAATATGAGCATTCTCTGTATAACCATGATGCCATTAACTCATAAAAAGTTAAAAATATTTCTCTAAAGTCATCTACTATCAAGTTCATATTGAGATATTACCAATTGTCCTCCAAATATTTTTATATTTTTAATAGCTCTTTTATTTTAAACTGTTCCCCTCCTCAAGGCCAGCATACAAATAAGAATGACACATTACCTTTTGTTATGTTTCTTAAGTCCCTTTTATCTCAAACAGTCTAACATGGGATTTTATAACAAGTTACTGAAGTATTGTAAGTGGAAATACTTCACAATGGCAATTCCACTCTCATCTTGTTAGGGTGGTTGAAGTTTGTTGTAGCTGTGGGAGGGCATTGCTCAGATATCCTTCATGCAGAAACTACTGCGGAGTGTCCTCAGCTGACAGTCTCCAGTTACTGTACATTTGGGATTCACCTCAGCTTTCGCTCAAAAGCCTTATTCTCCCCAGGTTACTCCCAGCCAATTTCTTAAGTATCCAATTCCTTACATATCCAATTCTGTGTTGGTGACTTTTGAGGTCCTGAAATGATTTTTCAAAAATGTAATACAGGGAATGTAGAGAATTCTCTTCATCTCAGTTTGGTCTTCCTTTTTTTCAGCAAGAACTATCCAAAATATATATACATACAAATATAGGCATATATATATATATATACATGTAAGTATATAATATACAAAAATAAATTAAAATCAACATATGCATTCTTTCCAATTTTATCACTGCAGGACACCAAATGAATAATAGTTTAATAAATTATTCTCAAATATGGGTTATAACCTGCCCCTGCTTATATTTTCATACCCACGGTTACAAACTGCTGAAAAATAGTAAAGAGTTAGAAATAAATATTGAATAATAGTACTTGCCAATATCAGGTGGAATGTCATTTTGAATTGTTCAATTGGGACTCTGTTTATTTTTCTATTGAGGGATTTGGTAATATGTTGATGAAAACAAAATTGTATGAAGTTAGTAGCTAAGCTTCCATTTTTATTATAGAAGTACAATATTCGAATGTGCTTTTGTCTCTGCATGAGCTTTATTTATTCATTATTCACCCACTTATTCAATGAGCTTGTATTGAATTCCTGGATTGGGAAATATTTGCAGTTTTTGATACCTGTTCAATCTTCAAGTTGCTACATAAAACAGAGGAATCAAAAATGCTACAATGCAAGAAGGATTTGGTGTAAAGTGTTAAAGAGAGGAATGAACAAGCTTTAGAAGCACAGAAGAAGGGTATGTGAATTAACTAGAAGGACTGAAGAGCATTCTGCTTTATTGCTGAACTATGCTGCTGTTCAGACACCTCCTCAGTACCCAAGGCCCCAGGGAATAGGTGCAACCTAGATTTTACAGATTTATTTTCTTGAGCTCCAAAATCACTGCAGATGGTGACTGAAGTCATGTAGTTAAAAGATGCTTGTTTCTTGGAAGAAAAACTATGACCAACCTAGACAGCATCTGAAAAACCAGAGGCAGTACTTTGCTGACAAAAGTCTATCTAGTCAAAACAATGGTTTTTCCAGTAGTCATGTATGGATGTGAGAGTTGGATTATAAAGAAAGCTGAGCACAGAAGGATTGATGCTTTTCAACTGTGGTGTTGGAGGACTCTTGAGAGTTCCTTGGACTGCAAGGAGATCAAATCAGTCAATACTAAAAGAAATCAGTCCTGAATATTAATTGGAAGGATGGATGCTGAAGCTGAAACTCCAGTACTTTGGCCACCTGACGCGAAGAACTGACTCACTGGTAAAGACCCTGAGCTGGGAAAGATTGAAGGCAGGAGGAGAAGGGGATGACAGAGAATGAGAGGGTAGGGTGGCATCATCGACTCGACAGACATGAGTTTGAGCAAATTCTGGGAGTTGTTGAGGGACAGGGAAGCCTGGTATGCTGCAGTCTAGGGGATTGCAAAGAGTTTGACATGACTGAGCGACTGAATGGAACTGAACTGAAATGAAAGCAAACCAAACAAAAACTATGGTTGAATTAAGGTGGATATAATTGTCAAATAGTGTAAAGAACACACATAGCCCATCACATAGGCAATATGATTGCTTATCAGTAAAGGGGACATTCTATTTTTCACTACTATTCCACGTTACATATTGAATTAATACTTACACAATAGAAGGTTCTTTTTTAAAAAAGAATTTCATCTTTAGGGAAAGTGTGGTATTTTGGTGGATCATCTATTGGATGCCCAAAACTCAATTAACTGTCATTGATATAACACTGGTTCCAAATAGGAAAAGGAGTACATCAAGGCGGTATATTGTCACCCTGCTTATTTAACTTATATTCAGAGTACATCATGAGAAACGCTGGGCTGGATGAAGCACAAGCTGAAATCAAGATTGCTGGGAGAAATATCAATAATCTCAGATATGCAGATGACACCACCCTTGTGGCAGAAAGTAAAGAAGAACTAAAGAGCCTTTTGATAAAAGTGAAAGAGGAGAGTGAAAAAGTTGGCTTAAAGCTCAACATTCAGAAAACGAAGATCATGGCATCCATTCCCATCACTTCACGGCAAATAGATGGGGAAACAGTAGAACCAGTGGCTTACTTTATTTTTTTTGGGCTCCAAAATCACTCTAGATGGTGACTGAAGCCATGAAATAAGAAGACACTTACTCCTTAGAAGAAAAGTTATGACCAACCTAGACAGCATATTAAAAAGCAGAGACATTACTTTGCCAACAGAGGTCTGTCTAGTCAAGGCTATGGTTTTCCAGTAGTCATGAATGGATGTGAGTTTGACTATAAAGAAAGCTAAATGCTGAAGAATTGATGCTTTTGAACAGTGGTGTTGGAGAAGACTCTTGAGAGTCTCTTGGACTGTAAGGAGATCCACCCAGTCCATCCTTAAGGGGATCAGTCCTGAGTGTTCATTGGAAGGACTGATGTTGAAGCTGAAACTCCAAGACTTTGGTCACCTTTTGTGAAGAGCTGACTCATTTGAAAAGATCCTGATGCTGGGAAAGATTGAAGGCAGGAGGAGAAGATGAAGATGAAGGCAGGACGCCAGAGGATGAAATGGCCTGGATGGCATCACAGACTCAATGGACATGAGTTTGAGTAACCTCTGGGAGTTGGTGATGGACAGGGAGGCCTGGCATGCTGCAGTCCATGGGGTTGCAAAGAGTCAGACACGACTGAGCAACTGAACTGAACTGAACAGAACTAAACTAACACTAAGATCTGTACCAAGCAACCAGAGCACACCATGTGGTTGTAACCTGGAGCTAATGGTTACCAGAAACTTGAGTATTTCACCTGGGAAGCACACTGTAGACTCCACAGATTTGCCCTTGCATTTATAATCCCATTAATCAAGGGAGAACATCTTACTCCAGGAAATTAGTTTTGACAATGGAACAGTAAAGAGACCCTAATTAATGACTTTTATAATTACTCTTTCCTATATGTACATTAACTGGTGTGCAGGCATTGATTGTGACATGAATATGATTGCCTATCAGTAAAAAGACCATTTTGCAGCTTAATTATGTATTTCAAGGAGTCATATATTTTGTGGTTTTCAGAGTCACTTTAACCAGACTTTAAGTCTTTAAAGAGACTAAAGAATCTGAAGGAAGAAGTCTCTTCTGACCTCTTCCTTCCTAGCTCATTTTAATCACTTATGCCATGTTTAGACAACTCTCCCATGCCCACACCACCCCTGCAAACACACATACAAACACTGTAGGATCATGCTGTGGAATACAGAAGCTACTGATCACATATGGGGATTTAAATGTAATTAAATCAAATTAGAAACGTAGTCTTTACACTGTCTACAGTAGCCACTTATGGTTAATGACTAACTGCTATACTGGAAGTGCAGATATCAGTTCAGTTCAGTTGCTCAGTCATGTCCCACTCTTTGCAACCCCATGGACTGCAGCATACCTGGCTTCACTGTCCAACACCAACTCCAGGAGCTTGCTCAAACTCATGTCCAACAAGTCGGTGATGCCATCCTACCCTCTCAATCTCTGTCGTCCCCTCTCCTCTTGCCTTCAACCTTGCCCACCATCAGGGTCTTTACCAATGAGTCAGTTCTTCGTATCAGGTGGCCAAAGTATTGGAGTTTCAGCTTCAGTATCCATCCTTCCAATGACTATTCAGGACTGATTTCCTTTAGTATTGACTAATTTGATCTCCTTGCAGTCCAAGGGACTCTCAAGAGTCTTCTCCAACACCACAGTACAAAAGCAACAATTCTTTGGAACTCAGCTTTCTTTATAGTTCAACCCTCTTATTCCTACATGACTACTGGAAAAACCGTAGCTTTGACTAAATAGATATTTGTTGACAAAGTAATGTCTCTGTTTTTTAATATGCTGTCTAAGTTGGTCATAGCTTTTCTTCCAAGGAGCAAGCATCTTTTAATTTCATGGCTGCAGTCATCATCTGTAGTGATTTTGGAGTCCCCCAAAGTAAAGTCTGTCACTGTTTCCATTCTTTCCCTGTCTATTTACCATGAAATGATGGGACTGGATGCCATGATATTAGTTTTTTGAAAATTGAGTTTTAAGCCAGCTTTTGCACTCTCTTCTTTCACTTTCATCAGGAGGCTCTTTAGTTCTTTTTTGCTTTCTGCCATAAGGGTGTTGTCATTTGCATATCTGAGTTTATTGACTTTTTTCACAGCAATCTTGATTCCAGCTGTGCTTCATCCAGCTTGGCATTTCACATGTAGTACTCTGTATATAGACCTCCCTGGTGGCTCAGACGGTAAGACGTCTGTCTACAATGTGGGAGACCTGGGTTTGATCCCCGGATAGGGAAGATCCCCTGCAGAAGGGAATGGCAAAGCATTCCAGTACTATTGCCTGGAGAATCCCATGGACAGAGGAGCCTGGTAGGCTACAGTCCATGGGGTCGCAAAGAGTCGGACATGACTGAGTGACTTCACTTCACTTCAGTCTGTATATAAGTTAAATAAGCAGGGTGACAATATTCAGCCTTGACACATTTCTTTCTCAATTTGGAACCAGTCCTTTGTTCCATGTCCTATTCTAACTGTTGCTTCTTGATCTGCATATAGATTTCTCAGGAGGCAGGTAAGGTGGTCTGGAATTCCCTTCTCTTTCAGAATTTTCCACATGGAGCATTTCTATTATCTCAGAAGTTCTACTGCACTGTACAACATCTAGAAAGTGATTTGTGAAGGCTAGGTTGTTCACTGATGTATCCTTGTATTCTAGAATATTGTCCTTATATTCTCCTCCTTATATCCTTCAATTCTTAATGATAATCTTGCTGGTTAGAGTATCATAGGTGGCAGGTTTTTCCATTTCAATACTTTAAGCATATCATGCCATTCCCTTCTGGCCTGCAAAGTTTGTGCTGAAACACTAGCTAATAGCCTCAGGGTGTTCCTTTCTTTGTAACTTTTTGTTTTTCTCTTACTGTCTTTAAAATCACCTCATTATCTTTAAATTTTGCCATATTAATTATGTCTTGGTGTATGTCTCTTTGGTTTCCTATTTCTTTGGTATTTTTTGCTTCCTGTACCTGGATTCTGTTTCCTTCTTTAGGTTTGGGAAGTTTTCAGTCATCAATTTATCAGTTACATTTTTGATCATTTTTTCTCTCTCTCCACCTTCTGGGACCTCTGTAGTGTGAATGTTGGTACGTTAGATCGTGTGCTACAGATCTCTTAAGCTGTTCTCATGTTTAAGTTAAGGTATAGTTAAAATGCAATATTATAAACATTACAAGTATATAATATAGTAATTCAATTTTTAAAGATTATAGTTATTATAAAATATTGGCTATGTCCCTGTGTTGAATATTATATCCATAAAGCTTATTTTATATATAACAGGTTGTACTTATTTTCCTATCCCTATATTTTGCCTCTTTCTTTCCCTCTCTCTACTGTAACCACTAGTTTGTTGTCTATATCTGTGAGTCTCTTTCTTTTCCGTATATTCATTGGTGTGTTATATATTTTTAGATTTCTCATATAAGTGATATCTAACAGTATTTGCCTTTCTCTGACATATTCACTTAGCTTAATACCCTGTAAGTCCATCCACAATCTTACATACAAATGACAAAATTTTATCCTATTTGTGGCTGAATAGTAGCCCACTGCATATATATATATATATATATATATACATATACCATATCTTCTTTATCGATTCAACTGATGATGGATACTTAGGTTACTTCCCTATCTTGTCAATTGTAAATAATGTTTCTGTGAACATTGGGTTTCATGTATCTTTTCAAACTATTTTTTTCCAGACATATAACCATAAGTGGAATTGCTTGGTCATATCCCTAGATGGGAAGATTCCCCTGGAGGAGGGCATGGAAACCTGCTCCAGTATTTTTGCCTCGGGAATCCCATGGACAGAGGAGCCTGGTGGGCTACAGTCCATAAGGTCACAAAAAGTCAGGCACAACTGAAGCTACTTAGCACACACAGCACATGATAGTTTTATTTTTATTTTTGTGAGAAATATTCACACTATTTTTCATAGTGACTGCACTGATTTACATTCCCATCCACACTGTAGGAGGATTCCCTTTTGGAGAGCCCTGCTGCTGCTGCTGCTGCTGCTGGTGCTAAGTCGCTTCAGTCATGTCCGACTCTGTGCGACCCCAGAGATGGTAGCCCACCAGGCTCCCCCGTCCCTGGGATTCTCCAGGCAAGAGCACTGGAGTGGGTTGCCATTTCCCTCTCCAATGCATGAAAGTGAAAAGTGAAAGTGAAGTCGCTCAGTCATGTCCGACTCTTAGCGACCCCATGGACTGCAGCCCACCAGGCTCCTCCGCCCCCGGGATTTTCCAGGCAAGAGTACTGGAGTGAGTTGCCATTGCCTTCTCCGTTTGGAGAACCCTAGCCAACATTTATTATTTGTAGACTTTTCATTGATAATCAGTCTGACATGTGTGAGGTGATAGCTCATTATGATTTTGATTTGTATTTCCCTGATGATTAGCTATGTTAAGTATTTATTTAGCCTGTTTTGATTAGGTGCTTTTCATTATTTTATCTTCCAAATTGTTCATGTGTTCTTCTGTATCACCTAGTTTTATGTTTGTTCCTTCTAGTGTGTTTTTTATTTCAGTTATTCTGTTCAATTCTGACTGATAATTTTTTTTTTATTTTGTAGTTCCTTGTTAAAATTCTTACTGTGTTCATTTATTATTTTCCGTTTTTCACTTAGCATTCTTATTGCTATTGCCTGAGCTCTTTATCTGGTAAATTATTTATTTTTATTTCATTAGTTGTTCTTTTCATGACTTTTTTTTTTTTTGGTTCTTCTGTTTGAAACAGATTCTTCTGTCTTTTTATTTTATTTTTCTCCATGAAACTCCAGCTGTATCTCTGAGCAAAATGGGTCAGAGCAGGTGCTCAGCTCATCCTGGAATTCATGCTGGGGTGCTCAAGGGAAACTGGCCAGAGTCCAGGCAGTTTCAATCTGCTTTCTCCACTTTGTTTCAGGAGTAAGAAAATGTGTGTGTAGTCTTCATGGGCAGGTCTATACTTAACTTCTTCCTGTTAGTCGCACTAGTTTTCAAACCAGCTAAGGGAATTCATCCTCCCTGTGTTGGACACCAGGTCTGGGGAGCCCAATATATGGTTTGATCCTCTCCCTTGGGAGAATCTCTGAGCCTTATAATTCCCCTCCTCTTCTGTATGCTGTTCTAGGGGTCAGGTCCCCAACAAATTGCTTCTTTTTCCTTCCCACCCAACTCTGCAGGTAATTTTCTTACCAATTGATTGCATAAGAGTCTTTCTGCCCTTCTCCAATTTGTTTTCATGAGAATTGCTCTACAGATTGATGTGGTTTGGATATATCAGTACTTGGAGAGAAGCTAGCCATCCTTCCACTCTGCCATTTTGATATCCTTTTAGATCTAATTTTCAATATTTAACAAAAATTTATGCAGGCTGAGAATTCTTGTTCCAAACAGAAAACATTAGTAGTTAAACTTAGTTTAATTGCTTATTAAGGTGAAGAATCTTATGCTACAATTGACAAGTAGATCTTTAATTTTTATTGTGTTTGGTCAATGTAGCATAGCTGGAAAATTTATTTATACTCTAAGAACATCCCAGAGGGCTTTAGGGTGAACAGAAACCTGAAAAGTTCACATTGCACTCTATAGCATTGCCCCTTTAAATCTCTTCCCAATTATTATACCCAAGATTTAACTTTGGGAGCATACTAATGCTCTAACACATTAGAGATGAGCTATCTGCTCTGGTTAAATTAACAACTGACCTAAACCTTTTCCCAAGGTTGGCTCTAACCATTTGTGAGAGCGATTTCATTGTTCACCATTTGCAGACCTAATTATCTCCTGAGTCTAACCAATGCCAGTGCTAAAAGCCTCGAAGAGACTTTTTTCTCCCCCCCGACCAGAGGCAAACAAGCTGAACTTGAAAAGTTTTATTTTTTTATTTTTTGAACTTGAAAAGTTTTAGAATCATGAGTTGATACTTTACAACAATAGCAACAACAACAAAAGACTGAGAAATGGTGAATAATTAAGGAAGAAGTTCTACTTTTACTTAAATTGTATCACTAATTCATGATCCTTCAGGAGGCCCCAAAAGAGCAAATTCTTTAATTTTTATTTTCCACTAAATGCTTAGAGAATTTAGGCAAAAATTATTATTTCCTGTAATTATACTACTCAAATGACATGTAGACCAAGTTTAGGTCTTTATTATCATGACTAACTAAAAGTATCTGTGATTAAGATGACTCAATATTTGAGAAAACAAAATATTCTGATTTCTGTATCAGCTAGCAGAATTGTTTGTCTTACATCCCATTAATTATTGTATACTTTCATCTCCCCCACCCCATTTCATATATGAGATTTCAGAAAATCCTAGTTTCAGCAAATCAAATATTTTAGGGAAAGGTCAATATTTGTATATGTTTCCTTATGCAGAGCCTACTCTCTCCAGATTGTTTCATTCAATCTGCTTATGAGTACTGTGGAGATCTTCTGAAGTACTCTGAACTCAGCCATCTTACTGTTTAAATATATTCTACTACATATTCCAAATTAGTGGTTTTCAGATCATAGAACACATTCCAGATTGTAGCTTTTGGTAGAAAACTGAATATTAGATATTTGTAGGTAAAGGATGTATCATTTATATTTCCTTCCATTCCTCAATGTTAACTCTCCCAAAGAGTCACAAATATACTTCTAGAACCATTTCTCTATCCTTTCCTTGATAATAATTTCCCTTTGTATTTAAATATTTACAGGTTGTTGAATTTCCCTTATGTGGAACTTCAACATATATTTACTATGTTGAAAGTATGTTTAATTTATCATAGTTCCTGCTCAATCTGTACATTAAGAGTTCCATTAGATAAAAAACTTATGAAATATAATGCTTTGTCTCATTCCACTTAAAGTCAATTCAACGAATCACTTGTTAATTACCTACTGGGTACGAGGCATTAAGACATACAACTGCTGATACGGGAACACAGACAATATTCACTGAATCAGTTCAGTTCAGTCTCTCAGTCGTGTCCTACTCTTTTTGGACTGCAGCACACCAGGCCTCCCTGTCCATCACCAACTCCCGAAGCTTTCTCAAACTCATGTCCATCAAGTTGGTGATGCCATTCAACCATCTCATCCATTGTTGTCCCCTTCTCTTCCTCCCTTCAAAGACCCAGCATCAGGGTCTTTTCCAATGAGTCAGTTCTTCACATCAGGTAGCCAAAGTAATGGAGTTTCAGCTTCAGCATCAGTCCTTCCAGTGAATATTCAGAACTGATTTCCTTTAGGATGGACTTGTTGGATCTCCTTGCAGTCCAAGGGACTCTCAAGAGTCCTCCAACACCACAGTTCAAAAGCATCAATTCACTGAATGGCATGTCATTAATATAGTAAATATCTTTATATAATATGTTAAAGCTTTACATTAACTAGCAGTAACATCATTATTTTTAATTGATAGATTTTTCAATTATAGCAGCAAAAAAATTGGTCAAAATGCCTCCATTTACAAGGTCAGTTTATCTTCTCTTCCCCACTGTGAATCTACCCAGATAAACACTTTTTGTCCCCTGTGAGACCAGATAGGATAGAGACTTTCTAACAAAGCCATAGAAGTTAAGTCTCTCCCTTCTTCAAAGTTTCCAAGCTCATATGGGTGGATGTGTTTGGCCTTCAGTCCTCCTTGGTGACAGACATCAAAGAGGTCAGTTTTTCACATAGTGATGAGAATACACTTTGCATAATTAATATGGTTTAGAGATAAGCTGCCTACCTGTAGATATTTTGGCATATATATATATATATATATATATATATATATATACACATATTTGTGCTTTAATTGTGAAATAAACTGTATGTGTTTTTATGATATAATGTAAGTTAATCCTATGTTAGTGTTTCAGCTGTTTGTATAAATAGTTAAATAATAACTAAAATAATTCCATTCCTGATATTGTTATAGAGAGGTGATTCAACCTCATGGGACCTGACTTACAATTGAAGTAATATTTTAGTGAACAGAATGAGTCTGCTAAGAAAATGCATCCTTTCCAGAATACTTTATTATTCAAGCTTAGTCCTGTCTAGGCTTGTTGCTGGTTTTATTTTATCATCTCTCTTATTTTGTAGGCAATGAAAATATTGCCTTTGTTACAGAAAAATGAAATTAATGTATTGGGAAAAGTCAATTGTTAGAATATAAAATATTTATGATGGCACTGATAAGCTATTTTACTTCCTGTCACTATCTGTACACCTACATCAATGTTCATATGTATTGAATAATGAAAGTAAAATGAATCATTTTTTAATGGGACAATTTGTCTTTTTGTTCTAACTGGTATTATGTGGACCACAGAAACTCTTTTTCATGATTTAGCAATGATTTGATAGAGATTTGGAAAAGGCTTTGTTTAGATGATAACTCAGATAATCATACCTGTGGCAAGCCACTACTAATATCGAAGTTAATAATCAGTTATGGATTCAATAAATCTAACATGAGTTATGGAAGTGACAAACAAATATAACAAATAATATAAATTCATGTAATATAAATATAAATAAATATATAAATAAATATATATAGTATTCCATTAAAAACATAATCTGATTTTTATTTGTTTTTTATATAAAGTGTGGTGGTGAATGAATGAGAAAAGATTAAAATCTCCCAGAGTTAATTCAAGAAAGAATGAGAATAGAACTAACATTGAAATGGCAATTAGGGGACTTCCCTAGGGATCCAGTCATTAAGACTTGGTGCATCCACTGCAGGGTACATGCTTTGATCTCTGACTGGGGAACTAAGATCCTGCATGCTACATAGCAAGGCCAAAAAAAAAAAAAAAAAAAAGAAAAAAGAAAAACAACACAAAAAGAGATGGAAATTAGGTTTCTGTGTTCTTCTATCATTTTCATGGCTGAATTATTTTAAGAAAAATAATTAAAATGTTGGAAAATATATTTTATTGTATTATTTATAGAAAAGTTTTTTTTTTCATCTTTAAGGACATATTTGATTACTCAATAATGTGCAACATAAACGAATTTCCTTTAAGCATATTGTCCGAGATTTTGTTGTCTATTATTGTGGTGTAGCAAGGAGAGATAAGAAAGCCTTCCTCAGTGATAAAGGCAAAGAAACAGCGGAAAGCAACAGAATGGGAAAGACTAGAGATCTCCTCAAGAAAATTAGAGATATCAAGGGGCCATTTCATGCAAAGGTGGACCGATAAAGGACAAAAATGGTCTGGACCTAACAGAAACAGAAGATATTAAGAAGAGGTGGCAAGAATACACAGAAGAACTGTTCAAAAAAGATCTTCATGACCAAGATAATCTCGATGGTGTGATCACTCACCTAGAGCCAGACATCTTGGAATGTGAACTCAAGTGGGCCTTAGAAAGCATCACTATGAACAAAGCTAGTGGAGATGATGGAATTCCACTTGAGCTATTTCAAATCCTGAAAGATGATGCTGTGAAACTGCTGCACTCAAAATGCCAGCAAATTTGGAAAACTCAGCAGTGGCCACAGGACTGGAAAAGGTCAGTTTTCATTCCAATCCCAAAGAAAGGCCATGCCAAAGAATGCTCAAACTACTGCACAATTCCACTCATCTCACATGCTAGTAAAGTAATGCTCAAAATTCTCCAACCCAGACTTCAGCAATACGTGAACCGTGAACTTCCAGATGTTCAAGGTGGTGTTAGAAAAGGCAGAGGAGCCAGAGATAAAATTGCCAACATTTGCTGAATCATGGAAAAAGCAAGAGAGTTCCAGAAAAACATCTACTTCTGCTTTATTGACTATGCCAAAGCCTTTGACTGTGTGGATCACAATAAACTGTGGAAAATTCTGAAAGAGATGGGAATACCAGACCACCTGACCTGCCTCTTGAGAAATCTGTATGCAGGTCAGGAAGCAATAGTTAGAACTGGACATGGAACACCAGACTGGTTCCAAATAGGAAAAGGAGTACGTCAAGGCTGTATATTGTCACCCTGCTTATTTAACTTATATGCAGAGTACATCATGAGAAACGCTGGACTGGAAGAAACACAAGCTGGAATCAAGATTGCCGGGAGAAATATCAATAACCTCAGATATGCAGATGACACCACCCTTATGTCAGAAAGTGAAGAGGAACAAAAAGGCCTCTTGATGAAAGTGAAAGAGGAGAGTGAAAAAGTTGGCTTAAAGCTCAACATTCAGAAAACGAAGATCATGGCATCCGGTCCCATCACTTCATGGGAAATAGATGAGGAAACAGTGGAAACAGTGTCAGACTTTATTTTTGGGGGCTCCAGAATGACTGCAGATGGTGACTGCAGCCAAGAAATCAAAAGACTCTTACTCCTTGGAAGAAAAGTTATGACCAACCTAGACAGCATATTCAAAAGCAGAGACATTACTTTGCTGACTAAGGTCTGTCTAGTCAAGGCTATGGTTTTTCCAGTAGTCATGTATGGATGTGAGAGTTGGACTGTGAAGAAGGCTGAGCACCGAAGAATTGATGCTTTTGAACTGTGGTGTTGGAGAAGACTCTTGAGAGTCCCTTGGGCTGCAAGGAGATCCAACCAGTCCATTCTGAAGGAGATCAGCCCTGGGATTTCTTTGGAAGGAATGATGCTAAAGCTGAAACTCCAGTACTTTGGCCACCTCATGCAAAGAGTTGGCTCATTGGAAAAGACCCTGAATCTGGGAGGGATTGAGGGCAGGAGGAGAAGGGGACGACCGAGGATGAGATGGCTGGATGGCATCACCAACTCGATGGACATGAGTTTGTGTGAACTCCGGGAGTTGGTGATGGACAGGGTGGCCTGGCATGCTGTGATTCATGGGGTTTCAAAGAGTTGGACACAACTGAGTGACGGAACTGAACTGAACTGAACAGAGCTTCTGCATTTCAGCTGCAAAGAATATAATCAATCTCATGTAAGTATTCACCATCTGGTGATGTTCATGTGTACAGTTGTCTCTTGCATTGTTGGAAGAAGGTATTTGCTATGACCAGTGCATTCTCTTGGCAAAACTCTGTTAGCCTTTGCCGTGCTTCATTATGTACTCCAAGGCCAAACTTGCCTGTTACTCCAGGTATCTCTTGACTTCCTAGTTTTGCATTCCAGTCCCCTATGATGAAAAGGACATCATTTTTGGGTGTAAGTTCTAGAAGGTCTTGTAGGTCCTCATAAAACTGTTCAACTTCAGCTTCTTCAGCATTAGTGGTTGGGGCATAGACTTTGATCAATGATACTGAACAGTTTCCCTTGGAAACGAACAGAGATCATTCTTTCATTTTTGAGATTGCACCCAAGTACTGCATTTTGGACTCTTGTTGATATGAGGACTACTCCATTTCTTCTAAGGGATTTTCTCCCACAGTAGTAGACATAATGTTCATGTGTGTGCATGCTCAGTTTTTTCTGACTTTTTGTAACACCATGGACTGTAGCCCTCCAGGATCTTCAGTCCATGGAATTTCCCAGGCAAGAATATTGGAGCATGTTTCCATTTCCTACTCCATGGTATCTTCCTGACCCAGGGATTGAACTCATATCTCCTGCATTGGCATGCAAATTCTTTTACCACTGAGCTATATAGGACGCAGATATAATGGTTATCTGAATTAAAGTTGCCCATTCCAATCCATTTTATTTCACTGATTCTTAAAACACCTATGTTTACACTTATCATCTTGTTTGACCATTTCCAGTCTGAAATGCAGTACTTGGATGCAATTTCAAAAATGACAAAATGATCTCTGTTCATTTCCAAGGCAAACAATTCAATATCATGGTAATCCAAGTCTATGTCCCAACCAGAAACTCTGAAGAAGCTTATGGTGAATGGTTCTATGAAGACCTACAAGACCTTCTAGATATAACACCCAAAAAAGATGTCCTTTTTATTATAGGGACTGGAATGCAAAAGTAGGAGGTCAAGAAACACCTAGAGTAACAGGCAAATTTGGCCCTGGATTACAGAATGAAGCAGGGCAAAGACTAATAGAGTTCTGCCAAGAGAATGAACCAGTCATAGCAAACACTCTCTTCCAACAACATAAGAGAAGGCTCTACACATGGATTTCACCAGATGGTCGATGCTGAAATCAGATTGATTATATTCTTTGCAGCCAAAGATGGAGAAGTTCTATAGAGTCAGCAAAAACAAGACCAGGAGCTGACTGTGCTCCAAAGAATTAGCCTGAGAGAGAGAAAGAAAGATAAGAAAAAGAAAGAAAGACACGGGGACCCAAGCTCTGATGGAACAAGGGTGTTTTATTCAACATAGTGTGGGTATATATACTGTCTTACAAGGTAGCTTTGTTCAGTAAAGATAAAGATCAAAAGTATGGACTTACAAATTATCAAGGAAACATAAGGCAATCCATATCAAAGAGAGAGGGTTGTAAATAATTACTTTTACCTTATGGTTCATAAAAAGGAAGAGGGTTGTAAATAGTTACTTATCACAGCATGGAAAAAGTAAAGAAGGAAATCCATGCATTCCTCAGCCCCAGGAGCAGTTTACCACTCCTCTTAATTCCTAAATATTCAGAAATTAATAAGGAACAGAGGGTTCATAACAGATCCAAACAGCACACAGGAAGCCTCCTGTTAAATGCTTCCTGACAGTCTGTCTAGTCAAGACAATGGTTTTTCCAGTGGTCATGTATAGATGTGAGAGTTGGACTGTGAAGAAAGCTGAGCGCCAAAGAATAGATGCTTTTGAACTGTGGTGTTGGAGAAGACTCTTGAGAGTCCCTTGGACTGCATGGAGATCCAACCAGTCCATCCTAAAGCAGATCAGTCCTGGGGTTCATTGGAACGACTGATGTTGAAGCTGAAACTCCAATACTTGGCCACATGATGCAAAGAGTTGACTCAGTAGAGAAGACTTTGAATCTGGGAAAGATTGAGGGCAGGAGGAGAAGGGAACAACAGAGGATGAGATGGTTGAATGGCATCATTGACTTGATGGACATGGGTTTGGGTGGACTCCGGGAGTTGGTGATGGACAGGGAGGCCTGGCGTGCTGCAGTCACAAAGAGTTGGACACAAGTGAGTGACTAAACTGGACTGAACTGAATTTACCTTGATTCTTGGACCTAACATTCTAGGTTCCTATGCAATATTGTTCTTTAGTGTTGAATCTTACTCCCATCACCAGTCACACCCCCAACTGGGCATTGTTTGCTTTGTTTCTATCTCTTTGTTCTTTCTGGATTTATTTCTCCACTCTTCTCCAGTAGCATATTGGACACCTACTGACCTAGGAAATTCATCTTTCAGTATTATATATGTTTGCCTTTTCATACTGTTCATGGGGTTCTCAAGGCAAGAATACTGAAGTGGTTTGCCATTCTCTTCTCTAGCAGACCACATTTTGTCAGAACTGCCCACCAAGACCTGTCCGACTTGGGTGGCCCTACATGGCATAGTTCATAGTTTCATTGAGTTAGAAAAGCCTGTGATACATATTATCAGTTTGGTTACTTTTCCGTGGTTGTGGTTTTCATTTTGGCCCTCTGATGGATAAGGATAAGAGGCTTGTGGAAGCTTCCTGATAGTGGCTGACTGTGGGGGAGTCTGAGTCTTGTTCTGATGGGGTGTGGAGGGGATACTCAGTAAATCTTTACTCCAATTTTCTGTTGATGGACTGGGCTCTATTCCTTCTCTGTTGTTTGCCCTGAGCCCAAACTATGTTAGAGGTAATGATGATAATGGATTATTATATAGATATATAATAAGATTATATAGATAATCTATATAGATGATATAGATGTGTTTTAAATCAGTCTCTAAAAACAAAATTGCAATTTTCTAAAGATAAGATATATATTGTACTTAATGTGTTATAAATTTGAAAAGTGTGTATATCACTCAGAAATTCTTTCTCTTAAACATTTGATTTAGCGCAAAGGATGTAGACTATAATAATTCTCCTGACTGGAAATGAATTGGGAAATATTTAAGAAAATAAATTGCTTTAAGCAAGGCTACTTTCTAGGGCTCTCACTGTGTGTTTAAGAGTCAAAACACAGTCTTCCCTTTTCTTTTCTCTCTCTGGCTCTGTTCTCTCTATACCTCTTCAAACTTGTTCCAACCTGAGTCTTTCCATATTTCATCCCTTGCAGCTTCAGGCATAAATCCACAGAACTCTCAGGCACAGTAAAAAATCAACAAATAATAAATAACTAGTACCCACACCTTCCCCAGGTTGTCCCAGCTAAAATCTCAGGTCTGTCTGTCTCTGACTGACTTAAGTAATATGACCATTATTGAAGTGTGGTCCAAAGAGTGGGACCTATTAATTGGAAAAGACAGAACCTGGTGTTACTGCAGGATGGGACAGTAGTGAGAGTAGAGAATATTCGATTCCCTGAGGAAAATAGAGGTTCAGCCTCAAGACAGATGGGAAGTGGGTATTGGACTTGAAAAATTCAACTTTCACTTTAATTTGTTTCTAAGACAAGGAGATTAATGTTGAAAGAATGGAGAAAGCTGTGATTGATTAGATAAATTTGGAAAATATGGATATAGCAATTCCTGTGGTACATTTAGGTGACAAATGGTATCAAAATCAAAGTGGATCTGAGAATTTCTTTGTTGAAAATAAGGGTTAGAATGGTAGAAAATGAGATTAAAACCAGTTTAAGGAGAGCCTAAAAGCTTTATCTCATGCACCATGGAGAAGTGACTGGACAATTTTGTGCATGGAAATAAAACTAGAGGATAAAAATACTTTCATTCTACCCTTCTAGGTTCCATAGTAAGAGTCTATAAAATAAACTGGCAAGAGGCAGATAAAAGGTAGATAAATTTATTAAGTTTTTAATATAAGAGGAAAAAATGAAAACCAAAGGCAATGAGACTTGAGCACATATACACCATTTTCATAGGAAAAGAGAAGAGGGATGTAGGGAACTTTAGGGAAGTATAAGTAACTTCCAGAGATGAATGGATCCTTGGAAGAAATGGGAGTTTGATAGTTTTTGATAAAGTTTGTCTGCTGACTTATAATCTCCTCTGTTAGAAGAGTCAATCTTACTTGCTTGCTGAAACTCCCTGGAAGGGAGTTTTCGAGGATCCTTCTTTAGGTAGATAAGGGAAGCTCAGAGAAAGTTTCTCTTTGTATTTGCTATTTTTTCAGGTAGCTTCAACTCAAGTAATCAATATATTAATACCAAAGCAGAATATTTTGAGGTGGAATGTACTGATCTCCTTCAACTGACAGTAAAAATTCTATGAAGTATACAAAAAGAAACCTCTGATTTTATTATATAGCTGTTGTCTCACTTCTCACACTGTTTGCAGAACCCAGGGTAAGCAAGGTGAAAGCAGGGAAGCAGGATGAAAACTATAAGAACCATAGCAACTGCAGACATGTTTATTCTCACTGGACTGGCACAGGAGCTGTAGCAGCAGCACATATGCTGTATTCTCTCCTCTTGTGGTTGACTCAGCAAATGAGCCATGACGCAGCCATAATGCAGCCTTGCTGCAGCCATGATGTAGCCCTAACAAAGCTACAAGGGCTTTTTCAGGTGGAGCTTATACATGCCTACTTACAGAACAAAAGTAGACCATGGCCAAGGGAGTACCTCATGACAGGCATGAATAGTGCTAAAAATGACCTCAGCTGTTCAGTTCAGTCGCTCATTCATGTCTGACTCTTTGCAACCCGGTGAACAGCAGCACACCAGGCCTCCTTGTCCATCAATAACTCCCGGAGTCCACCCAAACCCATGTCCATTGAGTCGATGATGCCATCCAACCATCTCATTCTCTGTCGTCCCCTTCTCCTCCTGCCTTCAATCTTCCCCAACATCAGGGTCTTTTCCAATGAGTCAACTCTTCGTATCAGGTTGCCAAAGTATTGGAGTTTCATACATAATCATTATTTACAAAATGTGGGGTGAGCGCGAGAGGGCATGGGGCAAGGGGCCTGGGGAGAGTGAGCCTGACCACTGCCATCTTGGATAATTTCTCTTTCCCTGCTGCTAAGTCGCTTCAGTCGTGTCCAACTCTGTGCGACCCCATAGACGACAGCCCACCAGGCTCCTCCGTCCATGGGATTCTCCAGACAAGAGTACTGAAGTGGGGTGCCATCGCCTTCTCTGCAGATATATAAATGTATATGTAATACTAGACTACAAAAACAATAATAAGTGTTTTACCTATCCATGCCTGAGAAATTGCTAAACACACGGGTCTTTATTTCTAGTGTTACTGTATGTAATAAATTGAAATAACCTCTAGGCATTACAACTAATGTGTTGATTGACTTTTGTGCTCCAAATATAATTTTTTTAGAAGAAGGTGACATTTTTAATTTAGAAAATAAGATGAAGTTTCACAAAATGCTTATGCAATTATTATAAAATTATTTTATTTCAGAGCTACAAACATTGTAATAGTTTGAGTTGACTTCTGGCTAGAATTTTGGTAGCATATGAACTGGGAAGAAAGTAAAGCATAATAGCATTGTGTCTTTCCACAAACCTTTGGGGAAAAAAATGAAATGTCATAAAAAATATATTTTTTATTTCAAATTAAGGATGCTAAATGGATAACACTGTGCAGATTATTAATAAATATGTACATGTATATAATATGTATATATCATATAAATCAAAAATACACATAAACATATAAGTCCAATGGCAATAGAAATTCCAAAATTGAGTTTCTGAGCTGAGGGTTTAGGGTGATGGTTAATGGAGAAATCTTGCATTGGAATAGTTGCATCAGAATAGGTGCAGTGGACCATAGGTCATGACTCTCTGCATGTTCTGATACTGTAGGTACATAATATAATGTAAATTTTGAATTATACATAAAACATGTTAGCTACTAAAAGAGCTACTTTTCTGTATTCATTTTATCCTGAGTGTGCTCTGAATCAGATACAGATTTTTAATTAATTACCCCACTGCTTCAGCCCTCCATGTCCCAGATCTTACTCCTTCAGTGACTTGATCAAGCCAACTGGAAAACTGTCCTGTACAAGAGCCAGAGACTTCATTGGTGAGGGACAAAACCAATGGATTTTCTCAGTTTATGTGCATAGATACAAATACAAACTGGCTTCCTGGGTAGTTTAGCTGGTAAAGAACTCACATGCAATGCAAGAGACTCCAGATCAATTCCTGGGTCTGGAAGTTCCCCTGGAGAAGAGATAGGCTAACCACTCCAATATTTTTGTGTTTCCCTGGTGGCTCAGATGGTAAAGAATCCACCTACAATACAGGACACCTGGGTTTGATCACTGGATTGGGAAGAACTTCTGGAGGAAAGCATGACAACCCACTCCAGTATTCTTGCCTGAAAATCCTCATGGACAGAGGAGCCTGGCAGGCTACAGTCCATGGGGTCACAAAGAGTCAGAAATGACAGAGCACAGCATAGCACACATATAAACATACACATATGTATATACATATGCATGCATATATTTGCTAAAAGAAGGAAAACACTTTGCTCTTTTTATGGAAAGGATCCTGTATTCTCACACACTGACTTTCTTGAATATAAATACATTTTACAAAGGACCAGATAAATGTCTGCTGTCTCTGGCTTTTATGACCTAGAGCTGTCTCTCAGGTCTGTACTTCATTCTCTTGAAATGTAAAAACGTAGGAAGATGGCTCTTGATAGTTCTTCTACTTGACATTTGGGAAGCTTAATCTAGGCACCTAGTCTAGGCTATAACTATCTGACCCACTTGAGACAATAGGAATGCCTATTACCCTTTCACATAAGAACAATTATTAAAAGCTTATGATTAATGATGTTAATGTCTCAGAGAGAAGGTGAACTTTAGGAAAACAAAAAGCAAAACCAAAATGTTATTTTAATCCATGTTATACTTTTGCTTGTTCTTAATTATTTGTGACAAAATATATGCCTCCAAGGCTCATGAATTTATTAGTCTGTATTATTTGTTTTTAGAGAAAGGCTGGAAGTATTTTTTTCATTAAAGTAATTCTGACAATGGTTTTATACTATCTTCTATCTACTCTATGCCCAATCTCTGGAAACTTAACTCAAGGAAGAAAAATGGATATTTATAATATATATTACATAGTATATTATCATATCATAATGATATTATATCAAGTTGTATTAGGAGAGGGAACATAGATCAGTAAAGTTACTATAGTAATATTTATAATCAAGCTGGAAAAAACGTTAATTTGTTCACTTTTTTATTTTTATTTTTTATATAATTTATTTTTTTTTTACTTTACAATTCTGTATTGGTTTTGGCATACATTGACATGAATCCACCACGGGTGTACATGCATTCCCAAACATGAACCCCCCCTCCCACCCCCCTCCCCACAACATCTCTCTGGGTCATCCCCGCGTACCAGCCCCAAGCGTGCGATATCCTGCATTGGACATAGACTGGCAATTCGATTCTTACATGATATTATACATGTTTCAATGTCATTCTCCCAAATCATCTCCCCCTCTCCCTCTCCCACTGAGTCCAAAAGTCCACTATACCCATCTGTGTCTTTTTTGCTGTCCTGCATACAGGGTCATCATTGCCATCTTTCTAAATTCCATATATATGTGTTAGTATACTGTATTGGTGTTTTTCTTTCTGGCTTACTTCACTCTGTATAATCGGCTCCAGTTTCATCCATCTCATCAGAACTGATTCGAATGTACTCTTTTTAACAGCTGAGTAATACTCCATTGTGTATATGTACCACAGCTTTCTTATCCATTCATCTGTTGATGGACATCTAGGTTGTTTCCATGTCCTGGCTATTATAAACAGTGCTGCGATGAACATTGGGGTACATGTGTCTCTTTCAATTCTGGTTTCCTCCGTGTGTATGCCCAGCAGTGGGATTGCTGGGTCATAAGGCAGTTCTATTTGCAATTTTTTAAGGAATCTCCACACTGTTCTCCATAGTGGCTGTACTAGTTTGCATTCCCACCAACAGTGTAGGAGGGTTCCCTTCTCGCCACACCCTCTCCAGCATTTATTGCTTGCAGATTTTTGGATCGCAGACATTCTGACTGGTGTGAAGTGGTACCTCATTGTGGTTTTGATTTGCATTTCTCTAATAATGAGTGATGTTGAGCATCTTTTCATGTGTTTGTTAGCCATCCGTATGTCTTCTTTGGAGAAATGTCTATTTAGTTCTTTGGCCCATTTTTTGATTGGGTCGTCTATTTTTCTGGAATTGAGCTGCAGGAGTTGCTTGTATATTTTTGAGATTAGTTGTCTGTCAGTTGCTTCATTTGCTATTATTTTCTCCCATTCGGAAGGCTGTCTTTTCACTTTGCTTATATTTTCCTTTGTTGTGCAGAAGCTTTTAATTTTAATTAGGTCCCATTTGTTTATTTTTGCTTTTATTTCCAGAATTCTGGGAGGTGGATCATAGAGGATCCTGCTGTGATTTATGTCGGAGAGTGTTTTGCCTATGTTCTCCTCTAGGAGTTTTATAGTTTCTGGTCTTACATTTAGATCTTTAATCCATTTTGAGTTTATCTTTGTGTGCGGTGTTAGAAAGTGATCTAGTTTCATTCTTTTACAGGTGGTTGACCAGTTTTCCCAGCACCACTTGTTAAAGAGATTGTCTTTACTCCATTGTATATTCTTGCCTCCTTTGTCAAAGATAAGTTGTCCATATGTGTGTGGATTTATCTCTGGGCTTTCTATTTTGTTCCATTGATCTATATTTCTGTCTTTGTGCCAATACCATACTGTCTTGATGACTGTGGCTTTGTAGTAGAGCCTGAAGTCAGGCAAGTTGATTCCTCCAGTTCCATTCTTCTTTCTCAAGATTTCTTTGGCTATTCGTGGTTTTTTGTATTTCCATACAAATCTTGAAATTATTTGTTCTAGTTCTGTGAAAAATATCGCCGGTATCTTGATAGGGATTGCATTGAATTTGTAAATTGCTTTGGGTAGTATACTCATTTTCACTATATTGATTCTTCCGATCCATGAGCATGGTATATTTCTCCATCTATTAGTGTCCTCTTTGATTTCTTTCATCAGTGTTTTATAGTTTTCTGTATATAAGTCTTTAGTTTCTTTAGGTAGATATATTCCTAAGTATTTTATTCTTTTCGTTGCAATGGTGAATGGAATTGTTTCCTTAATTTCTTTTTCTACTTTCTCATTATTAGTGTATAGGAAAGCAAGGGATTTCTGTGTGTTGATTTTATATCCTGCAACTTTACTATATTCATTAATTAGCTCTAGTAATTTTCTGGTAGAGTCTTTAGGGTTTTCTATGTAGAGGATCATGTCATCTGCAAACACTGAGAGTTTTACTTCTTCTTTTCCAATTTGCATTCCTTTTATTTCTTTTTCTGCTCTGATTGCTGAGGCTAAAACTTCCAGAACTATGTTGAATAGTAGTGGTGAAAGTGGGCACCCTTGTCTTGTTCCTGACTTTAGGGGAAATGCTTTCAATTTTTCACCATTGAGGATAATGTTTGCGGTGGGTTTGTCATATATAGCTTTTATTATGTTGAGGTATGTTCCTTCTATTCCTGCTTTCTGGAGAGTTTTTATCATAAATGGATGTTGAATTTTGTCAAAGGCCTTCTCTGCATCTATTGAGATAATCATATGGTTTTTATTTTTCAATTTGTTACTGTGGTGAATTACATTGATTGATTTGCAGATATTGAAGAATCCTTGCATCCCTGGGATAAAGCCCACTTGGTCATGGTGTACGATCTTTTTAATGTGTTGTTGGATTCTGATTGCTAGAATTTTGTTGAGGATTTTTACATCTATGTTCATCAGTGATATTGGCCTGTAGTTTTCTTTTTTTGTAGTATCTTTGTCAGGTTTTGGTATTAGGGTGATGGTGGCCTCATAGAATGAGTTTGGAAGTTTCCCTTCCTCTGCAATTTTCTGGAAGAGTTTGAGTAGGATAGGTTTTAACTCTTCTTTAAATTTTTGGTAGAATTCAGCTGTGAAGCTGTCTGGACCTGGGCTTTTGTTTGCTGGAAGATTTCTGATTACAGTTTCAATTTCCGTGCTTGTGATGGGTCTGTTAAGATTATCTATTTCTTCCTGGTTCAGTTTTGGAAAATTGTACTTTTCTAAGAATTTGTCCATTTCTTCCAGATTGTCCATTTTATTGCCATATAATTGCTAATAGTAGTCTCTTATGATCCTTTGTATTTCTGTGTTGTCTGTTGTGATCTCTCCATTTTCATTTCTAATTTTATTGATTTGATTTTTCTCTCTTTGCTTCTTGATGAGTCTGGTTAATGGTCTGTCAATTTTATTTATCCTTTCAAAGAACCAGCTTTTGGCTTTGTTGATTTTTGCTATGGTCTCTTTTGTTTCTTTTGCATTTATTTCTGCCCTATTTTTAAAGATTTCTTTCCTTCTGCTAACTCTGGGGTTCTCCAATTCTTCCTTTTCTAGTTGCTTTAGGTGTAGAGTTACGTTATTTATTTGACTTTTTTCTTGTTTCTTGAGGTATGCCTGTATTGCTATGAACTTTCCTCTTAGCACTGCTTTTATAGTGTCCCACGGGTTTTGGGTTGTTGTGTTTTCATTTTCATTAGTTTCTATGCATATTTGATTTCTTTTTTGATTTCTTCTGTGATTTGTTGGTTATTCAGAAGTGTGTTGTTCAGCCTCCATATGTTGGAATTTTTAGTAGTTTTCCTCCTGTAATTGAGATCTAATCTTAATGCATTATGGTCAGAAAAGATGCTTGGAATGATTTCCATTTTTTTTGAATTTATCAAGGTTATATTTATGGCCCAGGATGTGATCTATCCTGGAGAAGGTTCCATGAGCACTTGAGAAAAAGGTGAAATTCATTGTTTTGGGGTGAAATGTCCTATAGATATCAATTAGGTCTAACTGGTCTAATGTATCATTTAAAGTTTGCGTTTCTTTGTTAATTTTCTGTTTAGTTGATCTGCCCATAGGTGTGAGTGGGGTATTAAAGTCTCCCACTATTATTGTGTTGTTGTTAATTTCCCCTTTCATACTTGTTAGCATTTGTCCTACATATTGCGGTGCTCCTATATTGGGTGCATATATATTTATAATTGTTATATCTTCTTCTTGGATTGATCCTTTGATCATTATGTATTGGCCTTCTTTGTCTCTTTTCACTGCCTTTGTTTTAAAGTCTATTTCATCGGATATGAGTATTGCCACTCCTGCTTTCTTTTGGTCTCTATTTGCATGGAATATCTTTTTCCAACCCTTCACTTTCAGTCTGTATGTGTCCCTTGTTTTGAGGTGGGTCTCTTGTAAGCAGCATATAGAGGGTTCTTGTTTTTGTATCCATTCGGCCAGTCTTTGCCTTTTGGTTGGGGCATTCAATCCATTTACGTTTAAGGTAATTATTGATAAGTATCCCGTTGCCATTTACTTTATTATTTTGGGTTCGGGTTTATACTCCCTTTTTGTGTTTCCTGTCTAGAGAATATCCTTTAGAATTTGTTGGAGAGTTGGTTTGGTGGTGCTGAATTCTCTCAGCTTTTGCTTGTCTGTAAAGCTTTTGATTTCTCTTTCGTATTTGAATGAGATCCTTGCTGGGTATAGTAATCTGGGCTGTAGGTTATTTTCTTTCATCACTTTAAGTATGTCTTGCCATACCCTCCTGGCCTGAAGAGTTTCTATTGAGAGATCAGCTGTTATCCTTATGGGAATCCCCTTGTGTGTTATTTGTTGTTTTTCCCTTGCTGCTTTTAATAGTTGTTCTTTGTGTTTGATCTTTGTTAATTTGATTAATATGTGTCTTGGGGTGTTTCGCCTTGGGTTTATCCTATTTGGGACTCTCTGGGTTTCTTGACTTGATTATTTCCTTCCCCATTTTAGGGAAGTTTTCAACTATTATCTCCTCAAGGATTTTCTCATGGTCTTTCTTTTTGTCTTCTTCTTCTGGGACTCCTATAATTTGAATGTTGGAGCATTTTATATTGTCCTGGAGGTCTCTGAGATTGTCCTCATTTCTTTTAATTCGTTTTTCTTTTTTCCTCACTGATTCATTTATTTCTACCATTCTATCTTCTATTTCACTAATCCTATCTTCTGCCTCCGTTATTCTACTATTTGTTGCCTCCAGAGTGTTTCTGATCACATTTATTGCATTATTCATTGTATATTGACTCTTTTTTATTTCTTCTAGGTCCTTGTTAAACCTTTCTTGCATCTTCTCAATCCTTGTCTCTAGGCTATTTATCTGTGATTCCATTTTGATTTCAAGATTTTGGATCATTTTCACTATCAATATTCAGAATTCTTTCTCAGGTAGATTCCCTATCTCTTCCTCTTTTGTTTGGTTTGGTGGGCATTTCTCCTGTTCCTTTACCTGTTGGGTATTCCTCTGTCTCTTCATCTTGGTTATATTGCTGTGTTTGGGATGGCCTTAATATATTCTGGTAATTTGTGGAGTTCTCTTTATTGTGGAGCTTCCTCACTGTGGGTGGGGTTGTATCAGTGGCTTGTCAAGTTTTCCTGGTTAGGGAGGCTTGTGTTTGAGGTCTGGTGGGTGGAGCTGGGTTTCTTCTCTCTGGAGTGCAGTGGAGTGACCAGTAATGGGTTATGAGATGTCTAAAGTTTTGGAGTAACTTTGAGCTGCCTGTATATTGAAGCTCTGGGGTGTGTTCCTGTATTGCTGGAGAATTTGTGTGATATGTCTTGCTCTGGAACTTGTTGGCCCTTGGGTGGAGCTTTGTTTCAGTGTAGGTATGGAGGCATTTGATGAGCTCCTATTGCTTAATGTTCCCTGAATTCAGGAGTTCTCTGATGTTCTCAAGCTTTGGACTTAAGCCTCCTGCTTCTGGTTTTTGGTTTTATTTTTACAGTGGTCTCTAGACTTCTCCATCTATACAGCACTGATGATAAAACATCTAGGTTAAAGATGAAAGGTTTCTCCACATTGAGGGACACCCAGAGAGGTTCACTGGGTTACATGGAGAAGAGAAGAGGGAGGGGGTAGTTAGAGGTGACTGGAATGAGATGCGGTGAGATCAAAAGAGGAGAGAGCAAGCTAGTCAATAGTCACTTCCTTATGTGCGCTCCATAGTCTGGACCACTCAGAGGTATTCACGGAGTTATACGGGGAAGAGGAGAGAGAGGAAGTAGACAGAGGTGGCCAGGAGGGTAAGAGAGAGGAATGAAAAGGAGAGAGACAAGTCCAGCCAGTAATCAGTTCCTTAGGTGTTCTCCACCATCTAGAACACACAGAGAATCACAGGGTTGGATATAGAAGAGATTGGGGGGGCGGGGGGAAGAGACAGAGGCCACCTGGTGGAGAAAAAGGAGTGTCCAAAAGGAGGAAAGAGTGGTCAAGCCAGTAATCTCGCTGTCAGGTAAAATTGGGTTATGAAATGTACCAGATTGACAACAAAAACCAAAAAGCAAAGATTAAAAACCTAGAGTAGAGGTTGGATTTTCAAAAATACAATATTAAAGAGAAGAAGCAGAAGGAAGAAAGAAAAAAAAAAAAAGAAAAAAGAAAAAAATAATAAGAAACAACAACAACAACAACAAACAAACAAAAACAAAAAAACCCACACAAGATTAAAAAAGAAATACCAACAACAACCACGCGAAGACTATATATGGTGTTTGCCTTAAAAAAAAGTTGTCTTTTTTTTTTTGAAAAGTAATAGTAAGTTATAGAAATAAAAAGAGAAATAGAAGACTTAACAATTAAACAAAAGTTAGAAAAAAGAAAAAAAAAGAAAAAGAAAAAAAAAAAAAGGAATGATTGTAAAAATAGTGAAGATATATCTGGCCCTTCTCTGATGTTATGGGCCGTGTGGGGTCACTTCCAGGGCGGTTCCCTCTGTTTAACTTCTTCTGTTTGCTGGTCCCTTTAGTGTCTGAATTCCGTCCTGACACAGGGGGGTGGTGGTGGACACTTTTTTTTTTTTTTTTAGGCTCACTAGTTCAGTCTCGCTGTGGGGAGGGGGGGATGCTGCAAACAAATAGCGCTGTTGTGGGCACACAGCGTCTCAGCCCCGCTGGACCTGCCCCCTCCCGCGGCACACAAACCGCTCCGGCTCCACGGTGCTCAGCCGGGAACCATCTGAGGCCGGCCCCAGGCTGCGCGCACCTCCCCGGTCCAAGCCACTCAGGTTTGGCGCCCAGGTAGCCCTCAGAGGCACAGACTTGTTTGGGACTGCGCTCTGCGCCCCTCACAGGTCCGAGCAGCTCAGGAGCTTGGCGAGCGCGGTCGCCGTGACTTGTCCCCTTCTCTGTCTCTACTGCTCAGTTTTCTGGGTGTACTGCTGGCGCTCCCTGTGAGGCGGATGGTGACTGTCCAGCACCCCCAGAAGTCTCAGCAGAGAAGCCTGCCTGTAGTTTGTTAGGTAAAGTCTCTCCGGGGCTGCGATTGCCCCTTTCCAGTCCTTATGGCTCTGGCTGCCTGTCCCCGGCGGGGGATGGTCTGCAGCCAGCTATTTCCGTTCCGTCCTTTGTTCTGTGCGCGGTCCTGGCAGCGTTTTATGTTCCAGCTTTTTGCGTGGTAGCTATCCCCCAGTCTGGTTTGCTAGCCCAAGTTCGATCGCTCTGGTTACGTGTGGGGCGTTTCTGCCCGATTTTTACTGAGCGCGGCAGCCCGCGCCTCCCGCGCTTCTCTGCCCTGCCCCCACTTGCTAGTGGCGGATGCAGGCATCTGCGCAGCTTTTCCGCTGGGGGAGTTACTGTTGGGCTTGTAATCTGTTGGTTTTAATTATTTATTTGTTTTTCCTTCCTGTTATGTTGCCTTCTGTGTTTCCAAGGCTCGCCACAGACTAGGCAGGGAGAGTGTTTCCTTGTGTTTGGAAACCTCTCTTCTTAGAATTCACTTCCCGGGAGGGGCTTCCCTTCCCGGGACGGAGCTCCCTCCCCACCTCCTTTGTCTCTTTTCTCGTCTTTTATATTTTTTCCTACCTGTTTTTGAAGACAATGGTCTGCTTTTCTGGTTGCCTGATGTCCTCTGCGTGCATTCAGAGGTTGTTTTGTGGAGTTTGCTCTGCGTTGAAATGATCTTTTGAGGATTTTGTGAGGGAGAAAGTGGTCTTCTCTTCCTATTCCTCTGCCATCTTAGGACCACCCCCTGTTCACTTTTTAAAGGGACTTTTTAAAAGTAACTACTGGGTTTCCAGGAGCATTTTCTCAGCTCGCACATGAAACAATCTGAAATATAACCTCAGACCCAAGTTTTTGACCACCAATGCTCTGATGCTATTTGTTACTAAAAGAACCAGGATTTTTAGGAATTAAGAGTGACCAATTCTATATTTGAAACAGAAAAACTTAAGGTAATCCTTCTGAGAAGTAAAATATTTTTTTCAGAGGTATTAGAGATGGTATTAAGTAGGATCAGATAGAAATGTCAATTTGTAGAGCAGAAAACTAGAGGCCAAGAGGGACAAATTGAACATTAAAACAAAATAAAACTTGTTTTTGAGTTAGGTGTAGTTGGTCTTGGCAGGTCACTGCTCCTTCTGACAACAACTAAAGAAATCTGAATAAGTTCTAAACATTGTATTTTTAAAGCACTGAAGAGCTATGGAAGCAATGAGGACTAAAATGAAGGAAAACTCCAAAGAAGGGAGAATTGTTCACACATGAGCTGACAGTTGGCAGCCATTATTTTTCTTTGTAATCATTTGCTGGTGCTGAGCATAGGTGGCAGATTGGAGCATGGGCCAGGCCAAGGGTTCCTGCTGAGATACAAACAAAATAACCAAAAGTTTCAATGGTGTCATGAGTGGCTAAAATGACAAAATTGGAGTCTTGGAGGTCTTGGATGTAGAGTTAGTTTTCTGTGCTAGACATTTTCTGAATCCAAAAAGGCAGGTAAAATGGTCCATTGTCTGGCATGCTTAGGAGCAAAAGGTCTAGCACTCACCTGGGAAAAGGAATGTGAAAGCCAGAGAGGCTGGATAAGACAGCCTTAAGCAAAGTGACAAATTGACATTGGGGATTTTGAGCTCCTTTTCACCTGTCCACATTTCTTTGTGGCTATATTTGCATACATGTGTTCTAAGTTGCTTCAGTCTTGTCTTGACTCTTTGGATTGCCCCTATGGATTGTAGCCCACCAGTCTACTCTCTCCATGGAATTCTCCAGGCAAGAATACTGGATTGGATTGCCATACTCATTTCCAGATGATCTTCTTAACACAGGGATCACACCCACATCTCATATCTCCTGCATTGGCATGTGGGTTCCTTACCACGATTGCCACCTGAGATGCCCTTGGGGCTATGTAGAGCCAGAAAAACCTAAGAAAAGTCCTGGTCAAAATTAATAATAATACCGAGGAATAGATAACTAAATTTTAAAGTTGTGTGGGGTGAAATGTTACGGAGCTGAGCTAAAAAATTAAAATGAAGAGGAAAACACAATATTCTGAAGTCTTACACTAATAGATGGCAAAGGCTTATAAGTTGTCAATTAAAAGCCCCAGAAAGAAAGCAATCTCAGAACATGATCTTACTGGATGACACTTACCAATATAGATCCCCACCCTAACTCATAACTAGGTTCAGAGACAGACATTTCATTATGATAAAGCATTCAATATAAAAGGAAGATATTAGAATGCTAGATCTATAAGTTGTGTGACTATTTTGTCCTCTACAAAGATTTAGAAAATCACAAGGATATGAAACTTTCCCTAGTGGAGCAGTCTAGGGCTTAAAATACTTGAACAGAATGAGTATTCAGTTAGAAGTAAATGTCACATATTATTCTGATTCCTCACAGTATTTTGAATTTTCAGTCGGTTTCTGTTTTGGCAACCAGAGCAAAAAAGAAAAGTGGATGATGTTGGTAATCTAAAAGCTTATTGTACACTCGTGGTGGATTCATGTTGATGTATTGCAAAACCAATACAATAATGTAAAGTAATTAGCCTCCAATTAAAATAAATAAATTTAAATTAAAAAAATAAAAGCTTATTTAGAGGATGCTAGTGAGAAAAGGAAAACATAGGTGACCATATTTTTATAAAATCAAATGTAAACATAGGTTTGTAATTGGCTTGGAAAATTAAGAAGTGAAACATTTTTTTGTCATCACAGAGGAATACTGTTAATTACAAGCTCAGCAAAAAGGGGGGGTTTTAGAGTTTGAAGAGGAAAAATTGGTCATTTTAGCTCTGTTGCTATGTGATACATTCTTTCTGGAAATGTTTAGTTGGACTAGAATCATGAACAGAGGAGAACTGCTGTGTCACTGAGAAAGTCAAGATGGTGAAACTTAAACCATGTTTGGGAACAACATGAGGGAGAGATTTTAGGAGAGAGAAACCAGAGGGATGATAAGGGGAGAGAGGTGGGAGGGGGGTTCAGGATTGGGAATACATGTACACCCATGGCAGATTCATGTTGATATATGGCAAAACCAATACAATATTGTAAAGTAATTAGCTTCCAATTAAAATAAATAAATTAAAAAAAACAAAATAAAAAAAGAAAGGAAATAAAGTAAGAAGTAAGTAGAGTTAGATACGATTCTAAAGTTGAGGCAAAATAAAAGATAAAGCACATTTTCAACAAACCTTAATAAGCAGTTATTGCTGGTAAAGGTAAAGAACTAGTTCATAAACAAGTTGATTAGCAATTGTGGAAGCCATGGAGGGGAGTGTTTGGTGATAGCACACTGAAGAAAGGAAAATGTTTAGATATTCCTAGCAGGATTACAGCATACAGGGTTGAAGTTGACATCGATGCCTGAATACCTGAGACTGTAATGACCTGAAGTGTCATTATGGCTTCCCTGTTAGAATAGGCTTACGTGGGGGATGGGGACAAACTGATTAATTCAGTTCATCAAGGCCCAATAACAGCTAAAGTCCAGTGGTTCCAGTGGTTCTGCAGACCCATGTAGCAGATATTTACCAGTTCCTGAATATATGATTGGAATAGATATATTGCACACATATACACACATACTGCTGTTGTTGTTTAGCCACTAAGTAATATTCAACTTTTTTGTGATCCTATGAATTATAGCCTGCCAGTCTCTCCTCTGTCCATGGGATTTCCCAGGCAAGAATACTGGAGTGGGTTGCCATTTCCTTTACTACACACACACATACACACAGACTCACACACACACATATATATATTATGAAATGTATTAAATGCATATTTAAATATGGATACATATGTATTATTCTTATTTAACAGAAAAGAAAAGAAATTTAGAAAAGCTACATAATTTTATACAGTTGTAAGGGAAAGAACTGAGGTGTGAATTCAGGCTGTCAGGCCCAGATATCTGAATATTCAACTTGTATGATGCTGCCTATTCTGAAAGTATAATAGAGCATCTGCTTTTGGGTTCACCAATTTGTGAAGTAAGCATTGAACTTAAACCAATAACACCCATTTCCTCTCCATTCTAACATATATTATATGGTAAAATAAATAATATCACAAAGCAAGTCATTCTGCATTATAAAATTGCAGTGATTTTTTTCATCATTTAAAACATAGTCTGACTCCGGCAAGTTTATTGTGCTGCTGATTTGAGTGCCAACGGCCTCTTGAAGAAAATTGGCTTTTGCAAATAGTAACTTTAAAGCAGTAACACTGCAAACCCCTCCAGCAGAAAGGAGTAAAAATGCTATTACGTTTGTTTTATAATTTCTCTTTGGATCTGTTCTTCTGGAAAAAATGAAATTGAGCCAAATAGTTTTCACTACATTGGAGGTCACAGAACAGAATCCTTTTCTTATGGGAAATGCTCCACAGAGACAGCACCTAATAGCATCCAATTAAATTGCTGGAAAGGTTGAGCTGGGTTTGCATGGCCATTCCTGGGTTTGCAACATTGCACCCCTGATGAAGGGAAACAATTTTATGACTCTTTCAACATTCTGATTGGAAGGGAAATGAGTAAGCATCAATTTGCATCATCCATTCTAGTTTTCTAAGGCAAAAAATGTTTTAATTGAGGTCACAAAGAGAGAAAGAGGTTTTCCAAGACTCCTATGGAACAGGAAGAGTTGAGGACATTCCTTTTGTTCTCTTCCTCTCCTACTTAAAATTGGAAAAATTGTATTTGCCTTTTGTTTATTGCATGGCTTAGTAGATTTGAACAATGCATATCAAATACCTAATGTATGTTCATAACATCAATTTTATCCCAATAATATCCAACTGGTGAGGTGAAAAAGTCATTCAATATTGATATTGTTGAAATGGATTCATTAATTTGTTTATTGCATATTAATTAAGCCATGGTGATATGTTAGATATTATATTCAGAATTAGAAATGAAAATGAATTATAAATAGAACTATCCCTAATAAATCTCCAGGCCCATAGGAAAGACAGAATTGTAAACAAATACATTAAAAGAATGTAAAAAATGTGTAAAGATTGTATACCAGGATCAGAGGCAGTACAGATGAGAGAATGATTCACTGTCTTTCTATATTCTTCCAATCATCTTGAGACTTCTGTGACTCCCTGAAAAGAAAAACAAACCCATAAAAATAAAGTAGGAAATTAGGTTATTAGTACTTTCAAAAAGTTTGTACAAAATAAATAGGAATACTCAAATTTGAATATTTGAAAATCTTTGGTCATTTGTTCATTCTTTCAACCACTCTGTCAAGGATCAATTTTTAAACTTTTAGTTGTACAATAGATAAAGTTCAACATATATATCATATAGTAATTTTAGGAAGTACACTTTTTGTGGGCTTCCCTCATGGCTCAGTGGTAAAGAATCCACCTACCAATGCAGGAGATGTGGGTTTGATCCCTAGGTTGAAAGATCTCTTGGAGAAGGAAATGACAACTCACTCCAGTATTCCTGCCTGGGAAATCCCGTGGACAGAGGAGCCTGGAGGGCTACAGTCCATGGGGTCTATTAGACACGACTTAACGACTAAGCAACAACAAACACTTTTTTCACAATTTTCAATGATTTCTCAGGATTATTGCTTAATAATTTTGTTACTTCCTGAATAAAACGTTTGGAAGATTTATGATGGTTCTATAAATGACTTAAGTGACCAAATGCTTAAGCAACATCTCCCGTAAATGTAATCTGTAGGTAAATGTAATCTGTAGCCATCTATGTGACCCTTGGTACTTATCACTTATTTTCCAAAGTTTAAAATCACCCAGAGTAGCAAAAAATAGAAGAGGATTTAATGGATATCTTGGTTTTGCTTAGTATCATGTCTTTGGGAATAACAAGTTAAGAAATAACTGCACCCTTTTTCTTTGAGAGAATTCTTTCTTCCTCATTCCAACTTTATTTTCCCAACCCATTCTCTTAAAGAAATTCTGACTTGATTGACTTATCACAATACTCCCATTCTCCTTACTATTTAAATGCATCTTCTTTGGGTCACACTACCCTCTACTAAGTACTTCACTTCTACCTAAATTTGTTTTATTAATTTTCTTTTTCATGCCAGTTCTCTAGCTCTCCCATTGTAATTTAAAATATACAAAGAAAGAGTTTGTCTTGTTCACTCCTATATACCTAGCTTGAGATCATAATCTGGAACATAAGTTTTTATATAATATTTCCTGAGTAAATGGACTGGAAGAATAGGAATGTGATATAAAACACAATTAAAATTGAGTTTTCTAAGTGTAGTTGGCAGGGAAATTTCTTTCTCTTGAGTTCTGAAGTTATGAAAAGTTATTCTCATAGCTACTGGCTCTCATGTCTCCAAAGGAAAAATCTTAAAGAATAAAGTTGACCCACAGTAAGAAGTACAGATGAGATGAAAAAGATGATGAGAATTTTTGTTGGATTAAAAATCTGTTTCTTACTATCCATCAGAGGAGCTGTTGTTTCTGCAGATTTTCCTTCAACTCAGAGTTACTCCAGTATCCTTCCATTAAAGAAGGATCCTTCAGCAAAACCTAGAGTTGGAAATCTGATTTCCACGCCAAACAATACTGACTGATAAGGGTAGAATACGAAATAATTTGATTCATTGAATTACTATAAATGGAAGTAAAAACTTCTCTAATAGGACTTAATATTTTCTATGTAATTAGCTCCTTAACAGTGTAAACAACACTTCCACATAGAGTAGATCATCTGAGATTCATAATACCTCTGTGAGGAATTTGTGTATAAAGTAGTGGTGTTTAGGTCATACTTATTAATGTTATAATAATATCATTGGATGCTTAGAATATGCTAAAGTTGACACTAGCATGTTAAACTTTATGGAAATCCTAGAGCTAAGTTCTGTCATTAAACCTTTTTTTTTTTTACGAAATGAGAAAGATGTGATTGACAAGGTAAATACTTTTCAGAGACACACAGCTAACAGTTATATGGCAAGTCAAATTCATGAGGCTAATTATTGAGATAGGACCTGAAACAGTCTATTAAAATAACAATGATTGGATATGACTAAGAATCAAAGTAATACATGTGTTTTGTGGGTAATTTTGGGGGGAGAGTTATTTAACATAACTGATTTACATTTATTATGGACTATTTCCATATCACATGTCTATGCCCAGTTTTCTTTCTGATGTGTAGACCCAACTACTTAAAGAGCAAATAGTTCAGTTAGTTTGGGGTATTGTTGTTCATTCACTCAGTCAGGTCTGACTATTTGCAACTGCATGGACTGCAGCATGTCAGGCTTCCCTGTTCTTCACCATCTCCCATAGTTAGCTCAAACTCATGTCCATTGAGTTGACGATGCCTTCCAACCATCTCATCCTCTGTCGCCCTTTCTTCTCCTGCCTTCAATCTTTCCCAACATTAGGGTCTTTTAGAGTGAGTTGGCACTTCCCATCAGGTGGGCAAATTATTGGGCATATGCAGAGCTGATTTCCTTTAGGTTTGACTGGTTTGATCTCCTTGCTGTCCAAAGGACTCTCAAGGGTCTTCTCCAGCACCACAGTGTGAAAGCATCAATTATTCTGCATTCGGCTTTCTTTATGGTCCAATTCTCATGTCCATACAAGACCACAAGAAAAAGCATAACTTTGACTATATGGACATTTGTTGGCAAAGTGATGGCTCTGCTTTTTAATGCACTATCTAGTTTTATCATAGTTTTTCTTCCAATTAGCAAGCATATTTTAATTTCATGACTTAAGTCATGATCTGCAGTGATTTTGAAGTGCAAGAAAACAAAGGTTGTCACTGTTTCCATTCCCCCCCCATCTGTTTGCCATGAAATGATGGGACCAGATACCATGATATTAGTTTTTTGAATGTTGAGTTTTAAATCAGTTTTTTCACTCTCCTCTTTCACCATTATCATTAAATAGTAAGAAAGGGAGCATGTAAGATCCGGCTGGGAGGAGTAGATTAGTCAGTTCAGTCACTCAGTTGTGTCTGACTCTTTGCAACCCTATGGACTGCAGCAAACCAGGATCCCTGTCCATCACTAACTGGTGGACATTGGTCAAACTCATGTTCATTGAGTTAGTGATGCCATCCAACCATCTAATCCACTGTTGTCACCTTCTCCTCCTGCCTTCCATCTTTCCCAACATCAGAGTCTTTTCTAATGAGTCAGTTCTTCGCATCAGGTGGCCTAAGTACTGGAGCTTTAGCGTCAGTCCTTCCAATGAATATTCAGGACTGATTGCCTTTTGGATTGACTGGTTTGATCTCCTTGAAGGCTCTCAAGAGCCTTCTCTAACACCACAGTTCAAAAGCATCAATTCTTTTGTGCTCAGCTTTGTTTATAGTCTCCCATCCATATATGACTATTGGAAAAACCATAGCTTTCCCTAGACGGACTTTTATTGGCAAAGTAATATCTCTGCTTTTTAATATTCTGTCCAGGTTGGTCATAGCTTTTCTTCTAAGAAGCAAGGGTCTTTTAATTTCATGGCTGCAGTAACATCTGGAGTGATTTTGGAGCTCCCCCAAAATAAAATCTTTCACTGTTTCCATTGTTTCCCCATATATTTGCCATGAAGTGATGGGACTGCAGGGCATGATCTTAGTTTTTTGAATGTTGAGTGTTAAGCCAGCTTTTTCACTTTCCTCTTTCACTTTTATAAAGACGCTCTTCAGTTCCTCTTTGCTTTCTGCCCTAAGGGTGGTGTCATCTGCATATCTGCATATATTTCTCCCAGCATTCTTGATTCCAGCTTATGCTTCATCTAATCCAGCATTTCATATGATGTACTCTGCATATGAATTAAATTAGCAGGGTGACAAATATACAGCCTTGATGTACTCCTTTCCCTATTTGGAACCAGGCTGCTGTTCCATGTCTGGTTCTAACTTTTGCTTATTGTTCTGCATACAAATTCCTTAGGAGGCAGGTAAGGTGATCTGGTATTCCTATTTCTTGAAGAAATTTTCACAGTTTGTTGTGATCAATGCAGTCAAAGGCTTTGGCGTAGTCAATGAAGCCAAAGTAGATGTTTTCCTGGAACTTTCTTGCTTTTTCTATGATCCAGCAGATGTTGGCAATTTGACCTCTAGCTCCTCTGCCTTTTCTAAATCCAGCTTGTACATCTGGAAGGTCTCGGTTCAAATACTATTGAAGCCTTGCTTGGAGAATTTTAAGCATTACTTTGCTAGAGTGAGATGAGTGCAATTGTGCAGTACTTGAACATTCTTTGGCATTGCCTTTCTTTGGGATTGAAGTGAGAACTGACTTTTTCCAGTCCTGTGGCCACTGCTGAGTTTTCCAAATTTGCTGGCATACTGAGTGCAGCACTTTCACAGTATCATCTTTTAGGATTTGAAATAGCTCAACTGGAATTCCATCACCTCCACTAGCTTTGTTCATAGTAATGATTCCTAAGGCCCACTTGACTTTACATTCCAGATGTTTTACTATAGGTGAATATTCACACCATCATGGTTATCTGGGTCATTAAGATCATTTTGTCTGTGTATTCTTGCCACCTCTTCTTAATATCTTCTGCTTCTGTTAGATCCATGCAGTTTCTGGCCTTTATTGTGCCCCTTTTTGCATGAAATGTTCCCTTGGCATCTCTAATTTTCCTGAATAGATCTCTCATCTTTCCCATTCTATTGTTTTCATCTATTTCTTTACATTGATCACTGAGGAAAGCTTTCTTCTCTCTCCTTGCTGTTCCTTGGAACTCTGCATTCAGGTGGATATATCTTTCCTTTTCTCCTTTGCCTTTGGCTTCTCTTCTTGTCTCAGCTATTTTTAAGACCTCTTCAGACAGCATTTTGCTTTTTTGCTTTTTTTGGTGATAGTCTTGATCACTGCCCCCTGTACAATGTCACGAACCTTCATCCACAGCTCTTCAGGCACTCTGTCTATCCGATCTAATCCCTTGGATCTGTTTGTCATTCTACTGTATAATCATAAGGGATTTGATTTAAGTCATACCTGAATGATCTAGTGGTTTTCCCTTTCTTCAATTTAAGTCTGTGTTTGGCAGTAAGGAGTTCATGATCTGAGCCACAGTCAGCTCCTGGTCTTGCTCTAGGTGAGTGTATAGAACTTCTCTATCTTCAGCTACAAAGAATATAATCAGTCTGATTTTGTTATCAGCCATCTGGTGATGTCAGTGTGTAGAGCTGTCTCTTGCCTTGTTGGAAGTGGGTGTTTGCTATGACTAGTGCATTCCCTTGACAGCTCTGTTAGCTTTTGCCCTGCTTCATTTTGTATTCGTTTTGTATTCCTGTTAATCTAGGTATCTCTTGATGTCCTACTTTTGCTTTCCAGTCTCCTTTGATGAAAAGGACATCTTTTTTGGGTGTTTGTTCTAGAAGTTTTTGTAAGTCATCGTAGAACCATTCAACTTCAGCTTCTTTGCCATTAGTGTTTGGGGCATAGACATGGATTATTTTGATACTGAATGGTTTGTCTTGGAAATGGACAGAGATCATTTTGTTGTTTTTGAGACTGCACCCAAGTACTGCATTTTGGATTCTTTTGCTATCTATGAGAGCTACTCTATTTCTTCTGAGAGATTCTTGCCCTTACAGTACATATACTAGTCATCTATTGATGAATATTAATCTGAATTAAATTTGCCCATTCTGGTCCATTTTAGTTCACTGATTCCTAAAGTGTCAATGTTCACTCTTGGCATCTCCTGTTTGACCACTTCCAATTTACCTTGATTCACATACCAATCATTCCAGGTTCCTTCCAATATTGTTCTTTATAACATAGGACTTTACTTCCATCATCAGTCACATCCACAACTAGGCATTGTTTTTGCTTTGGCTCCATCTCTTCATTCTTTCTGGAGTTACTTCTTCATTCTTCTCCAGTAGCATCGTGGGCACTTATCGACCTGGGGAGTTCATCTCTCGTCATACCATTTTGCCTTTTCATACTGTTCATGGGGTTCTCAAAGCAAGAATACTGAAGCGTTTTGCCATTCCCTTCTCCAGTGGACCACATTTTGTCAAAACTCTCCACAATGACCTATCTATCTTGGGTGGCCCTACCTGACATGGCTCGTGAATAGACTCCTCTTTCCATGGGATTCTCCAGGCAAGAAGACTGGGGTTGGTTGCTATGCCCTTCTTCAGGGAATCTTCGTGTCCCAGGGATTGAACCCACATCTATTTTGTCTCCTGCATGGTCAAGCAGGTTCTTTACCACTAGCACCACCTGGGAAGGCAGTATGTGAGGGCCTTAAGTATCACACTGTGAACTGTGGTTTTAAGTAAAGAGGCCAACAGGGACTCTGGTTGGAGCTGTGTACTTGCTCATATTTCTCAACACATACTGTAAATCCTCTCTTGAGTATGGAGTATGTAACTTGCTTCCTACTTTTATCTTTCCACCCTGATATTGAGTTGCTGCTTTGATCACATAGTTTTACTCAAAAAGTTTCAGTGTCTGCATATGTCCTCCAGAACATAGTCCAGGTATCTTAGCCTCTGACCTCAAACCAAAATTTCAGAAGCACTTGCTCAAACTTGATGAGACTTTACCTTTGCTGGAAAAGCCTCCTACATGCATATCTACTTTCATCTTGCTGTATTCTGATATGACTTGCCTTTTCTAACCTGATGCTTCCTATACCTATAGTGGTCTCCATTAACATTCCTCTATGTACAAATTTCCCCCATCTTATAGTTCCCATTTCAAATTATACTGTCTTTATTATGCTTGTTCTCCTCTTTCAGTGCAAATTAATTTTCTAATGCAACATGTATGACTTTATGGCTCACTAAATTTTGATCTTGTGAAAGAATTTTTCTCTGTACAAATTGGTTTGTAAAATGTTGGGTTAAACATACTTTAATAGGCTTTTCTTCTCATAAACCTTCTAGAGGTTTTTCTATGATAATGTGGATGTTTTTAAGAGGGAAATATGCCAATTATCAATTCTCAAAATTAATTAAGGAAATTATTTTTTTTGTGGACACTAGAATTACTTACTCAGAGAATACTAGTTGAGAGAAATAGTACTATTTGACAATATTTTGTTGCACTTACTTGTTATATTTGTAGCTGCAATTATCCATAAAAATGTCTTTCTTCTTTTCCTTGATTGTTGATTCTTATGGGAAAAAAGGTTTATCTTCCTATACTTGCTTACCTTTAGGAAATTCATGAAGCTTTACAGTATCTGGTAGTTGTTTGCTAAATGATAGTTGAATTTAAAGAAATTTTTGCCACATACTTACAGTTTTCAAGAAGACAATAAGACTATTTTTTATTAGTGAATATCTTATGTTGAATACTTTTTACACATGAATCATATTTTACTAATTGTCACAAATATTTTCATGTATTAAAATATATACTTTGAATTATTTTACTAATTTTTAATTGGCTTTGTTGTTATTCAGAGATGCTCTGATAGGTTATACCCAACTTAATTTCTGAACTTCACATATGAAAAATATAAGAAAAATTCAATAAAGTAGCCATAGGTAATTTATAATAAAAATAAATTAAAGTTCAAGTTTCAGGGGCCCTCACTCATGCTGTATTTTTTGAGGTGCTGGGAAAGGTCCTAGCAATGTGTTCATGTGATTTTATTACAATAGATTCTTATTCTGTTGCAGCAATATGATAGTTTAGAACAAGTCATTTAATACTCTTACTTCACTCTGAGTTCCCATCTGTCATATTTATTTACTTGTTGGTCGCTCTGAAATGACTACAGTTGTCACCCTAATTTGTAATTTTCTGATGTTTATCTTTTATTTGAATATCTACTTTCATCCCCACAGTAGAAGAAGCTGCCAGTACACTTTTGGTACTTCCTGCCCCAAGCTTACTCAGCAACTCAGCTGGGTTCTGCTAGATGGTTCTGTGCTCTTCTCTGGTTGCCCTTCCCCTCCTTAGGACTTTCTCTAGCTGCAACAGTATGCACAGCACACGGGTGTGCACAAGCATAGAGAAGGGCAGAAATGTCCAGGGGTTACCTCAGGAACAACCCTCAGGCAATGCAGAGTGGGAGTGGTATTGTCCCAGTTCAGCTGCCCTTCAGCCAGACATTCTGAGGTGTGATCTAAAATGTCTCTCAAAGGGCAGACACCAATTGCTCAAAATGGTGACTGCATTTTTTATGTTCTTGCATTGGTTTTCTCCATATCATTGCCTCACTTCCTAACTAGGCTTGTGAGATCACTTCGCATGTGAGTCAACTGTACCCATGTTTTCCTAGAGTTTGCTTCTGGTAAAGCAAAATACATTTGGTTTTGTATTTGCATATTTATACTGTTTTTCTGTAAATGTTCTCATGTGTGTGTGCTAAGTAGCTTCAGTCATGTCCAACTCTGCGACCCCATGAACTGACACCTGCCAAGCTCCTCTGTCTGTGGAATTCTCCAGTCAAGAATACTGAAGTGGATTGCCATGTCCTCCTCCCCAGGATCTTCCTGACCCAGAGACTGAAGCTGTATCTCTTGTGTATCCTGCATTGGCAGGTAACTTCTTTACCACTACCACAACCTGGGAAGACCAAAGCATTCCCTGTGTTGTGTAAACTTCAAGGTCTATACAACCTAGATCCTCCGTTCAATGTGGATTTTTTCTTTATGGAAAAAAGAAAACCATTATTTAATTCTGAAAGCTCCTCACTCACCACAAGCCAACAGGGTAGGCAGTGGGAATTACTGTTATAGATTCACATGATCTTTAAAATAAATGCTGAAACTTTTTTTGATATCATGAGATAATCTGTGCAAAGAAAAACCTTTAGTTTCATATTAAGAAAACTATTTTAAACCTTAACCTCTATCATCCCTCAATAACAGAGCTTCGAGGTTGAAGCCCTGAACTTGGATGTCATTTTGACCTATTTCATTCAGCAGCCATGCCCCTAAGCTACTGTTAAATTAGAGAAGTTAAACCAACAAACCAAACAAAAAAACAAAAACAGTAAGGAAATGTCAATTTGCCTTGCATTCCCATAAACAAAAGCAAGACTTCTGTAAATAAAAGCAAGTCAGAATCGGATGGTAATGTCTTCAATGCCTCACAGGATCAGTAATGGGATATATGCAGCTTTCCTTTCTGGGTCAGCTGTCTGAATCCTGCCCAGGTCAGTTGACGCCAAGAAAGTCATTATTATTTCACAGCTGATTTATACAATCGATGGAATGAGTCTATTTTCGCTCTAGGTTTTGGAAGACAGGTGTCTGCAGTCGAGCACCCCCTTCACACAGTGCAGTAATTGGCCCCCTTGTTAGCAGCCTGGACAAGAAAGGCCAGGGATTAAATGAACACTGAAACTGAACCACAACACTGTGGCTGACCCAGGAGCCTCAGTCCACTGGCCAGACAGGATTGATAGCCAAGCAGGATTTTCTTTTTCCTGCCCTGCACTGTGCAGATTGAAGGGGAAATTCAAAATACCAGGCGGCAGCTTGCTATTTGTTCAGGGCACTTAAAACATTTTGAAAAGAAAAGGATTTCAAAAGAGCTTATCAAAAATTGCTTTTGGCATGGAGCTCTGCTTGACATGTTTCAACATAAGAGTAAAATGCCATGGTCGAGTTATAACCCCTGAATACATAAGTTCATCATCACAACACTTGCAAGCTCCACGTTGAAATAATTCTCCTTCAGGCGTTTGGTTGAAAAGTGGGGCTATGTCTGATTTCCTTCTAGTTCTGTGATAGGTAATAGAGTGGTCATTTTCAAACAGTTCATAAATTAAGAAGTAAAAAAAAATGGATTTTCCATTTTCATAATTTCACTTAGGGTATCTTTTGAAGTGTATATTATTAGTTTGTCCTAATGCAAAACTACCAACTGAAACTAATCTCCCTAATGAGGTTCATTTGTCCTTTGACAAAGCAATAAATGTTTCCTCAAGAAAAACTTAACTAATAGCGTGGCCAGTACTTTATAATTAATTTTCTTCCTCAATCCTTGCAAGCATGAAAACAAACAGTAAATTTTTCATTTGTTCATCTTTTTAGAACAACTGTTTAGCAGAGATATGCTTGATTAATGGATTTAATTTGTTCCTTTCTTCTGTAGTCAGTTTTCATATTACATTGGTTATCAGTGGATAGGACAATAATGTGGGCCTTCTCATTGCACTCCACTCCATCAGTGTCAGTACTGGCTTCTCGCTCCGGGTCTGCATCTTTAACCTTTGTCGTCCTGCAGAATCTTTCATCAATCTATGTTACAGTCACCTTGGGAAGAAAAGGCAGAAGCACTCGGTCAGCACTTACAGGTAGTAAAGTGTGTCATTATTTCTAACAAAATGCTGGCAGCGGTGCACCTTTCATTTCCAACTAAAATATGATTTGTGAGATCAGTAACCCAACTGTTACAAGGGAAAAATGGAAGGTACCAGTCTGGTCACTAGAAGGCCCTCTGTAAAACCCACACAAAAATACCAACGATGTCCCTGCATGCCGAGCACTTTCAAGTGGCTGGGTATAGTTTTGCAAATGGAATATTATTGTCAAATAATGAAAGTACCCATGTAGGGGTCAAATAGCATCATAAAAAAATATAAGAGCAGACTTTATGTACTGGCCATTTATAGGGGAGAAATCTCCATGGTTCAAATCTGGAGTTCACTCACCTTTCTAGCATGAATAAATGGCCATGAATTCTAGCTTAAGGGTTTATTATTATTATTATTTTAAAAATCTAGGTGTGATATAGGCTCTGTGGAAAAAAATGGAAATATTTAAGAAACTTTAAGGGATGCATTTTTGGCAATTTTCTTACTTCAGTATAAAATTTAAAATTAAAACATATGGTTTAAGATGTTCTGTATATAAAATATATTTTTATATTGTGTAATTTGACCAAGGGTATGTTTATTTGCATATTAAAAGATAAAATTCTAAATTAGTATTTTCAAAATACAGAAAATATAACAAATACATGCTGGAATTTTGGAGAATCTTTCATAATCTTATTTTGGATACTGATTTTCATACTTTAAAAAGTGACTTTTCTCAAAACTTATAAATTTCCACTTATAAGAAAAATAGGTATTAGGGATAAAATGTATGACTTGCATGGCTACATGTCACATACGGAAGTCGTTAAGAGGGTAGATCCAAAGATTTCTCATCACATGGGCATTTATTTTTCCTTTCTCTTTTTTTAAAATCTATATGAAATGATGAATGTTAATCAAACTAATTATGATAATCATTTCATGATGTATGTAAACCAAGTAACTACCTTAAACTTATATGGCACTGTTTGTCAATTATATCTTAATAAAACTGGAAAAATAATTGAAAAAATGACTTTTCTTGAGTAACTCTCTTAAAAAGTGAATTTGATTGTTTTTTCTTAGTGTACCTGTCACTATTATTGACATTTCTATTACAATAATAATACATTATTAGTAAACATTTCAAATAGCTACTGCAGGGAATAATTCTAAAGTAATATATTTTTAAATGATCTTGGCACTTATTCCATGTAATCTTTTCTTGACCTGTTCTGGAAATTAAAAATACAAACCCAAATAAAATGCCTGATATTTAAGAAAACTTCTTTTATAACTTTAGACACGAATGTGGAGTCAAGATTTGGGTTTTACTATCAGTTTTGTCACTTACTAGTTTTGAGTTATTAATATAATCATTCATTTTGTCAGAATAATGTAATCATTGCAAACTTCTTACATATGCATCTGTGACTCTCTGCCATATCACCTCACAATGGACAAACAGATTGGTGGCTCCTCACTGTGCACTTATTTCATCAGTATTTCTTATTTTGGCATGAAGTGTATGCAGCAGCTATGTATCACATTGCACACCACATCTCTCCTCTTATTGTATACGTGTCTGTGCAACCCTCGAGGCATCCCCAGCTTCTTCCTCTTCTAACCCTTCCCTGTGTATTGTTTTGGCTCTGCCTCTGTGTTGCGTTTCTCGCTGTCTAGTGCCTGCTCATCCATCTTCCTCTACAGCTCTGCTCAGTAAATTCCTACCTATCGTCACAGCTCTTATAAAACGCTCCTACTTTCCCCTGAAATCTTTACATATTATCCTGGTTGGATTAATTTATTCCATCTTTGTGGTTTATAGTACTCTGTTTTTAATTCTCCTGATGTACCAACCACAGTTTGATTTGAAAAATAGTTATGAGTATATGTATCTGTCTTTACCACTAAATTGTAAGGTCTTGAAGTCTAGACTACATGCTTTTCTCATCTCCTCCTCACCTTAGTCCTGTCTCACAGGCAGAGCAAAAATGTCTGTTATAGAGTGCAGCTTAATAAAATATATTGAGTGGATACATGAATAATTTGATCATAAATTATGAATATCTTTTATTATTTATATATAAAATAAAACAAATATATTTTGCCAGATATCATCCCAAAAAGGGGACAAAGAATAATTTTTTAAAGGAAAATAGTATAGATACAAAAACTTCCTTTCATTTTATTTTCCCCCTTTTGTCACATAATGCATTTAAAAATAATTTTCTTCCCATTTTATTGAGATACAGTTGGCACACTGTTAAGTTTAAGGTATACAACACAGTGATTTGACTTATATACACCATGAAATGTTTATCACAATAAATCATCTCAAAGATATAAATTTTTAAAAAAATAGATAAAAATTATTTTTGTGTGATGAGAACAACTATTTGGATTAACTGTCTTAACAGCTTCCATATATAACATATAGCAGTGTTATTATATTTATCATATTATACATTATATCCTTAGTTTTTATTTATTTTATGACTGGAAATTTTTACTTACAAAAGTTTGTTCATGCAGCTCAAATATAAGAGAGAAAGAGAAAGTAAAAAGCTCAACAAAGCAATTTATATATTAATTTTAACAATCTGTTATGAGTAATGAAAACTTTGATAATGGAAAAGAAAAACAACTTTAGGGAAAAATTATTAATAATTGGAGAATGTCTTTAATTAAAGCTCTTTTACTTAAAACAAGAGTCTATGAAACTCCTCCCTCTGCAAGGCACTGTACGTTTAATATACAGTATCTCCAGGCCTTTGTCATCACCCCATAGCTTGTCCTTCAAGCCTTAGAAGTTTATGGAAACAAAAGAGTTCATAAGAATAAAGTCCATATTTGCAAGGCTTAATAAAACCTTAGGCTTCCCCTTAAGATCTCATAACCCCATCTTGTCTAGAGAGGAACCAGTGTGTTTTAGTGATATTTCTCAGGTGAGTTTGAAGAACTGTCCCATTAAGCTCAACCTGTTAATATTTACTTTGCCCAGAAGCTACTGCTAGCCCCATACCAGGATTGTATTGCTTATTCCATCCCCAGGTTTATTGAGATATAGCTGACATATAACATTGTGCAAGCATAAGGTAAACAAATTGGTGATGATTTGATATACATACGTATTGTGAAACAATTACCACAATAGGTTAATTAACACATTCATCACATTATATAATTACCCTCATTTTTCATGTATGTGTAGTAGAATATCTAATATTTACTCTCAGCAAACTCAAATATAAAATATAATATCATTAACAGTAATCATTATGCTGTACATGAGCTTCCTGGAAAGTATTCATCCTATAACTGGAAGTGTGTATACTTTGACAAACAACTAACTTCCTACCTGCCCTCCATCACCTCTCAGCTGCTGTAACCGCTATTCTACTCTCTGCTCTTCGAGTTTGACTTTTATACCTTCTACAAATAAATGAGATAAACAATGTTTTTCTTGACTTATTCCACTAAAGTACTGAAGACTGAGGCAACAGCTTGAACAAAAGAAAATTGGGTGAAAAGGTATTTAAAAGGTGATTATACAAAAATGCAATTTTACTTCCACCACAAAGGATCATTTATAATTATACACACACACACACACACACACACACAAACACACAACTTGCTTTGTTAAAATCACAGCTTCTCAAATGTGTTTATAACTGGTTTCAGTTCAATTCAGTCGCTCAGTCGTGTCCGACTCTTTGCGACCCCATGAAACGCAGCACGCCAGGCCTCCCTGCCCATAACCAACTCCAGGAGTTCACTCAGACTCGCGTCCATCAAGTCTGTGATGCCATCCAGCCATCTCATCCTCGGTCGTCCCCTTCTCCTCCTGCCCCAAATCCCTCCCAGCATCAGAGTCTTTTCCAATGAGTCAACTCTTCGCATGAGGTGGCCAAAGTACTGGAGTTTCAGCTTTAGCATCACTGCTGCCAAAGAAATCCCAGGGCTGATCTCCTTCAGAATGGACTGGTTGGATCTCCTTGCAGTCCAAGGGACTCTCAAGAATCTTCTCCAACACCACAGTTCAAAAGCATCAATTTTTCGGCACTCAGCCTTCTTCACAGTCCAACTCTCACATTCATACATGACTACTGGAAAAACCGTAGCCTTGACGAGACGGACCTTAGTCAGCAAAGTAATGTCTCTGCTTTTGAATATGCTATCTAGATTGGTCATAACTTTTCAGTTGCTTATAGTATAACAAGAGCTGGCATTTTTTTTAATAACTAGAGGCAGAACAGAACCTTACTTATTTTATTTTCCAAATATGTAATTTTTGTAATACTTTTGTTAAGGTAGGACTCTGAGTAAACTAAACTGTTATCTCATCAGTTCAGTTCAGTTCAGTTGCTCAGTCATGTCCGACACTCTGTGACCCCATGAATTGTAGCACAACAGGCCTCCCTGTCCACCACCAACTCCTGGAGTTCACTCAGACTCATGTCCATTGATTCGGTGATGTCATCCAGCCATCTCATCCTCAGTCGTCCCCTTCTCCTCCTGCACGCAATCCCTCCCAGCATCAGAGTCTTTTCCAATGAGTCAACTCTTTGCATGAGGTGGCCAAAGTACTGGAGTTTCAGCTTTAGCATCATTCCTCCCGAAGAAATCCCAGGGCTGATGTCCTTCAGAATAGACTGGTTGGATCTTCTTGCAGTCCAAGGGACTCTCAAGAGTCTTCTCCAACACCACAGCTCAAAAGCATCAATTCTTCAGCACTCAGCCCTCTTTATAGCCCAACTCTCACATCCATACATGACTACTGGAAAAACCATAGCCTTGACTAGAAGGACCTGTGTTGGCAAAGGTCTGCTTTTCAATATGCTCTCTAGGTTGGTCATAACTTTCCTTCCAAGGAGTAAGCATCTTTTAATTTCATGGCTGCAGTCATCATCTGCAGTGATTTTGGAGCCCCCAAAAATAAAGTCTGACATGGTTTCCACTGATTCCTCATCTATTTCCCATGAAGTGATGGGACCAGATGCCATGATCTTTGTTTTTTGAATGTTGAACTTTAAGCCAACTTTTTCACTCTCCTCTTTCACTTTCATCAAGAGGCTCTTCAGTTCTTCTTCACTTTCTGCCATAAGGGTGGTGTCATCTGCATATCTGAGGTTATTGACATTTCTCCCGGCAATCTTGATTCCAGCTTGTGCTTCTTCCAGCCCCGCATTTCTCGTGATGTACTCTGCATATAAGTTAAATAAGCAGAGTGACAATATGCAGCCTTGATGTACACTTTTTCCTATATGGAACCAGTCTGTTGTCCATGTCCAGTTCTAACTGTTGCTTCCTGACCTGCATATAGGTTTCTCAAGAGGCAGGTCAGGTGGTCTGGTATTCCCATCGCTTTCAGAATTTTCCACAGTTTATTGTGATCCACACAGTCAAAGGCTTTGGCATAGTCAATCAAGCAGAAATAGATGTTTTTCTGGAACTCTCTTGCTTTTTCCATGATCCAGCAGATGTTGGCAATTTTATCTCTGGTTCCTCTGCCTTTTCTAAAACCAGCTTGAACATCTGGAAGTTCACAGTTCATGTATTGCTGAAGCCTGGCTTGCAGAATTTTGAGTATTACTTTACTAGCACGTGAGATGAGTGCAATTGTGCGGTAGTTTGAGCATATTTTGGCATTGCCTTTCTTTGGGGATTGGAATGAAAACTGTCCTTTTCCAGTCCTGTGGCCACTGCTGAGTTTTCCAAATTTGTTGGCATTTTGAGTGCAGCAGTTTCACAGCATCATCCTTCAGGATTTGAAATAGCTCAAGTGGAATTCCATCACCTCCACTAGCTTTGTACGTCATGATGCTTTCTAAGGTCTACTTGACTTCACATTCCAGGATGTCTGGGTATAGGTGAATGATCACACCATTGTGATTATCTTGGTCATGAAGATCTTTTTTTGTACAGTTCTTCTGTGTGCTCTTGCCACCTCTTCTTAATATCTTCTGCTTCTGTTAGGTCCAGATCATTTCTGTTCTTTATTGAGCCCATCTTTGCATGAAATGTTCCCTAGGTGTCTCTAATTTTCTTGAAGAGATCTCTAGTCTTTCCCATTCTGTTGTTTTCCTCTATTTCTTTGCATTGATCACTGAGGAAGGCTTTCTTATCTCTCCTTGTTATTCTTTGAAACTCTGCATTCAGATGCGTATATCTTTCCATTTCGCTTCTTTTCACAAAATGGACAGACAGCCATTTTGGTTTTTTGCATTTCTTTTCCATGGGGATGGTCTTGATCCCAGTCTCCTGTACAATGTCATGAACCTCCATCCATAGTTCATCAGGCACTCTATCTATCAAATGTAGTCCCTTAAATCTATTTCTCAATTCCACTGTATAATCATAAGGGATTTTATTTAGGTCATATCTGAATGGTTTAGTGGTTTTCGCTACTTTCTTCAATTTAAGTCTGAATTTGGCAATAAGGAGTTCACAATCTCAGCCACAGTCAGCTCCCAGTCTTGTTTTTGCTGACTGTATAGAGCTTCTCCATCTTTAGCTGCAAAGAATGTAATCAATCTGATTTCGGTATTGACCATCTGGTGATGTCCATGTGTAGAGTCTTCTCTTGTGTTGTTGGAAGAGGGTGTTTGCTATGACCAGTGCATTCTCTTGGCAAAACTCTATTAGCGTTTGCCCTGCTTCATTCCATATTCCAAGGCCAAATTTGCCTGTTACCCCAGGTGTTTCTTCACTTCCTACTTTTGCATTCCAGTCCACTAGAATGAAAAGGACATCTTTTTTGGGTGTTAGTTCTAAAAGATCTTGTAGGTCTTCATAGAACTGTTCAACTTCAGCTTCTTCAGTGTTACTGGCTGGGGCATAGACTTGGATTACTGTGATATTGAATGGTTTGCCTTGGAAATGAACAGAGATCATCCTGTCGTTTTTGAGATTTTATCCACGTACTGCATTTCGGACTCTTTTGTTGACCATGATGACTACTTCATTTCTCCTAAGGGATTCCTGCCCGCAGTAGTAGATATAATGGTCATCTGAGTTAAATTCACCCATTCCAGTCCATTTTAGTTCGCTGATTCCTAGAATGTTGACATTCACTCTTGCCATCTCCTGTTTGATTACTTCTAATTTGCCTTGATTCATGGATCTAACATTCCAGGTTCCTATGCAATATTGCTCTTTACAGCATCAGACCTTGCTTCTATCACCAGTCACATCCACAACAGTGTATTGTTTTTGCTTTGGCTCCATCCCTTCATTCTTTCTGGAGTTATTTCTCCACTGATCTCCAGTAGCAATTTGGGCATCTACTGACCTGGGGAGTTCTTCTTTCATTATCCTATCATTTTGCCTTTTCATACTGTTCATGGGGTTCTCAAGGCAAGAATACTGAAGTGGTTTGCCATTCCCTTCTCCAGTGGACCACATTCTGTCAGACCTCTCCTCCATGACCCGCCCATCTTGGGTGGCCCCACACGGCATGGCTTAGTTTCACTGAGTTAGACAAGGCTGTGTTCTGTTTGATTAGATTGACTAGTTTTCTGTGAGTATGGTTTCAGTGTGTCTGCCATCTGATGCCTCTTGGAACACCTACCATCTTACTTGGGTTTCTATTACCTTGGACGTAGGGTATCTCTTCACAGCTGCACCTGCAAAGTGCAGCTGCTGCTCCTTACCTTGGACTAGGGGTTTCTCCTCACAGCCGCCCCTCCTGACCTTGAATGTGGAGTAGCTCCTCTTGGCCCTCCTGCACCTGGGCAGCCACCACTCCTTGGATGTTGGGTTGCTCCTCTTGGCTGCTGCCCCTGACCTCGGGCGAGGGGTAGCTTCTCTTGGCCATGCTTCTGCCGACCAAGCAGAAGTCAGCGCACTTCTGCTGTGTGATCCGTAGCAGCTGGCGAGCATTTCATATAAATATAAAATAAACATATCAAATATTTTCTAACTCACCTAACTACTTAGGAAACTAGTAAGAGTTTAAAATCAGTAAAATAAAGACTTGGATCGCAGACATTTACATCCTCTATCAGTTAAACTTCTTTTGCATCAGGATAAATGAGAAATATTTCATTGCTATGATCAAGAAACACTTATTTTGCTTTTAGTTTTCTATTAAATTTAAGTTAATTTCTATCTCTTCAGAATTCTAAGATAGCTTTTTTTTTTTTAAAGTATTTATTTATTTATTAGTAGCTGTGCCAGGTCTTAGTTGTGGGATGTGGGGTCTTTTTAGTTGCATCATACAAACAGTAATGGCATGTGGGATCTGGTTCTCTGATCAGGGATAGAACCTGGGCCCTCTGCCCTGGGTGCATAGAGTCTTAGCCTCTGGACCACCAAGGAAGTCCCTATAAAGTAGTTTAGTCAAAGATATTTAAAGGTGCACATTCTACAGCATCAGATAACCCCAGAGAGTCCATTGGACAATATCCAGCATTCTCTTAAAGAAATCTCAGTAATATTTTTGTCCCATTTCCAAGCCTTTCCATTTTTTCCTGACTATTTTTATACTAAAAACACTGACCCAATTATTCATATTTATTAAATTAATGTCATTTTGTTTCACTTATAAACTCAAATTTTTATTCTTTGAGAGAAAAATGTTTCCTTCTACTCTTTTTCAAAGGACAATTTATCCTCACAGCTAGTTTCTTTCCTAGTTATTCCAGGCTAGAATATAAATATCTAAGATGTGCCACATAGTCCCTCAAGGAAAAAAAAAAAAAAAACAATGAAAATCACTGAAATTCAGAAATTTAACATGTAGAAGAAAAACTTGAAATTGATGGCATTGACATGTTCTCAAACTCTAGAGAGAGGAAGACATATTTAAAAGAATGGGGATGTGGGTTTGATTTGAGGGAAAATGAATTCTCAAAGGGTTTCAATCCCACTTTAAGAATCAATGGTATAATGGATAGTCATCACTGAAGTTGTGTTAATGTGCAGATTAAGCTGTGGAAGCTAAAGACTTGGTATCTGAGTTTTAATGCATGAGAGAAAGAAGTAAAAAGCAATTCCAGTTTTGTATTTCTTAGAGACTGTCCCTGGTTAATGTAATAGACATTTGATTATTAAGCTTGGTAAAGCAAGGGAGCCATGTTTTAGGAGGAAAGGAGGTTTCTGTTTTGTAGTGGTTGCTCGACTGTTTATTGTCAGAGATACCCCTGAGGCCAAATGAGCATGTGTATGTGCTTCTCAAGTTATTGGTTGTCTTGAAGATATGGAACAGGCAAAATCAGAATAATAATAGGGCTTTGTAACATAGTAGTGGAGATATAACTAGGCTCCTTTACAAAGATATACAAATCCAGGACAGAAAGGAAAATTGTTATGAGATAAGCTCTGGGCAGTTAGGTTTTCAGTTTGAACTAGTTAGAGCTAGAAAGAGTGCTACTGAGGATGAAGTACATTTAAAAGCCGCCTGTAAGTAAAGGAGAATGAATTCAATGAGCTACAGAGAAGGACAGGTTTCAGAGTTGTGTATATTGTGTGTTTCTCCTTGGTATATGTGTATAAACCTTACTAATTGCCCTCTTTTAGTGTTGAAAAATGTTTTAAATCATTTATGCCTTTGGCTATCTTCTAAATTTTTCAAAATAAGCATCTTTTTAAATTTCATAGTAAGAAACATGTAAAATAGTTGTTACTGAAAATATAGCTTTCAGAATATGATATAATATGAAATTGGAGTTTACCATCATTCACTTATTGATTTATTTAATGTATTAAGCAGAACTACACAGTTCAGCTAAAAATGAAAAGGCAATCCACTAGCCATTTGTAAGATTACTATATGTGTATGATAATTGTTTTAGTCAACAGATTAAATTGTCTTTGTAAAATACTCTGCTAAGAATCTTCAAAATAATACTACTGAATAACGTATAATTACTTGATCTGTACTGATTAATAATGAACTATGCAGAAAAGCAAATACTGGATGGATTGCTTAGTTCTCCACATTGTCATCTTAGTTAGTAAAGCTCAGTGTTTGCAGTGATTTGTGTGTAAATGATCTTTAGGTTCTAACTAACCACAGTTCAATATTACCTTGAGTCTTTAAGATACAGCATAGCCTTAGACTATATTAAGAACTATGTTGCATTCTAATCATGATTTGAAATGTTTTCATTATACACTAAGCTAGCCAGAAAAGCATTTTACAAATTGATTTCAATTCAAGGTAATACATTTTAAGGAGAAATGACATAGTCAAAACAGAAAGCATCCATGAAAAGGAAGGAAAATATTTTATAATCTGAATTTTATTTAATAAGAATAATTGAGCAAATGAGGTAAAATTAACTCAGAAATAAGAGAACTTGAGAAAAGTAAATATATGTATTCAAATGTGTGAGGAGTTGTCAAATGCAAAAAGAGGGTGCTTACTCAGTATTGTCCTGAAGTTAAAAGTTATAAGAACACAGATTATGAATCAACCTATGTAAGAATTTTCCATGATCTCCTCTTCATTGATGTTGTTTACATTATAAAGTTGAGATCTCCCACTCACTGGATGTATGAAAATTGAAATTAGTGATTCATCTCAGAAATAGAGTAGGAGATATCAAGGTTCTTTTGGCCATAGATTCTATTAGAATGTGGAAATCATGTTAACAAATACTGTTTACTATATTTTTAGTGAAACCAAAGTTACAGATTTTAAAAATATTTTTAATATTAGTCATCATGTTCTAGAATATAAAATCAGACCAACTATGTTATTACTTCTCAAAGAATCATGATAATAGAAAGAAAGAGGGAGAAGCATAATCACGATCCTTCTAGTGGAAGCCAGAACAAATTGAAACCAGCATAACCAAAAGAAGTTTATAAAATCACTTAATTGCATTGTCTTAGATTTGAATGGATAGATTCAAGCATCATTATATGCAAGTGATCAAGTGATAGTTTTAGAAATCTTTCTTCTTGATACATGCATCCTCTCTTTCTCAATGTGTTACAGAGGATCTTTTCTCTATTGTGTTTTATTTTCTTTCAAGTTCTCTTCACATGCCAAGAAATATGCCCCTAGATATTAAAGAATACCTAATTCTAAAACTTTCTGATCTCAGACAGCATAAAGACCTACTCTCTTTAACATTTAGTGTGTGTGTGCTTGGTCAAGTCCAACTTTTTTGCAGTCCCACGGATTGTAGCCCACCAGGCTCCTCTGCTCATGGGATCTCCCAGACAAGATTACTGGAGTGGGTTGCCATTTCCTCCTCCAGGTGATCTTCCTGACCCAAGGATTGAACCTACATCTCTTGTGTCTCCTGCACTGGGAGGCAGGTTGTTTACCACTAGCGCCACCTGGAAAGCCTTCTCTAGCATTTAGAGGGATCATAAAATAAGTTTTCTACTTTACTCTGTCATGTATTTTGATTGTATTAGAATAATCCCTGTTATCCACAGGGTAAACCTAGATACAATTCACACTGTCATGGTTGAGAATTAGAAGAAACAGGTAAAAAAAATCACATGAAATTAGAAATAGTTCTAAAAAGAAGATGAGAATACAAGTATTTAGTATATGCACAGTTAATAGCTAAAGTACATTTCAATAGGCATGCCCACACAAATCATTGCCTTTCTTATTTCCTAAACCTTTTTACTTTTGATTACATAACTAGGCCCAAATCCTAGCTTTGAACTGGGAGTAACTTCACTGTGTATATAAGAAATAACTTAAAGAAACCTTAACCAAGCATGGAAAGCTACTACTTGTTAGTGTGGAGTTTTTAGTATATATCCTTTGTTAATTTACTTAGCCAATGTACATAAAACAACTTAATCTTCAGTTATTTGCTCATTAAACAGTCATTTTTTAAATGCCAGCTAAACATCAGAGTGTTGTTCAGTTTAGTTCAGTTCAGTCGCTCAGTTGTGTCTTACTTTTTGCAACCCCATGAACTGCAGCATGTCAGGCCTCCCTGTCCATCATCAACTCCCAGAGTTTACCCAAACTCATGTCGATTGAGTTGGTGATGCCATCCAACCACCTCATCCTTTGTCATCCCTTTCTCCTCCTGCCCTCAATCTTTCCCAGCATCAGGGTCTTTTCCAATGAGTCAGCTCTTCGCGTCAAGTGGCCAAAGTATTGGAGTTTCAGCTTCAGCATCAGTCCTACCAATAAACACCCAGGACTGATCTCCTTTAGGATGGACTAGTTGGATCTCCTTAAAGTCTAAGGGACTCTCAAGAGTCTTCTCCAATACCACAGTTCAAAAGCATTAATTCTTTGGCACTCAGCTGTCTTTATATTCCAACTCTCACATCCATGCATGACTACTGGAAAAACCATAGCCTTGCCTAGACGGACCTTTGCTGACAAAGTAATGTCTCTACTTTTTAATATCTCGTCTAGCTCGTAGGAATAGATTCAGTTCAGTTCAGTCGCTCAGTCTTGTCTGACTCTTTGTGACCCCATGAATCGCAGCACACCAGGCCTCCCTGTCCATCACCAACTCCCGGAGTTCACTCAGACTCGCGTCCATCGAGTCAGTGATGTCATCCAGCCATCTCATCCTCGGTCGTCCCCTTCTCCTCCTGCCCCCAATCCCTCCCAGCATCAAAATCTTTTCCAATGAGTCAACTCTTCACATGAAGTGGCCAAAGTACTGGAGTTTCAGCTTCAGCATCATTCCTTCCAAAGAAATCCCAGGGTTGATCTCCTTTAGAATGGACTGGTTGGATCTCCTTGCAGTCCAAGGGACTCTCAAGAGTCTTCTCCAATACCGCAGTTCAAACGCATCAGTTCTTCGGTGCTCAGTCTTCTTCACAGTCCAACTCTCACATCCATACATGACTACTGGAAAAACCATAGCCTTGACTAGACGGACCTTAGTTGGCATTAATAAAGCACAATTCCTACCCAGTAAAACTCAGTTATAATGGAATTAGATTGCTAAACATATAACTAGAATCACTATTATATATCTTATATCAAATCAATATTATTTAACATACATCAATATATATTATTTCATATAATATATATTGTATTCTATAAGATAATAATATCTGCTCAGTTATGTCCAACTTTTTGTGACCCCAGGACCACCAGGCTCCTCTGTCCATGAGATTTTCCAGGCAAGAATACTGGAGTGGGTTGCCATTTCCTTCTCCAATTATATAATATATTACATATTAATCATATGTTAATACAGACCTTCCTTGACTTAAAATTGCATTATGTCTGGATAAACTCATTATAAGTTGAAAATATCTTAAGTTGAAAATGTATTTAATATAATACACCTAACCTACTGAACATTGTAGTTTAAGCCTAGGCTACCTTGATGATGCTCTGAATCTTTACATTAGCTTGTAGTTGGGGAAAAATTATTTAACACCAACACTATTTTGCAATAAAGTATTGAATATCTCATGTAACTTATTGAAAGCTCTATTGAGAGTTAAAAACAGAATGATTAAATGTGTATGGGTTGTTCACACTTTTGATTGTATTGTCTGGCTGCTACTCTCCAGCATCGAGTATCACTACACATCATTACCCTGGGAAAAAGATCAAGCTTCAAAATCTGAAATACAGTTTTTATTGAATGTGTACAACTTTTGTACTATGATAAAGTCAAATAGTCTCAAGTCAAACCACCATAAGCTGAACCATCCTAACTAAGCTGGGTACTGTCTGTATTTAGCATACTTGTTTTTTTTTTTTTTTTTGAGCAGAATTTAAATTTATTTCTAACTGGAGGATAATTGCTTTACAATATTGGGTTGGTTTCTGCCATACACCAATATGAATCAGCCATAGTAATGTGTATGTCCTCCCTCTTAAACCTTTCTCCAGCCTCCAACACCATCCCACCCCTCTAGGTTGTGACGGAGCACCGGATCTCAGCTCCCTGAGTCATACGGAAAATTTCCACTGCTATCTAATGTTACATATGGCAGTGTATTAATTTACATTTTAGTGCTGCTTTCTTATTATGTTCTATCCTCCCTTTCCCTTCTGTGTCCACAGATCTGTTCTCTATGGCTACATCTCCATTGCTGCCCTGCAGATAGGTTCAACAGTACCATCTTTTAAGATTTCATATATGTGCATTAATATTTATTTTTGTTGATAATACTTGATGATACTTTATATTTTGTTAATAATATTTTATTATTTATTATATTTAATAATAAATGTTAATGAATAAATATTAATAATTATTAATAAATATTTTGTTGGTATTTGTTTTCCTCTTTACAACTTGCTTCATTCTGTATAATAGGCTCTGGGTTCATCTACCTTATTAGAATTGAGTCAAATATATGTTTCACAGCTGAGTAATATTCTACTGCATTATACACCTCAACTTCTTTATCCATTCATCTGTCAATGGACATCTAGATTGCTTCCCTGTTCTAGCTATTATAAATATAGCATCCATTCAGTGAAGTTCAGTCGCTCAGTCATATCAGATCCTGTGACTCCATGGACTGCATCATGACAGGCTTCCCTGTCCATCACAACTCCCAGAGATTGCTCAAACTCATGTCCATTGAGTCTGTGATGTCATCCAACCATCCATCCTCTGTTGTCCCCTTCACCCCCTGCCTTCAGTCTTTCCCGGCATCAGGGTTTTCCCCAGTCAGTTCTTCGCATCCGGAGGCCAAAGTATTGGAGTTTCAGCTTCAGCATTCATCCTTCCAATGAATACTCAGGACTGATTTACTTTAGGATTGACTGGTTTGATCTCCTTGCAGGTCAAGGGACTCACAAGTGTCTTCTCCAACACCACAGTTCAAAAGCATCAATTCTTTTGTGCTCAGCTTTTCTTATAGTCCAACTCTCACATCCTTATATGACTACTGGAAAAGCTATAGCTTTGACTAGACGGACTTTCTTGGCAAAGTAATGTCTCTGTAATATGCTATCTAGATTGGTCATACCTTTTCTTCCAAGGAGCAAGCGTCTTTTAATTTCATGTCTGCAGTCACGATCTTCAGTGATTTTGGAGACACCCAAAAATGAAGTCAGCTACTGTTTCCATTGTTTCCACTGTTTTCCCATCAATTTGCCATGAAGTGTTGAGACCGGATGCTATGATCTTAGTTTCTTGAATGTTGAGTTTTAAGCCAGCTTTTTCACTCCCCTCTTTCACTTTCATCAGAAGGCTTTTCAGTTCCTCTTTGCTTTCTGCCATAAAGGTGGTGTCATCTGTGTAACTGAGGTTATTCGTACTTCTCTTGGAAATCTTAATTCCAGCTTGTAACTTCATTCAGCTCCACAGTTCGCATGTTATAGTGTGCATATGAGTTAAATAAGCAGGGTGACAATGTACAGCCTTGATGTACTCCTTTCCCAATTTGAAACCAGTCTGTTTTTCCATGTCCAGTTGTAACTGTTGGCTTCTTGACCTGCATACAGATTTCTCAAGAGGCAGGTAAGGGTCTGGTACTCCCATTTCTTGAAGAATTCTCCACAGTTTTTTGTGATTGGCACAAAGACTTTGGCATAGTCAGTAAAGCAGAAATAGATATTTTTCTGAAACTCTCTTGCTTTTTCAATGGTTCAGCAGCTGTTGGCAATTTGACCTCTGGTTCCTCTGCCTTTTCTAAATACAGATTGAACGTCAGAGGTTCTCAGTTCACATACTGTTGAAGCCTGGCTTGGAGAATATTGAGCATTACTTTGCTAGTGTTTGAGATGAGTGCAATTATGTGGTAGTTTGAACATTCTTTGGCACTGCCTTTCTTTGGATTTGGAATGAAAACTGATCTTTTCCAGTCCTGTGGCCACTGTTGAGTTTTCCAAAGTTGTGGGCATTTTGAATGCAGCACTTTCACAGCATCATCTTTTAGGATCTGAAATAGCTCAACTGAAATTCCATCACCTCCACTAGCGTTGATCCTAGTGATGCTTCCTAAGGCCCACTTGACTTCGCATTCCAGGACATATGTATGTTTTAAAAGATTAGCAAGACCTAACAGAGCCCAGCAAAGGAAGCTGTCAACACTGACTGGAGATTGGGGAGACTTCTCCAAGCTGGTGCCATTTGAACTGGGCTTACCTGTGTCTTACCAGAGGTTCAGGACCTGGATTGGTCGACAGATTTGGGAGAAGTGTACTATGTAAGTAAAACAGTGTGAAGCAAAGTGCAGAATATTTTTAAATTGCCAAAGATTTCTAATTAAGACCACTTTCTCTCAGGGCATTTCAGAGGGGACACTACTGACAGTTTGGGTGTAGCATGTCTTTGTTTTATGTGACTCCACTAGCAATGAAGGAAAATTAAGATTTTACTTCAGTGTGCTAGATACCAATAACACTCTCCAGACATTTTGGCATCTAAAAATCTCCAAGATATTTTCAGAATCTGATTTTGAAGGCATTTGCAGTCCCTGTTGAGAACTATTGCTCTTGAGTAGTTTCTGATTTTTTAAAAAAGAAAAACAAATTGTTGTAACATATGTCACCTATGTCCTTAGTCACTCAGTCACGTTTGACTCTTAGCAACCCTTTGGACTGTAGCCCTCCAGGCTTCTCTGTCCATGGCAATTTTTAGGCAAGAATACTGGAGTGGGTTGCCATTTTCTCCTCTAGGGGATCTTCCTGACCCAGGGATCAAACCCACATCTCCTGTGTCTCCTGAACTTTAGGCAGATTCTTTACCTGCTGTGCCATCAGGGAAGCCCACCTGTCATTGGGAAGTACTGAGTCCCAAGTGATAAAATCTGGATTAGCAGTAGAAAGTTGGAAATGAAGAAGGGAAAATATACAGGTGCTATTGTTATAATTTTATTTTAGTTGCTTCCAGATGACATCCAAGCAACAAAAAAAAATTATATTAATACCACCTTTATATTTCCCCCCTCCTTTTCCAACTTTCTGCAGCTAATCCAGATTTTATCACTTGGGACTCAGTACTGCATGTGCTGAACTAATTCATTCCAAGCTCTTCTTTAGGTGTTTCTTCACTCCAAGCAATCTTGCATACTCCTGCCAGACCACTACTACATAGTACTTTTATTAGATAACCAAGTTGTAGCACACTATTTCTGAATTCATAGTATCAGTCCTCCTGTTTGAATTCCATGTACATTCATAAACTGGTCATTTCTGCCTTTTAAGCATTAAAATTTATCATTATCCCAAACCAACTTCACTTCATTCTGGCAGATTTCTCACTGACTATACTCCTGACATTACTACTCTGGGCCTATGCATATATTCTCACTACCAATGGTGCCTTCTCATCCTTTCCTGTTATTTAAATATTATGCATCTTTAAATATCTAACTGAACCTTCACCTTTACAATGGAGACTTGTTTTATTTTGCTTACTCTTTGGTTTCCTATTAGTTGAACTTTTATAAAATGATAAGTACCACAGAATGTGCAACATTCTCACATATAGTACTGTTAGGGTATGTACTTCTATAAATCGTTGTTATATAGGCTTCTATTTTAAATAAATTTGTATTTATAATCCACTGTTCCGAATATCTAAAACAGAATCTAGTTAAAGAACTGTCATCATAGTCAGGGTACATTTAATGAAAGAGACAAATGAGAGGGGTCGACAAATTTAGTTCTGAGAGAGAGAAGCAAGAGGCTAAGCAAAGCTAAGTCCAAAAATTGGACAGCAAGGAGATCAAAACAGTCAATCTTAAAGGAAATCAGTCCTGAATTTTCATTGGAAGGATGGATGCTGAAACTGAAGTGCCAATACTTTGGCCACCTGATGCGAAGAAGTGACTCATTGGAAAAGACCCTGATGCTGGGAGAGATTGAAGGCAGGAGGAGAAGGGGATGACAGAGGAAGAGATGGCTGGATGGCATCACCAACTCAATGAACATGAGTTTGAGCAAGCTCTGGGAGCTGGTGATGGACAGGGAAGTCTGGCGTGCTGTAGTCCATGGGGTCACAAAGAGTTGGACATGACTGAGAGGCTGAACTGAACTGAACTGAACTGAAGGATAGTCATGCCTCTATTAGCTTTCTCCAGAGAAACAGAGCCAATAGGAGACATAGATATAAATGAAAGAGACATAGATAGCAGGTAGATAGATTTATTTTAAGGAATTGTCTCATATGATTATGGAGGCTGAACAGTTCCAGGATTTGCAGTTAACAAGCTGGAGACCCAGGAGACCAAATCTGAAGAAGTCAGATTTTCTGATGATATAAATTCCAGTCCAAGGGCAGGAGAAGACTGATATTACAGTTCAGCAGTCAGGCAGGCCAATTGCCTCTTAGTATTTTTATTTTATTCAGACTTTGAATTAGCCTGAATTGGGTGGTGCTCATCTGCATTAGAGAGGACAATCTGCTTTATTCTGTCTATTTATTCAGATATTAGTCTCATTCAACCCACCCCCCCCACCAGTCTCAGATCAAATGTCTGGGCACACATTGTCTCAGACAGGTTAACACATAAAATTAACCAGCATACTGTCATTGACTAGAATAGTGAGTAAGGAGAAGTTGCAGCCCTTACAAAGAAAGTAGTAGGACAAAATCAAAATGTTAATAGACTACCCATGCTGAATTTTATGGTGGACATTAGGAAATGCAGCATTGGACCCTGACATTAAAAGTAGTGACAAGGAGCATAGCAAAAAGCCCTGATAGTAGGTAGGTAATAAAAATTGACAAAAATAAGAGGGAAAATAAGAGGGTGATAACAGAAATTATCACAGAATATGAAAACAAAGAGAAGTATCATTCATTACAAAATCATAATATAGTTGGTTCTCATTATTCATAGATTCTGTATTTGAAAATTCACCTACCCCTAAAGTTTATTTACAACCCCAAAAGCAATACTTGAGACACTTTCACAATTCTATGATGGACATCTTAGAATACTGAAAAACTTGAGTTGTCCAAAGTAAACAGGAGGAAAAGGGGATGACAGAGGATGAGATGGTTGGATGGCATCACCGACTCAATGGGCAAGAGTTTAAGCAAACTCTGGGACATGGTGAAAGAGGAAAGCCTGGCGTGCTGCAGTCCATGGAGCTGCAAAGAATCAGACACAACTGAGTGACTGAACAAAAACAAAATGAACACTCACAACTTGGACAAAGTAATGCCTTGCCTTCTTCTTTCTGATCTCATAATGTGAGTGTCATTGTTGTGGTATATTTAGTAGCAACATTTTAAAAAATTGTGTTGTTCTTTTCATTGGTAATTTCACTCTTTGAAATGGTCCCCAAGAATAGTTTTTAAGTGGTGTTTAGTGTCCCATGGCAGAAGAGGACTGTGATGTGCCTTATGGGGGAAAAATATGTCTTAAATAAGCATCTTTCAGGCATGAGTAATGGTGTTGTTGGACATGAGTTCAATGTTAATGAATCAATAATATACATTAAATAAGATGTCCTGAAGACCAGATTATGTATTTATCACTTGGCAAAAAAACTCATGGTCAGAGACTTTTAGGAATCCAACCCTGCATTCCCCTCAGGAGCAATGGTTTAGTATTTGCTGAGTTGGTGTTCATGGAATCTTTATCTAACATAACTACTGCAAATAATGAGAATTGGCTATATATGGTATATTTGTTGACACAGTGTTCTGGTAGTTTTAACATTAATGAGAAAAACTAGATGACATGCATTTTTAAAAGAATAAATGTTAATAAATTGTATTTATTCTGTGTTAAAAATCAGGTAATGAAGTATTTTAAATATTTTAAAATGACTTTGTAAACATTTTAAAATATGTTTTAAGATAAAGTCATTTAGAATATATTTTATCATCCATACTTACCTTGAATTTAGTTTTCCCTACTGATTGCTCCCTTTATTATTTTGGTTCCTTAAGTTATTTTTTCCTAATTCCTACTTCTGGATACTCCTCCCTGCATTTTTTTTTTCCTAGAAAAGAAGGATGATGCCAGTGAGAATTAAGAATATCCAACGATCATAACTTTAGTTTTAAATTTCACTTTTTAGCTGGTTGAGTTTAAAGAATATCATATAAATGTGATATTTATTCATTTATTTAATATTCATTCATTCATTTAATATTCATTCATTCATTTAATATTCATTCATTCAGTAATCATCTACTGACCTTCTACTAGGTGCCCAGGAACCTCTTTACCAAGAGTTAACAACGGTTTTATGGTAATCGATGCTTAAATTATTTGTAGACCTGCTTTGATGAAAATAAATTCATTTTAACAGAGTATTTACTGTACTAATATAGGGCCTTGGAAGGAACTTTTGAGATGTTAAACTGTGAGGACTCTGAAACTTGAGCCTCACTATTTTCAGAAGAAGTTCTCTGCCTTTAGTAGAATCAGTAATATAAATCGTGCTGCTGCCGATGCTGCTAAGTCGCTTCAGTCACGTCCGACTCTGTGCGACCCCATAGACGGCAGCCCACCAGCCTCTCCCATCCCTGGGATTCTCCAGCCAAGAACACTGGAGTGGGTTGCCATTTCCTTCTCCAATGCATGAAAATGAAAAGTGAAAGTGAAGTCTCTCAGTCGTGTCCAACTCTTCGCAACCCCACGGACTGCAGCCTACTAGGCTCCTCCGCCTGGTAGGCTGCAGTGCGAATTTCCAGGCCAAGAGTACTGGAGTGGGTTGCGTTTCCTTCTCCGAATAGAAATCATAGTCTCACATAAATCTGGGGATTAATAAATTTAAGCATAGGAGCTATAATGAAAATAGCTTAATGTATTGGTTTTCTAGGGCTAAGATAATAAATTACCACAAACTGGCTGGCTGAAAACAATAGAAATGTATTCTCTCACAGCTCACAAAGTCAAAGATCTCTAATTAAGCTATAGGCAGGGCTAGTCTTTCTGGAGTTATCTACAAGGAGAATCTGTACCACACCTTTCTTCTAGCTTCTGGTTATTGCTAGCTATCCTTGACATTCTTTGGCTTGTAGCTTTATCACTCCACTTCCTCCCATCATCGTCTCATGGCCTTCCTCTCATTCATATATCTAGGTGTTCATCTTCTTCCTATAAAGATACAACAATTGGATTTAGGACCGCCTCTAATTCAGTATGACCTCATGTTGAGTAGTTACACCTGCAAAGATCCTATTTCCATGTAAATTCATATTCTGGGCTTCTGGATAGACCTGAGTTTGGGGGAAGGAAGATGGACAGTATCTAACTTGTTATATCTAATCACCAGTAACAACTGAAAGAACAACTAAGAAAGGGTGTATGATAAAACTTTGGTAAAATGCGAGGGAATAACTCACTCAAACTCACTCGATCTGGGCAAGGCAGGATGCAAATGCAACTTCAACCCATAAGGATTAATGGTTGGTGTTATTTAAGTCACTAAGTCATATCTGACTCTTTGCGACCCCATGGACTGTAGCCCGCCAGGCTCCTCTGTCCATGGGACTTCCCAGGCAAGAACACTGAAGTGGGTTGTCATTTACTTCTCCAGAGCATCTTCCCAATCCAGGAATCAAACCCACATCTCCTGTATTGGCAAGTGGATCCTTTACCACTGAACCACCAGGGAAGTGCAAGGATTAAGTGTTTAATGTATTAATAACAATATTGAGTCTATGATGAGGTACCAGATATAACCAATTCTTTATATGTCTCCTTTAGGAGTGAGGAAAGTTGATTATTAAAGTTGGATGTAAATATAAAGTACATTTAGCTTTCCATACTTCATATTATATTATATAAATATAATAGAAGCTTTTTTAATTCTATGAAGAAGTCATATGTTATTTTTAAGTTTAAGGTAATAAATACTATAAACTGATGCTGAGGTAGTTTAAGGGAACACAGAAATTTTCACACATGGTTTTGGAGAATTTGAAAAGACTGTGGCTAAAAGATGCTGCAGAAATGAGTCCCCTTAAATATATAGGACAGCTTAAATCTGTTTAATAGCTCCAGTACTTTTAGTAGAATCTTTGAATAACAACATTTCCATGGAATAAAGAAAAAGCTTTGAGGTTTCCCTGGTGGCTCAGATGGTAAAGCGTCTGCCCACAATGTAGGAGACCCAGGTTCAATTCCTGGGTCGGGAAGATTCCCTGAAGAAGGAAATAGTAACCCACTCCGGTATTCTTGCCTGGAAAATTCCATGGACAGAGGGGCCTGGAAGGCTACCGTCCATGGGGTCACAAAGAGTTGGACACGACTGAGCAACTTCACTTTCTTTCTTTCTTTTTCTTTTTTACTATTTTCTGGGATATAAAAAAATATTCTGCTCTCAAGAATTACAAGAACCCACATTCTGCTCCAAGAATCACAAGTAAATATTGTGAAAAAAATTCAAACTTAGAATTTGGGTGAATTTAACCTAACAATATAATATATTTTTCACATGGCTTGTGAACACCTGTTGATATCAAAAGGGATGAGGCTAAGCTATGGGCTAATGACTGTTTCCATGGGACAAAATTACAGGAAAAGAAGGGAAGAGCATGACTTACAGTACAATATATGAGCATGATTTATAGTCCAGCATATATATGCATGTGTGTACGTTTGACTTTCAATATTCTTAGAGTCACAAAGACTTCCTGGAATTGTTTTTGAGGAGAAATATAATAATAATATTACTTAGATGTTTTGGTTAAAACAGATTTAGTTAGATTTAGTTCTGACTTCATTTTCAAATGTTTTGAGAGCTGTTACAATGGAATGAGAACAAGAATTCCATATGACATTTTGGAGATTTACATTTCATTTTGGCATAAATAAATACAAAACTAATTTGCCACAGTGAACAGCTACAGGGTGTATTTCCTTTAGTCTCCTCTGCTATTTTCTCTTGTCTGTTGTGGCAAATAGTTTGCATAGCCAATCCCTGAAGTGGGCTACTTAAATTATTGATACATATTAAGTGGTATTATTGAGTAATAATGCTATTCCATTTAACATGTCTCAGCATGAAAAAATTGGCCATTCAAGACAAATGCTTCTGTTTGTAAATTATAATAAAACATATCTTAGAAGCTAAAGCCTGAAAATAAACACTATTTTTTTGTCCTATATCTATCATATTCTTAACCCACTCCATCTTTATCAAAGAATTATGTCATCCATTTCCCTCATAGGAACCAAAAATCTCTAACATCTAGCTAGTCATAGACATTTAAGAAAAAATTTGTGTCGATGTTCTAGAAGCAAAACTTGTTTTGTACAGTGAACATACAAAGAGACTGCTGTATGATTTTCTCCTCTCTAGTGCTTTCCCTTTTAAATTAAGTAAAGCTTTGCTTTAAGAGATTTACACTTTTAATGCAGATAATTTGAATAATTATACTTCTTTGGAGTAAAACTAGTACATCCCAGCTTAAAATTACACTTAGCTTCTAGTTAAAATTTGAAAAATGAAAGCCTAAATAAAATAGGTGAAAGATCTCTTTCTACTTGGGTAAGTACACACAGGAATGATTTAAATAGCATTTCTAGATTTGTTTTTTAAAGAATTATTTGACTAAAAAATTTAACAGGGAGATTTTTAAAGAAATTCACAACAAATCTGAGATTAGTTTGAGACTTCAAAACTATAGATAGTTCAAAAAGATTTCCAGTGGCTGGCAGCTATATCCTATATTGTGACTACTGTCTATTTGCCTGGAAACCATTTACCTGATGTAATAGTTGCCAGGTCCACTGGGTATATGTACAAGAAATCCTGTTTCCCTGCCATAAGAGAATATTTTAAAAAGTGGAGAAAACTTTGCTTCATGCTAATTAATCACTAGGCATGATGCATGTATAATCCATATTAAAGTCATGAGTCAAAGGAGAAAACAAGAGAAATATAGTATATTCCAAGTAGTTCTCAAGAAAGTGAAGGGAGTCAGGATGACCAAGTCTCCTCACCCTCTCAAAAGGTTTCAAATGCAGAGTATAATGTTATTTTGATTAGTTATATTTTCAATTATGTTTGGAGGAAGAGATGTTACAAAATGTAGTAAAATAAGTATCTCCAGCATACTTCAGATTTTAATCTTAATTTGTCATTTGAAGTCTTCTCCCACAGTCCCCATTATTTTTAGAGTCTAAAAAAATGTAGCCCTCTCATTGCTTTCAGTTTATGAGAGTTGCTAATTCATAGATGGTAGAAGAGAATCTGCAGTGTTGTGAGTAAAACAGGAAAAGTACCCAGGAAGCACAGAGGGTATACCACCCCCAAATATGTATCTTTGGAATAAGGATGATTTTGAACTGATTATTTTGAGGAACAGCAGATGTAGGAGAAGCTCTGAAAAGACAGTGGGAGTCACTTTTTGTGAGGAAGATTCCAACTATAGAGGGACTTCCATTTACAAAGGTGTCTCCCTCTCTGCTCAGGAAGAAAGTAAAATTATTAGTCACTTCAGTCATGTGGGACTCTTGTGACCTCATGAACTGTATGTAGCCCACCAGCCTCCTCTGTCCATGGAATTCTCCAGGCAAGAATACTGGAGTGGGTTGCTATGCTCTCCTCCACAGGATCTTCCTGACCCAGGGATCGAATCCAGGTCTCCCACATTGTAGGCAGATTCTTTACCATCTGAGCTATTGGCAATTGCTTGTGCAGGAAAAGGGCAGCTCTAAATCATAACATCTTAGCAGTGCAGAAGCCCCAGCTTAAATCTTTGTACCAAACCTAACCCTTATGGCAGAAAGTGAAGAGGAACTGAAAAGCCTCTTGATGAAAGTGAAAGAGGAGAGTGAAAATGCTGGCTTAAAGCTCAACATTGAGAAAGCTAAAATCATGGCATCTGATCCCATCACTTCATGGGAAATAGATGGGGAAACAGTGGAAACAGTGGCTGACTTTATTTTTCGGGCTCCAAAATCACTGCAGATGGTGATAACAGCCATGAAATTTAAAAATGCTTACTTCTTGGAAGGAAAGTTATGACCAACCTGGATAGCATATTAAAAAGCAGAGACATTACTTTGCCAACAAAGGTCCATCTAGTCAAGGCTATGGTTTTTCCAGTGGTCATGTATGGATGTGAGAGTTGGACTGTGAAGAAAGCTGAGCACCGAAGAACTGATGCTTTTGAACTGTGGTGTTGGAGAAGACTCTTGAGAGTCCCTTGGACTGCAAGGAGATCCAACCAGTCCATTCGAAAGGAGATCGGTCCTGGGTGTTCTTTGGAAGGACTGATGCTAAAGCTGAAACTCCAATACTTTGGCCACCTCATGCGAAGAGTTGGCTCATTGGAAAAGACTCTGATGCTGGGAAGGATTGAGAGCAGGAGGAGAAGGGGATGACAGAGGATGAAATGGCTGGATGGTATCACCAACTCGATGGACATGAGTTTGAGTAAACTCTGGGAGTTAGTGATGGACAGGGAGGCCTCAGTTCAGTTCAGTCGCTCAGTCGTGTTCGACTCTGCGACCCCATGAATCGCAGCACGCCTGGTGTGCTGCAATTCGTGGGGTCGCAAAGAGTCAGACATGACTGAGTGACTGAACTGAACTAACCCTTACCTTATCAGAAAAATCTTATTCTTCCTGGTAACCTCCCTATAACTGACCTCTCCACATCTTTCCTTCTTTTGTCTTTAGCTGAAAATGGTATTAAAGCTAGTGGCCTAGGCTACCTCAGAGAATTACTCTTTTTCCCCCAGAGTATTTCCCTTGTATATGAAGCATGCATGTTAATAAACTTCTGTTAATTTGCTTCTTGTTATCTTTTGGGCTTCTCAGATGGTTCTAGTGGTAAAGAACCTTCCTAATAACACAGGGGATGTAAGACACATGGGTTTGACCCCTGGGCTGGGAAGATCCCCTAGAGGAGGGCATGGTAATCCTCTCCAGTATTCTTGCCTGGAGAATCCCATGGACATAGGAGAGCCAGGTGGGCTACAGTCCATAGGGTTGCAAAGTGTTGGACATGACTGAAGCAACTTAGGACACAAGCAATTTGCCTTTTATTACAGGGTTCACAGGCAAGAACTCAGACGAGCAGAGGAAAAATGACTTTTTCCCCTCCCACAGCATCAAGGTAATACATTAGGTAGATGTCTCTTCTCAGAGAGAATGAATGCAGAATTTAGAAAAAGACATATCTTTGTTTTATAAATATAAGAAGAGGCACTAACCTGGTACAAAAGTTCCAGAAAAAGTCAAGCTAGCAGTGTGCTATCCATCAATTAAAAAAAAAAAAAAAAGAGTCTATAAAGACACTGATCATGGATTTTAAGGTCAAAATTTTTTTAAAATGGCGGAATGGCCTATTACTAAATAAAATGTGGATTATTAACAGATGACAGAGAAAGTAAAACAATACATCCAATAGTTTACTAAGTCATTCCTATCATAAATGATAATATTCACATGCAAAGAGCAGAACCAAGTTAAGTGGTCAGATAATACAACTATTACCAGTTTAGAGCTATTTTAAATAATTTCAATTCTTCATGATCAAAATGCAGCTTAAGATATGGAAAGAAATTGCTGATACAATTAAAGAGGTAGACTATGGTTCAATTATAATATTCAAAACTTATCAAGGGCAAATAACTATAAATTTATTTGCTAGAATCCACATCTCCTGACAATCAACTCAGTGTTTCTAAGTGACATTATAAGCTTAGGATGGAGAAGGCAATGGCAACCCACTCCAGTACCCTTACCTGGAAAATCCTAGGCTGCGGTCCATGGGGTCGCTAGGAGTTGGACAGGACTGAGAGGCTTCACTTTCACTTTTCACTTTCATACATTGTAGATGAAAATGGCAACCCACTCCAGTATTCTTGCCTGGAGAATCCCAGGGATGGGGTTGCCTGGTGGGCTTCCATCTATGGGGTTGCACAGAGTCAGAAACGAGTGAAGTGACTTAACATCATCATCAGCAGCAGCATAAGCTTATGATGCTAAATCAAATGATTACCTTGGCCCAGGGCCCACTTTCCACATTGAATAACTTTTCAATATTATTAAAAAACTCTAGATTTACCATCTGTGATGCCTTGAGCCTTTACTAAGTACTTTATATACATTAGAACTAAGTTTGATAAAAACTTGATATAAGTAATATTAACTTCATTTTATGACCAGAAAATGAGACTCATAACAGTTAAATTTCTAGCCTAGTGTCACAAAACAGAAGAGGTGGGATTCTTCACGTATAAAAATGGTATTCTGTTCATACTCTCTAATATTATTCCATCACTTTACTTCATTTGAGGAATGTAATTTCTCTGTGAGCATGTCAACCAGCAATGCATGTGTAGATTTTTCCTTCTGCTTGTTTGCTTTTAAATAAAATGTATACTATAGATCACTGCTTCTCAAAATTTATTGTGCATATGAATCTCCTGGAGATCTTATTAAAATTCAGATTCTGACTCAGATGAGGTCTGAGAATCTGCAGTTTTAACATACTTCCAAGTGACGTTGATGCTGCTGTTCTATAGAACATGCCAGACATCTTGGAATGTGAAGTCAAGTGGGCCTTAGAAAGCATCACTACAAACAAAGCTAGTAGAGTTGATGGAATTCCACTTGAGCTCTTTCAAATCCTGAAAGATGATGCTGTGAAAGTGCTGCACTCAATATGCCAGCAAGTTTGGAAAACTCAGCAGTGGCCACAGGACTGGAAAAGGTCAGCTTTCATTCCAATCCCAAAGAACGGCAATGCCAAAGAATGCTCAAACTACCGCACAATTGCACTCATCTCACGTGCTAGTAAAGTAATGCTCAAAATTCTCCAAGCCAGGCTTCAGCAATATGTGAACCATGAACTCCCTGATGTTAAAGCTGGTTTTAGAAAAGGCAGAGGAACCAGAGATCAAATTGCCAACATCTGCTGGATCATGGAAAAAGCAAGAGAGTTCCAGAAAAACATCTATTTCTGCTTGATTGACTATGCCAAAACCTTTGACTGTGTAGATCACAATAAACTGTGGAAAATTCTGAAAGAGATGGGAATACCAGACCACCTAACCTGCCTCTTGAGAAATCTGTATGCAGGTCAGGAAGCAACAGTTAGAACTGGACATGGAACAACAGACTGGTTCCAAATAGGAAAAGGAGTACATCAAGGCTGTATATTGTCACCCTGCTTATTTAACTCCTATGCAGAGTACATCATGAGAAACGCTGGACTGGAAGAAACACAAGCTGGAATCAAGATTGCCGGGAGAAATATCAATAACCTTAGATATGCAGATGACACCACCCTTATGGCAGAAAGTGAAGAGGAGCTAAAAAGCCTCTTGATGAAAGTGAAAGAGGAGAGTGAAAAAGTTGGCTTCAAGCTCAACATTCATAAAACGAAGATCATGGCATCTGGTCCCATCACTTCATGGGAAATAGATGGGGAAACAGTGGAAACAGTGTCAGACTTTATTTTTGGGGCTCCAAAATCACTGCAGATGGTGACTGCAGCCATGAAATTAAAAGACACTTACTCCTTGGAAGAAAAGCTATGACCAACCTAGATAGCATATCCAAAAGCAGAGACACTACTTTGCCGACTAAGGTCCATCTAGTCAAGGCTATGGTTTTTCCAGTGGTCATGTGTGGATGTGAGAGTTGGATTGTGAAGAAGGCTGAGCGCCGAAGAATTGATGCTTTTGAACTGTGATGTTGGAGAAGACGCTTGAGAGTCCCTTAGACTGCAAGGAGATCCAACCAGTCCATTCTGAAGGAGATCAGCCCTGGGATTTCTTTGGAAGGAATGGTGCTAAAGCTGAAACTCCAGTACTTTGGCCACCTCATGCGAAGAGTTGACTCATTTGAAAAGACTCTGATGCTGGGAGGGGTTGGGGGCAGGAGGAGAAGAGGACGACCGAGGATGAGATGGCTAGATGGCATCACGGACTCGATGGACGTGAGTCTGAGTGAACTCCGGGAGATGGTGATGGACAGGGAGGCCCGGCGTACTGTGATTCATGGGGTCGCAAAGAGTCAGACACGATTGAGCGACTGAACTGAACTGAACTGAAGGGGTAATCATTAATAATGCTATAGCATCATAGTCTGTGGACCTAAAGCAATCTAGAAACTATTACTCTTCTGCAATTAGGTGAGAAACTTGTACCAGGATGTAAATCAGTGTCCATCTTCCTTCATGGAGAAACTTGTTAAGAAAAGAATGACAGGTGAACTAAACGATGTGCTTAAATACAAGATAGATTTACATTCTCATAACCCAAGCACCTTACTTTAAATGAGACATGGGTTAGGTAACAAGCAACTCACAAACAAGCTACATTCAAAAGCACATATATTGGGAGTTGAGACAGGAGGAGCATTTTGAATGGGGAGGACAAATAAAATGGATTTTTCTGACGGGGGTGGGGGAAGCATTATCTGTAGATAAATTGCAAAAGCCTTGCAGTGAAGAGCCATAAAGATTGGTTACCTGGAGAGTGTAGCATCAACGGGAGGGGGGAAAGAGTTTGGAAAAAGGGTGACTTGAAGTTAAAGACAGACATTTCCTATTTTATCAGTTTACCTTTGGCTGTGGAAAAATGTTCATCCTGCCATTCTAGCATTAGAATCCTAGGAAATGGTGGTGTCGGTAGTTCTCAAGTCTGACTATTAGAACCAATATTGAGAGCTTTAAAAATAATCTCCAAGGAGACTATGATTTAATTATTTTACATCCAATGCTTGATCATTAGAATTTTTAAAATTCCTCAGGGTAGCTTGTGTTTTCCTGGTGGCACTAGTGGTAAAGATCCTTCCTGCCAATGCAGGAGATGCAAGAGATGCAGGTTCAATCCCTGGGTTGGGAAGATGCCTGGAGAAGGAAATGGCAACCCACTCCAGTATTCTTGCCTGGAGAATTTCATGGACAGAGGAGTCTGGTGGGCTACAGTCCATGGGATTGCAAACAGTCAAGCATGACTGAGCTCACAAACACACAGGGGATCTTACTATACATCAAAGATAAAAATACTGAAACTATATATAATTAGTCCTCTAAAGACTAATTTGTGAAGCTAGTGATACTTATAATATTGTTTCCAAGAAACAATTTTATAATCCAGTATTTAGTATCATCAATCCTCTACATAATTTAGAGGGAATTAAACAGATTTTGAGACCAGCAAGGAGTGATTAGTAAGAAGCAACATGGACTTGGTCAGTACAAGTTGGGACAAACTAACTTTATTTACTTTTTTGGTAGACTTTTCATATAAGATAAATGAAATTTGCATGACAATAATACTAATTTATATTTTTTTGTGCTTGATAGAAAAGCACTTTGATTATATATATATATATATAGTGTGTGTGATATTCCCTATAATTCTGAATATTAGGAAATAAATATATTGTGTGATTGATATTCACTATAATTCTGAATATTAGGAAATAAATATATTGTGTGATTGATATTCACTATAATTCTGAATGTTAGGAAATAATCCATTGTTAATCTTTTTAAGATTGAAATCCTGAAATAATAAGAGACTCACATGCATTTACACAGTTAGATTTACTGACATTACATAAACTCTTATATAAATCTTAGGTGCAGTAAAGGACTGATAAAGTCTTTCATTACAACTTTTGGATAAGATGGAAAGATGTGAGCTGGACTATAAAGCAAATGGAAGGATCTGTAGATTATTAAATATATTTATTTAAAGTATGTTGATTGATGTTCAACTTTAATATATTCCTATAGTGAGACCAGAGTTTGTTCTGTTCTACACTTTTAAATATTTATTAGTAATGAATATGATAAAGATATATAAGTTATGGTTGTCTGATACACAAAGCTAAGATTGACAGTCAGTATTCTGTACACCAGAATCCGTAGTTAAAAATCCTGACAGACAGAGGTCAAATATAGCAAGATAAAGTTTTACATGCAGATTAAAGTTTGCATTCAGTTCAAAAATACCAAGTCCATCTAAAGAGAGCATATTAAGCAACCTCAAATATTTGAAGTATTTTTTTATGAAGAAGAGAAGTTTGATGTAGTTTGTATCGATCTCCAAGACAGAAATAGGAGAGTGAAACAAAGATCAAGGTAGTCTGTAGCAGAACATGAAAGGATTTTTAATGGGAAAGAACTAATATTTTTAGAATCTTTGTCCTGATAAGGATTTGGTATTCTGCCACGATATTCTGCTTAATTATTATAGCACTGCTATGAGGAAAGTGCAATAAACTGCTACTATAGTGAGGAAATTGATTATGTAAATTAAGCTTTTTGTTAAAAATCACACATAGAACATGAGGTAAGCTCAAATTTTAAACTCAGGTTAGTTGGTTTCATTTTGCCAGATATATTTACCAAAATAATAAATTCTCATGGGAATTATTTAAACAGAGCCCAGAGAAAAAACCTTTCAGTGGACAACTATCATTTCAATTTAGTTCATTTCAGTCGCTCAGTTGTGTCCAACTCTTTGTGACTCCACAGACTGCAGCATGCCATGCCTCCCTGCCCATCACCAACTTCTGGAGTTTACCCAAACTCATGTCCATCAAGTTGGTGATGCCATCCAACTACCTTATCCTCTGTCATCCCCTTCTTCTCCTGCCTTCAATCTTTCCCAGCATCAGGGTCTTTTCAAATGAGTCAGCTCTTTGCATCAGGTAACCAAAGTATTGGAGTTTCAGCTTCAACATCAGTCCTTCTGAGGAATATTCAGGACTGATTTCCTACAGGATGGACTGGTTGGATCTCCTTGCAGTCAAAGGGACTCTGAAGACCCTTTGTTCACCAAAGTTCAAAGGCATCAATTCTTCAGTGCCAAGCTACTAAAGTAATGCTCAAAATTATCCAAGACAGCATTCAGCAGTGGGTGAACTGTAAACTTCCAGATGTTTGAGCTGGTATTAGACAAGGCAGAGGAACCAGAGATCAAATTGCCAACAGCCGATGGGTCATTGAAAAAGAAAGAGTTCCAGGAAAACATCTATTTCTGCTTTATTGACTATGCTAAAGCCTTGGACTGTGTGAATCACAATAAACTGTGGAAAATTCTGAAAGAGATGGGAATACCAGACCACCTAACCTGCCTCTTGAGAAATCTGTATGCAGGTCAGGAAGCAACAGTTAGAAATGGCCATGGAACAACAGACTGGTTTCAAATAGGAAAAGGAGTACGTCAAGGCTGTATATTGTCATCCTGCTTATTTAACTTCTATGCAGAGTACATCATGAGAAATGTTGGGCTGGATGAAGCACAAGCTGGAATCAAGGTTGCCAGGAGAAATACCAATAACCATACCAATATGCAGATGACACCACCCTTATGGCAGAAAGTGAAGAGGAACTGAAGAGCCTGTTAATGAGAGTGAAAGAGGAGAGTGAAAAAGTTGGCTTATAGCTCAACATTCAGAAAACTAAGATCATGGCATCTGGTCCCATCAATTCATGGGAAATAGATGGGGACGACAGAGGATAACAGGGGAAACAGTGGCTGACTTTATTTTGGGGAGCTCCAAAATCACTGTAGATGGTGACTGCAGCCATGAAATTAAAAGATGCTTACTCCTTGGAAGGAAAGTTATGACCAACATAGATAGCATATTCAAAAGCAGAGACATTACTTTGCCAGCAAAGGTCCATCTAGTCAAGGCTATGGTTTTTCCAGTGGTCATGTATGGATGTGAGAGTTGGACTGTGAAGAAAGCTGAACGCTGATGCTTTTGAACTGTGGTGTTGGAGAAGACTCTGCAAGGAGATCCAACCAGTCCATTCTAAAGGAGATCAGTCCTGGGTGTTCATTGGAAGGACTGATGTTAAAGCTGAAATTCCAATACTTTGGCCACCTCATGCAAAGAGTTGACTCGTTGGAAAAGACCCTGATGCTGGAAGGGATTGGGGACAGGAGAAGAAAGGGACGACAGAGGATGAGATGGCTGGACGGCATCACCAACTCGATGGCCGTGAGTTTGAGTGAACTCTGGCAGTTGTTGAGGGACAGGGAGGCCTGGCGTGCTGTGATTCATGGGGTTTCAAAGAATCAGAAGTGACTGAGTGACTGAACTGACAAACTAAGCTTTCTTTATAGTCCAACTCACATCTATACATGAGTACTGGAAAAACCATAGCCTTGACTATACAGACCTTATTTGGCAAAGTAATGTCTCTGCTTTGTAATATATGTCTAGGTTGGTCACAACTTTCCTTCCAAGGAGTAAGTGTCTTTTTATTTGATGGCTGCAGTCACCATCTGCAGTGATTTTGGAGCCCCCCAAAATAAAGTCTGACACTGTTTCCACTATTTCCCCATCTATTTGCCATGAAATGATGGGACCAGATGCCGTGATCTTAGTTTTCTGAATGTTGAGCTATAAGCCAACTTTTTCACTCTCCTCTTTCACTCTCATCAAGAGGTTCTTTAGTTCCTCTTCACTTTTTGTCATAAGGCTGGTGTCATCTGCATATCTGAGGTTATTGATATTTCTCTCGGCAAACTTGATTCCAGCTCTTGCTTCGTACAGCCCAGCAATTCTCATGATGTACTCTGTATATAAGTTAAATAAGCAGGGTAACAATATACAACATTGTTGTACTTCTTTTCTAATTTGTAACCAGTCTGTTGTTCCATTTCCAGTTCTCACTGTTGCTTCCTGAGCTGCATACAGGTTTTTCAAGTGGCAGGTTAGGTGGTCTGGTATTCCCATTTCTTTCAGAATTTTCCACAGTTTATTGTGATCCACACAGTCAAAGGCTTTGGCATAGTCAGTCAGTCAGTCAGTTCAGTCACTCAGTCGTGTCCGACTCTTCACGACCCCATGAATCGCAGCATGCCAGGCCTCCCTGTCCATCACCATCTCCCGGAGTTCACTCAGAATCACGTCCATCGAGTCGGTGATGCCATCCAGCCATCTCATTCACGGTCATCCCCTTCTTCTCCTGCCCCCAGTCCCTCCCAGCATCAGAGTCTTTTCCAATGAGTCAACTCTTCGCATGAGGTGGCCAAAGTAATAGAGCTTCAGCTTTCGCATCATTCCTTCCAAAGAAATCCCAGGGCTGATCTCCTTCAAAATGGGCTGGTTGGATCTCCTTGCAGTCCAAGGGACTCTCAATAGTCTTCTCCAACACCACGGTTCAAAAGCATCAATTCTTCGGCACTCAGCCTTCTTCACAGTCCAACTCTCACATCCACACATGACCACTGGAAAAACCATAGCCTTGACTAGATGGACCTTAGTCAGCAAAGTAGTGTCTCTGCTTTTGAATATACTATCTAGTTTGGTCATAGCTTTTCTTCCAGGGAGTAAGCGTCTTTTAATTTCATGGCTGCAGTCACCATCTGCAGTGATTTTGGAGCCCCAAAAATAAAGTCTGACACTGTTTCCACTGTTTCCCCATCTATTTCCCATGAAGTAATGGGACCAGATGCCATGATCTTCGTTTTCTGAATGTTGAGCTTGAAGCCAACTTTTTCACTCTCCTCTTTCACTCTCATCAAGAGACTTTTTAGCTCCTCTTCACTTTCTGCCATAAGGGTGGTGTCATCTACATATCTGAGGTTATTGATATTTCTCCTGGCAATCTTGATTCCAGCTTGTGTTTCTTCCAGTCCAGCGTTTCTCATGATGTACTCTGCATAGGAGTTAAATAAGCAGGGTGACAATATACAGCCTTGATGTACTCCTTTTCCTATTTGGAACCAGTCTGTTGTTCCATGTCCAGTTCTAACTATTGCTTCCTGACCTGCATACAGATTTCTCAAGAGGCAGGTTAGGTGGTCTGGTATTCCCATCTCTTTCAGAATTTTCCACAGTTTATTGTGATCCACACAGTCAAAGGCTTTGGCATAGTCAATCAAGCAGAAGTAGATGTTTTTCTGGAACTCCCTTGCTTTTTCCACGATCCAGCAGATGTTGGCAATTTGATCTCTGGCTCCTCTGCCTTTTCTAAAACCAGTTTGAACATCAGGGAGTTCACAGTTCACGTATTGCTGAAGCCTGGCTTGGAGAATTTTGAGCATTACTTTACTAGCACGTGAGATGAGTGCAATTGTGTGGTAGTTTGAGCATTCTTTTACATTGCCTTTCTTTGGGATTGGAATGAAAGCTGACCCTTTCCAGTCCTGTGGCCACTGCTGAGTTTTCCAAACTTGCTGGCATATTGAGTGCAGCACTTTCATAGCATCATCTTTCAGGATTTGAAAGAGCTCAAGTGGAATTCCATCACCTCCACTAGCTTTGTTCGTAGTGATGATTTCTAAGGCCCACTTGACTTCACATTCCAAAATGTCTGGCTCTAGATTAGTGATCACATCATCACGATTATCTGGGTCGTGAAGATCTCTTTTGTACAGTTCTTCCGTGTTTTCTTGCCACCTATTCTTAATATCTTCTGCTTATGTTAGGTCCATACCATTTCTGTCCTTTATCGAGCCCATCTTTGCATGAATGTTCCCTTGGTATCTCTAATATTCTTGAAGAGATCTCTAGTCTTTCCCATTCTGTTCTTTTCCTCTATTTCCTTGCATTGATCACTGAAGAAGGCTTTCTTATCTCTTCTTGTTATTCTTTGGAACCCTGCATTCAGATGCGTATATATTTCCTTTTTTCCTTTGCTTTTCCCCTCTCTTCTTTTCACAGCTATTTGTAAGGCCTCCCCAGACAGCCATTTTTCTTTTTTTGCATTTCTTTTCCATGAGGATGGTCTTGATCCCTTTCTCCTGTACAATGTCACGAACCTCATTCCATAGTTCATCAGGCACTCTATCTATCAGATCTAGACCCTTAAATCTATTTCTCACTTCCACTGTATAATCATAAGGGATTTGATTGAGGTCATACCTGAATGGTCTAGCGGTTTTCCCTACTTTCTTCAATTTAAGCCTGAATTTGGCAATAAGGAGTTCATGATCTGAGCCACAGTCAGCTCCTGGTCTTGTTTTTGTTGACTGTATAGAGCTTCTCCATTATTTGCTGCAAAGAATATAGTCAATCTGATTTCAGTGTTGACCATCTGGTGATGTCCATGTGTAGAGTCTTCTCTTGTGTTGTTGGAAGAGGGTGTTTGCTATGAGTGCATTTTCTTGGCAAAACTCTATTAGTCTTTGCCCTGCTTCATTCTGCATTCCAAGACCAAATTTGCCTGTTACTCCAGGTGTTTCTTGACCTCCTATTGTTGCATTCCAGTCCCCTATAATGAAAAGGACATCTTTTTTCTGTGTTAGTTCTAAAAGGTCTTGTAGGTCTTCATAAAACCGTTCAACTTCAGTTTCTTCAGCGTTACTGGTTGGGGCATAGACTTTGATAACTGTGATATTGAATGGTTTGCCTTGGAGATGAACAGAGATCATTCTGTCTTTTTTGAGATTGCATCCAAGTACTGCATTTCAGACTCTTTTGTTGACCATAATGGTCACTCCATTTCTTCTGAGAGATTCCTGCCCACAGTAGTAGATGTAATGGTCATCTGAGTTATATTCACCCATTCCAGTCCATTTTAGTTCACTGATTCCTAGAATGTTGACGTTCACCCTTGCCAACTCTTGTTTGACCACTTCCAATTTGCCTTGATTCATGGAGCTGACATTCCAGGTTCCTATGCAATATTGCTCTTTACACCATCGGATCTTGCTTCTATCACCAGACACATCCACAACTGGGTATTGTTTTTGCTTTGGCTCCATCCCTTCATTCTTTCTGGAGTTATTTCTCCACTGATCTTCAGTAGCATATTGGGCACCTAATGACCTGGGGAGTTCTTCTTTTGGTATCTTTTTGCTTTTTCCTACTGTTCATGGTGTTCTCAAGGAAAGAATACTGAAGTGGCTTGCCATTCCCTTCTCCAGTGGACCACATTCTGTCAGACCTCTCCACCATGACCCACCCATCTGGGGTTGCCACGCAGGCATGGCTTGGTTTCATTGAGTTAGACAAGCAAAGCACAGCTGCTGTTCCTTACCTTGGACGAGGGGTATCTCCTTACCACCACCGTTCCTGACCTTCAACATGGGATAGCTCCTCTAGGCCCTCCTGTGCCTGCGCTTGGCATAGTCAATAAAGCAGAATAGAATTTTTTCTGAAACTCTCTTGCTTTTTCGATGATCCATCAGATGTTGACAATGTGGTTCCTCTGCCTTTTCTGAAACCAGATTGAACATCTGGAAGTTCACTGTTCATGTGTTGCTGAACCTGACTTGGAGAATTTTGAGGTTTACTTTACTGGCATGTGACATGAGTGCAATTGTGCAGTAGTATGAGCATTCTTTGACACTACTTTTCTTTGGGAAGGGAATGAAAACTGACCTTTTCCAGTCCTGTGGCCACTGCTGAATTTTCCAAATTTGCTGGCATATTGAATGCAGCACTTTTGTAGCATCATCTTTTAGGATTTGAAGTAGGTCAACTGTAATCCATCACCTCCACTAGCTTTGTTCGTAGTGATGTTTCCTAAGTTCCAGTAGACTCCACATTCCTGGATGTTGGCTCTAGGAGAGTGATCACACCATCATGATTATCGGTCTTGAAAATCTTTTCTGTACAGTTCTTCTGTGTGTACTAGCCACCTGTTCTTAATATCTTCTGCTTTGGTTAGGTCCATACCATATCTGTCCTTTATCGAGCCCATCTTTGCATGAAATGTTCCCTTGGTAGCACTAATTTTCTTGAAGACATCTCTAGTCTTTCCCATTCTATTGTTTTCCTCTATTCCTTTGCACTGATCACTGAAGAAGACTTTTTTAAAATCTCGCCTTGCTATTCTTTGGAACTCTGCATTCAAATTGGTATATCTTTCCTTTTCTCCTTTGTTTTTGCCTTCTCTTCTGTTCACAGCTATTTGTAAGCCTCCTCAGACAGCCATTTTGCTTTTTTGCATTTCTTTTTCCTGGGGATGGTCTTGATCCTGTCTCCTGTAGAGTGTCATAAACCTCCATCTATAGTTCATCAGGCACTCAGTCTATCAGATCTAGTCCCTTAAATCTATTTCTCACTTCCACTGTATAATCATAAGGAATATGATTTAGGTTATACCTGAATGGTCTAGTGGCTTTCTCCACTTTCTTCAATTTATGTCTGAATTTGACAATACTGAGTTCATGATCTGAAGCACAGTCAGTTCTTTGTCTTGTTTTTGCTGACTGTATAGAGCTTTTCCATCTTTGGTTGCAAAGAATATAATCAATCTATTTGTAGAGTTGGCCATCTGATGAAATTCATGTGTATAGTCTCCTCTTGTGTTGTTTGAAGAGGGTGTTTGCCATGACCATTGCATCCCCTTGGCAAATCTCCATTTGCCTTTGCCCTGCTTCATTCTGTATTCCAAGGCCAAATTTGTCTGTTACTATATCTCTTGACTTCCTACTTTTGCACTCCAGTTTCCTATAATGAAAAGGACATCTTTGTTGGGTGTTGGTTCTAAAACATCTTGTAGGTATTCATAGAACCATTCAACCTCAGCTTCTTCAGCATTACTGGTTGGGGCCTAGACTTGGATTACTGTGATACTGAATGGTTTGCCTTGGAAAACTACAGAGATCATTTTGTCGTTTTTGAGATTGCATTCAAGTACTGCATTTCAGACTCTTTTGTAGACTATGATGGCTACTCCATCTCTTCTAAGGGATTCTTGCCTACGGTAGTAGATATAATGGTCACCTGAGTTAAATTCACCCATTCCAGTCCATTTTAGTTTGCTGATTCCTAAAATGTCGACATTCACTCTTGCCATCTCCTGTTTGAACCACTTCTAATTTGCCTTGATTCATGGACATAGCATTCCAGGTTCCTATGCAATATTGCTCTTTATAGCATCAGACCTTGCTTCTATTACCTGTCACATCCACAGCTGGGTGTTGTTTTTGTTTTGGCTCCATCTCTTTATTCTTTCTGGTGTTATTTCTCCACTGATCTCCAGTAGCATATTGGGCCCCTACCAACCTGGGGAGATCCTCTTTTAGTGTCCTATCTTTTTGCCTTTTCATACTAATTATGGGGTTCTAAAGGCAAGAATACTGAAGTGGCTTGCCATTTCCTTCTCCACTGGACCTCATTTTGTCAGTATTCTCTACCATAACCCTTCCATCTTGAGTGGCCCCACACAGCATGGCTTAGTTTCATTGAGTTAGAGAAGGCTGTGGTCCATGTGGTTAGATTGGTTATTTTTCTGTGATTGTGATTTCAGTCTGTCTGCCCTCTGATGCCCTCTGTCAGCGCCTACCATCTTAGTAGGCTTCCTTTTACCTTGGACCTTGGTTATCTCTCAGGGCTGCTCCATCAAAGTGCAGCCGTTGCTCCTTACCTGGGACTGTTTGTTCCTTAGCAGAGTTATATGCTTCCCACCTCACCTGAAGCCTAGTTGGTTGACTGACCAGTGGGAGGGTGGGCATCAGTTTTAGACTGGGCACTGAATAGTTTCCATGAGATTTCTAAAGTTGGAGCATGTTATTCTTATTGCAGGTTATTCAGATTACCAAACCTAAAGCTCAAAAATTGCTAAAAGCCATGTTTTCTTTCAAGTTAGAGAAAGCAGGTCTGGAGCTAAACAGGGAATGAGAGATGAGAAAGGGAACACCAGTGGCATCTAAGAACCTGGTTCTGTATTTCTGAGGCTAAAATACATTTCAGGCTTTGTTTCATGACAGACAGTCCTTTGCCTTTGGCTTCAGCTAGTTTGAATTAGATTTCTCATCACTGAAGTGCAAGGTCCCCAATCACTTTCTGCCAAAAATGCCAACAAAGAAAATTTAAGTCACAGAAATGGCATTCGAGGATTAAGTCCTTGCATATATGAGTCCCATATTGAAATAAATTACAATTTAATTCTTTCACAAAAAATGTTTACCATATAATGTAAAGCTTGATATTTATCTCTTTTTTTTTGTTCTTGTGCAAATGAGTTTTGTGTTCATAACATTGTTTAATTTTTCCAATAAAAGTCCCTTAGTAATAAAGGTGTAGATATATGGAGACCAAAGTTATGATAAGATATATGTGAGTTGACTGTGTGTGGGTTTGTAAAATCAGAGTTCTAATTTTAGCTCCTGGGCTACTCTATAAAATTAAACTTACTTTCTATTAAGGATATAATTGCAACTAAAAGATTTTTTAATTAGAACAATTAAAGCTATACTTCCAATGTTTTGTACGGGGGCCTAACATTAACTCTGCAGTTAATGTCTTTAATGATTTATTTTATATAAAGCTAATTAAAAATTTAGGCTTTTAATATAGTCTCTGCTCCATTTTACTCTCAGCATCTCATATCACATTCAGAATGGTGAATTAAATTATGATGAAATAGTTTGCATTGTGTCTATAACCATTAACCTTTTAGCAAGGATTTCTAAACAGAGCCATGTATCAGAGGGTCAATTATTTGATAAAAAGGCACTCTGGTTTTTATTCAATAACCTTATTATAAAAGTCACACTTTAATATATATCTAGATTGACATTTGGGGCATGTATATTATTCCAGAAAATTTACAGTTTCCTATTACCTTGTTTTCTAAAAACAAATGTTATTGTGCCCATTTGGCTATTGATGTTTTACATAGTTTGTTGAAATGAGCTTTAAGTGAATGTTGAATTATATTAGAAAACATTAAGATGTTAAAACATTTTTAATAAAATGAAGTATATTACTGTGAAAATTTTTAAAAGATAGCACAAACATGTTCCTTAATGCCAAGAGAAGGTGAAGATATTAATCTTGTAATTGTCTCACATAACTGAAGAGTATGAAAGAAATCATTTCTTAATAGCAAAAGGTTGACATATGTTTTTATTATTTGTTACTTTTGGTAAAATTATTATGCAACATCTAATGGTTTGAGAAATGAAACAAAATGATAATCACATGTTTGTAATATTCTTATAAATAAGAATATATATATATACAGATTATATAAATAAAATTATTAATTAAAACAATTTACAATTTTGAAAGGTTTTCTCAATATGTGACCTTAACAACAAGCAACAACACTTGCTTTTCTTTTGGTGATAGCAGCACTTTTTCTTAGTGGTTATGCTTTCTCCTAATTATTTAATTTCTAATAGCACAGTGTACCTGAGGGTGAGAATTGATAAGCAAAAACAAAACAAAACAAAACAAACACACACACACAAAAATAAAACCCTAAACTAACCTGACTTATTTCTCTTTAGAATAATAATCCTAAATCAAGTAATATTCAAATTTTAAGAACTTAAAAATGAGTGCCTCTTTTTATACAGTTAAAAATCCTATACTTTTGGAGATCTGGTTGTATTCAGATTTTCCTAAAATTCTATAAACTGTTCAGTGACATTGGATATAGTCTTTTGCATCTCTGTTTGTGTCTACTTATCTATTTATTCTTAAATAAGTGTGAATATATGTCTATGACATATCAACAATTTTTTAATGAATAAAAAATAGAAGAATGTATTTCAAGTATTAAAACCAAGCTTAGTGGCATTTTAATTGTTATTTTGTTATAGACTGAAAGTTTGTGTTCCTCTAAAATTCAGTGGCTAGGTGGTGGTCCTAAGATGGCGGAGAAATAGGATGGGGAGACCACTTTCTCCCCGACAAACTCATCAAAAGAACATTTAAATGCTGAGTAAATTCCACAAAACAACTTCTGAATGCTGGCAGAGGATATCAGGCACCCAGGAAAGGAAAGCAGCCCATTGTCTTCTAAAGGAGGTAGGAAAAAATATAAATGACAAAAAAAGAGACAAAAGAGGTAGGGATGGAGCTCTGTACTGGGAAGGGAGTCTTAAAAAGAGAGAAGTTTCCAAACACTCTCACTGCCGAGTCTGTGGCGAGCCTTGGAAGCACAGAGGGCAACATAACAGGGAGGAAAAATAAATAAATAATTAAACCCCACAGATTATGAGTCCAATGGTAACTCCCCCAGCAGAGAAGCAGCGCAGATACCTGCACCCGCCACTAGCAAGTGGGGGCTGGGCAGGGAGGAACGGGCTGCATTGCTTAGAGTAAGGATCTGGCCTGAATACCCCGAGGGCAATTAGACTGAACTAACTTGGGCTAGCAAACCAGACTGTGGGATAACTACCACGCTAAAAGCCAGCCCTAATCTGACACCGCCAGGCCCACACACAGAACAAAGGACTGAACAGAGATAGCCGGCTGCAGACCATCCCCCTCCGGTGACAGGCAGCCAGAGCTGGAAGAGGGCAATCACAGCCCCAGAGAGACATTATCTACAAAACTGTAAACAGGCTTCTTTGCTAACTAAGACTTCTTGGGGTTCTGGATGGTCAACATCCGCCTGAGAACGTGCACTGGTTGTACACCCAGAAAACCGAGTGGCAGGGACGGGGGAGGTGATAAATCGCAGTGATTGCACTCGCCAAACACCTCATCACCTGAGCTGCTCAGACCTGGGAAGGGCACAAAACGCAGGCCCAACTGAGTCTGTGCCTCTGAGGACTCCCTGAGTGCCTGAACCTGAGCGGCTTAGACCTGGGAGGTGCATGCAGCCCAGGGCCAGTCTTGGACGGTTCCCACTGGTGCATCCTGGAGCCTGAGCAGTGTTGGCAGGGGGGGTACAGACGTCATGAGTGGGGGCAGGCTCAGTGTGGCTGAGGCACTGTGAGCACACGCCAGTGTTATTTGTTTGCAGCATCCCTCCCTCCCCACAAAGCGAATGAACAAGTGAGCCTAAAAAAACTGTCCACCACTGCCCTCTTTGTGTCAGGGCGGTAATCAGACACTGAAGAGACCAGCAAACAGAAGAAGCTAAAACAGAGGGAACCGCCTTGGAAGTGACAGGTGCAATAGATTAAAACCCTGTCAGTACCGACTACCTAGGAAGGAGCCTATAGATCTTGAGAAATATAAGCCAGACCGAGGAACTATCTGAAAATGAACCCCACAATACCCACAACAACACCAGAGAAAGTCCTAGATATATTTTTACGATCATTCTTTTTTTTTTTAATTTTTAAAAAAATTTTAAGTCCTCTACTACTCCTTTAATTTTCACTTTTATAACCTACTATTACTGTGCAAAAAAAGACCCTATTTTTTAAAAGCAAACTTCATATATATATATATTTATAATTTTTTTGACTTTTTTTCTCTTTCTTTTTTTCTTCTTTTCTTTAATATTGTGTTTTTGAAATTCCAAACTCTACTCTAGATTTTTAATCTTTGCATTTTGGTATTTGTTATCAATTTTGTACCTTTAAGAACCCAATCTTCAGTACTCATTTTTACTTGGGAATGACTGGCTTGACTGCTCTCTCCCTCTTTGGACATTCCTCTTTCTCCACCAGGTCACCTGTGTCTCCTCCCTACCCCCTCTCTTCTCTACCAACTCTGTGAATTTCTGTGTGTTCCAGATGGTGGAGAACATTTAGGGAACTGATTACTGGCTGGATCTATCTCTCTCCTTTTGATTCCCCTCCTTTATCCTCCTGGCCACCTCTGTCTCCTTCCTCCCTCTTCTCTTCTCTGTATAACTCTGTGACCATCTCTGAGTGGTCCAGTTGTGGAGTGCACATAAGGAGTGCACATAAGGAAGTGATCACTGGCTAGCTTGCTCTCTCCTCTGTTGATTCCACCTCATCTCATTCGGGTCACCTCTAGCTCCCTCCTCCCTCTTCTCTTCTCCATGTAACTCTGTGAACTTCCATGGATGTCCCTCACTGTGGAGAAACTTTTCATCTTTAACCTAGATGTTTTATCAGTGGTGCTGTATAGAAGGAGAAGTCTTGAGACTACTGTAAAAATAAGACTGAAAACCAGAAGCAAGAGGCTTAAGTCCAAACCTTGAGAACACCAGAGAACTCTTGACTCCAGGGAACATTAACTGACAGGAGTTCATCAAATGCCTCCATACCTACATTGAAACTAAGCACCACCCAAGGGCCAACAAGTTCCAGAGCAAGACATATCATGCAAATTCCAGCAACACAGGAACACAGCCCTGAGCTCCAATATACAGGTTGCCCAAAGTTACTCCAAAACCATTGACATCTCATAACTCATTACTGGACACTTCATTGCACTCCAGAGAGAAGAAATCCAGCTCCACCCACCAGAACACCGACACAAGCTTCCCTAATCAAGAAACCTTGACAAGCCACCTGTATAACCCCACCCACAGTGAGGAAACTCCACAATAAAGAGAACTCCACAAACTGCCAGAATACAGAAAGGACACCCCAAACTCAGCAATATAAACAAGATGAAGAGACAGAGGAATACCCAGCAGGTAAAGGAACAGGATAAATGCCCACCAAACCAAACAAAAGAGGAAGAGATAGGGAATCTACCTGAGAAAGAATTCCGAATAATGATAGTGAAAATGATCCAAAATCTTGAAATCAAAATGGCATCACAGATAAATAAATCCTTATCTCCAATCCTGGAGACAAGGATTGAGAAGATGCAAGAAAGTTTTAACAAGGACCTAGAAGAAATAAAAAGGAGTCTATATAATGAATAAGGCAACAAATGAGATAAAAAACACTCTGTGTTTTTGAGCCTACAAATAGTAGAATAACAGAGGCAGAAGATAGGATTAGTGAACTAGAAGATAGAATGGTAGAAATTAATGAATCAGAGAGGAAAAAAGAAAAACGAATTAAAAAAAAAATGAGGACAATCTCAGAGACCTCCAGAACAGTGTTAAATGCCCCAACATTCTAATCAAAGGAGTCCCAGAAGAAGACAAAAAGAAAGACCATGAGAAAATACTTGAGGAGATAATAGTTAAAAACTTCCCTAAAATGCGGAAGGAAATAATCACCCAAGTCCAAGAAACCCAGGGAATCCCAAACAGGATAAACCCAAGGCAAAACACCCCAAACACATATTAATCAAATTAACAAAGATTCAAACAGAAATAACAAATATTAAAAGCAGCAAGGGAAAAACAACAAATAACACACAAGGGGATTTCCATAAGGATAACAGCTGATCTTTCAATAGAAATTCTTCAGGCAAGGAGGGACTGGTAAGACATACTTAAAGTGATGAAAGAAAATAACCTACAGCCTAGATTACTGTACCCAGCAAGGATCTCATTCAAATATGAAGGAGAAATCAAAAGCTTTACAGACAAGCAAAAGCTGAGAGAATTCAGCACCACCAAACCAGCTCTCCAACAAATGCTAAAGGATATTTTCTAGACAAGAAACAGAAAAAGGCTGTACAGAATTGTAAAGTAAAATAAAAAATAAATTAAAAAAAAATAAAATAAAACAGGAAAAAAAAAAAGTAAATGGCAATGGGATCATACTTATCAATAATTACCTTAAACGTAAATGGGTTGAATGCCCCAACCAAAAGACAAAGACTGTCTGAATGGATACAAAAACAAGACCCCTATATATGTTGTCTACAAGAGACCCACCTCAAAACAGGGGACATGTACAGACTGAAAGTGAAGGGCTGGAAAAAATTTTCCATGCAAATAGAGACCAAAAGAAAGCAGGAGTAGCAATACTCATATCAGATAAAATAGACTTTAAAACAAAGGCTGTGAAAAGAGACAAAGAAGGACACTACATAGTGATCAAAGGATCAATCCAAGAAGAAGATATAACAATTATAAATATATATGCACCCAAAATAGAAGCACCACAATATGTAAGACAAATGCTAACAAGTATGAAAGGGGACATTAACAATAACACAATAATAGTGGGAGACTTTAATACCTCACTCACACCTATGGATAGATCCACTAAACAGAAAATTAACAAAGAAACACAAACTTTAAATGATACAATAGACCAGTTAGACCTAATTGATATCTATAGAACATTTCACACTAAAACAATGAATTTCATCCTTTTCTCAAGTGTACACAGAACCTTTTCCAGGATAGATCACATCCTGGGCCATAAATCTAGCCTTGGTAAATTCAAAAAAATTGAAATCATTCCAAGCATCTTTTCTGACCACAATGCAGTAAGATTAGATCTCAATTACAGGAGAAAATCTATTAAAAATTCCAACATATGGAGGCTGAACAACACGCTGCTGAATAACCAACAAATCACAGAAGATATCAAAAAAGAAATCAAAATATGCATAGAAACGAATTAAAATGAAAACATAACAACCCAAAACCTGTGGGACACTGTAAAAGCAGTGCTAAGGGGAAAGTTCATAACAATACAGGCATACCTCAAGAAACGAGTCAAATAAATAACCTAACTCTACACCTAAAGCAACTAGAAAAGGAAGCAATGGAGAACCCCAGGGTTAGTAGAAGGAAAGAAATCTTAAAAATTAGGGCAGAAATAAATGCAAAAGGAACAAAGAGACCATAGCAAAAATCAACAAAACCAGAAGCTGGTTCATTGAAAGGATAAATAAAATTGACAAACCATTAGCCAGACTCATCAAGAAACAAAGAGAGAAAAATCAAATCAATAAAATTAGAAATGAAAATGGAGAGATCACAACAGACAACACAGAAATACAAAGGATCATAAGAGACTACTATCAGCAATTATATGCCAATAAAATGGACAATCTGGAAGAAATGGACAAATTCTTAGAAAGGTACAACTTTCCAAACCTGAACCAGGAAGAAATAGAAAATCTTAACAGACCCATCACAAGCATGGAAATTGAAACTGTAATCAGAAATCTTCCAGCAAACAAAAGCCCAGGTCCAGACGGCTTCACAGCTGAATTCTCACAAAGTTCAGAGAAGAGCTAACACCTATCCTACTCAGACTCTTCCAGAAAATTGCAGAGGAAGGTAAACTTCCAAACTCATTCTATGAGGCCACCATCACCCTAATACCAAAACTTGACCAAGATGCCGCAAAAAAAGAAAACTACAGACCAACATCACTGATGAACATAGATGGAAAAATCCTTAACAAAATTTTAGCAATCAGAATCCAACATTACATTAAAAAGATCATACACCATGACCAAGTGGGCTTTATCCCAGGGATGCAACGATTGTTCAATATCTGCAAATCAATCAATGTAATACACCACAGTAACAAATTGCAAAATAAAAGCCATATGATTATCTCAATAGATGCAGAGAAAGCCTTTGACAAAATTCAACATCATTTATGATAAAAACTTTCCAGAAAGCAGGAATAGAAGGAACATACCTCAACATAATAAAAGCTATATATGACAAACCCACAACAAACATTTTCCTCAATGGTGAAAAATTGAAAGCATTTCCCCTAAAGTCAGGAACAAGATAAAGGTGCTCACTTTCACCACTACTATTCAACATAGATTTGGCAGTTTAGGCCACAGCAATCAGAAAAAAAAAAAAAAAGAAATAAAAGGAATGCAAATTGGAAAAGAAGTAAAACTCTCACTGTTTGCAGATGACATGATCCTCTACGTAGAAAACCCTAAAGACTTCACCAGAAAATTACTAGACCTAATCAATGAATATAGTAAAGTTACAGGATATAAAATAAATACACAGAAATCCCTTGCATTCCTATACACTAATAATGAGAAAATAGAAAGAGAAATTAAGGAAACAATTTCATTCATCATTGCAATGAAAATAATAAAATACTTAGGTATATATCTACCTAAAGAAACTAAAGACCTATATATAGAAAACTATAAAACATTGGTGAAAGAAATCAAAGAGGACACCAGCGGATGGAGAAATAGACCATGTTCATGGATTGGAAGAATCAATATAGTGAAAATGAGTATACTACCCAAAGCAATTTATAGATTCAATGCAATCCTTATCAAGCTACCAAAGGTATTTTTCACAGAGCTAGAACAAATAATTTCACAATTTGTATGGAAATACAAAAAACCTCAACTAGCCAAAGCAATCTTGAGAAAGAAGAATGGAACTGGAGGAATCAACCTGCCTGACTTCAGGCTCTACTACAAAGCCACAGTCATCAAGACAGTATGGTATTGGCACAAAGACAGAAATATAGATCAATGGAACAAAATAGAAAGCCCAGAGATAAATCCATGCACCTATGGACACCTTATCTTTGACAAAGGAGGCAAGAATATACAATGGATTAAAGACAATCTCTTTAACAAGTGGTGCTGGGAAAACTGGTCAACCACTTGTAAAAGAGTGAAACTAGAACACTTTCTAACACCATAGACAAAAATAAACTCAAAATGGATTAAAGTTCTAAACGTAAGACCAGAAACTATACAACTCCTAGAGGAGAACATAAGCAAAACTCTCTCTGACATAAATCACAGCAGGGTCCTCTATGACCCACCTCCCAGAATTCTGGAAATAAAAGCAAAAATAAACAAATGGGACCTAATTAAACTTAAAAGCTTCTGCACAACAAAGGAAACTGTAAGCAAGGTGAAAAGACAGCCTTCAGAAAGGGAGAAAATAATAGCAAATGAAGCAACTGACAAACAACTAATCTCAAAAATATACAAGCAACTCCTGCAGCTCAATTCCAGAAAAATAAACCACCCAATCAAAAAATGGGCCAAAGAACTAAGTAGACATTTCTCCAAAGAAGACATACAGATGGCTAAGAAACACATGAAAAGATGCTCAACATCACTCATTATCAGAGAAATACAAATCAAGACCACAATGAGGTACCATTTCATGCCAGTCAGAATGGCTGTGATCCAAAAGTCTACAAGCAATAAATGCTGGAGAGGGTGTGGAGAAAAGGGAATGCAAACTAGTATAGCCACTATGGAGAACATTGTGGAAATTCCTTAAAAAACTGGAAATAGAACTGCCTTATGACCCAGCAATCTCACTGCTGGGCATACACACCGACGAAACCAGAATTGAAAGAGACACGTGTACCCCAATGTTCATCACAGCACTGTTTATAATAGCCAGGACATGAGAGCAACCTAGATGTCCATCAGCGGATGAATTGACAAGAACGCAGTGGTACATATACACAATGGAGTATTACTCAGCCATTAAAAAGAATACATTTGAATCAGTTCTAATGAGGTGGATGAAACTGGAGCCGATTATACAGAGCGAAGTAAGCCAGAAAGAAAAACACCAATACAGTATACTAATGCATATATATGGAATTTAGAAAGATGGTAACGATAATCCTGTATGCGAGACAGCAAAAGAGACACAGATGTATAGAACAGTCTTTTGGACTCTGTGGGAGAGGGCGAGGGTGGGATGATTTGGGAGAATGGCATTGAAACATGTATAATATCATATATGAAATGAATTGCCAGTCCAGGTTCAATGCATGATACTGGATGCTTGGGGCTGGTGCACTGAGACGGCCCAGAGGGATGGTACAGGGAGGGAGGAAGGAGAGGGGTTCAGGATGGGGAACACGTGTATACCTGTGGTGGATTCATGTTGATGTATGGCAAAACCAATACAATATTGTAAAGTAATTAGCCTCCAATTAAAATAAATAAATTTATAATAAAAAATAAAATAAAATCTTTGGCAAGGTAAAAAAAAAAAAACAAAAAAAATTCAGTGGTTAAAATCTAGTATTCAATGTGATGATATTTGGAGGTGGAGCCTTGCAATGTTGTGTTAGTTTCTGTTGTAGCTTCCATAAACCTTTATGAGAATTTTATGGTTATATAGAAGATCAGTATACAACTAGAAACATCTAGGGTATTTCTGTGGTGTGTTTGTGTATGCTCATTCAGTCATGTCCAACTCTTTGCAACCCCATGGATTGTAACCCACCAGCCTCCTCTGTCCTTGGAATTCTTCAGGCAAGAATATGCAATCAGGTAGCCATTTTTTCTTTAGGGGATTTTCCCAACCCAGTGACTGAATCCACATCTCTTGCATGTCCTGCATTGGCAGGTGGATTCTTTACCACCATGCCACCTAAGAAGCACCATTTCTGTGTTACCTCTTTACATAATACCTTAGAAAAATATTTCATTTGTAATCATAACAATTTTAACTATATACTGTGAAAAATATCAATATGGATAATATATATTAATTTAAATTTATTTTTCTCTAGTTTTATTGAGATATAATTGACATATAATATTGTGCTAGTTGTAAATGTACAACATGATGATTTGATATACATATATATTGTGAAGGGGGCTTCCCTGGTGGGTCAGATGGTAAAGAATCTGCCTGCAGTGCAGGAGATCCAGGTTCTGTCCCTGGGTGGGAAAGATCCCCTAGAGAAGGGAATGGACACCCACTCCAGTATTCTTACCTGGAGAATCCCATGGACAGAAAGAGACTCGCAGGCTGCAGTCCATGGGATTGTATGTATTACGAAATGGTTACTGTGATGGGTTTAGTTAACATACATAATCTCACATGTTTACCCTTCTTTTTAGTGATGAGAACTTTTAAGATTTGCTCTCTTAGCAACTTTTAAATGTGCAATACAGTATTGTGAACTCTAGTCATTGTGTTGTAAATAACATATCCATGCTGTAATATATTGTAAATAACATATCCACAACTTATCTTATGACCCTAAGTTTGTACCTTTGACCACATTTACTTATTTGCCTCCCGACATGACTGAGTGACTTCGCTTCCACTTTCACTATCCTCCACCTCTGGCAACCACAAATCTGATATTTGCTTTTATGAGGTCTGAGAAAGCGTTAGTTGCTCAGTCATGCCTGACTCTGTGACCTCGTGGACTGTAGCCTGCCATGCTCCTCTGTTTATGGAATTCTCCAGGCAAGAATACTGGAGTGGGTTCTCATGCCCGTCTCAGGGGATCTTTCCAAACCAGGGATAGAACTCAGGTCTCCTCCATTGCAGGAAGATTCTGAGGTTTATATATATATATTCCATGTAGGTGATATTATACAGTATTCATTTTTGATTGATTTCACTTACTGTAACACCTTTTAGGGAAATTAAAATTGAAGTCTTGTTCAGGCTTCAGTAGACAAAGCAGAGTAGGCCTCTCACCTTGCTTCTGCCTAGATGCCTCCCAGGCTGTGTGCCTGCCTGCATGAGCACAGACTGTTACCAGCCAGTTAGGTGGCATCATAGTTAATATTGGGGGTGAATCTTGGAATCCTCCTGAGCCCCAGAGATCTGACCAGTCTCCTGGACTTGAGAATGTCAACACTTACAAGATAAAGCAAACAGTATTAACATGAAACCAGAGCAGCAATTTAGTCACAGACTGATGATACAGACTGGTGATGATATCAGTTTGTGGCCAGGGATTATAAAAGAGAACTCCCCAAATTGAAACTTTGAAGTCTCACCCATGGAGTGGACCTGCTGTCTGGGACATTTTCCCTATTAGAACTCTGGATTTGCTGTGACATGGGATTCCCAGAGCTGTTTAAGTCTGGATATGGGTCAAAACCCAATTTGATGATGCATATTCTGTTCTATTTCTCTGTTTTTTTAATGATTGGTATTAAATTGAAAGTAAGTTAGATAATTCTTTAATTAAATATTGAAATTGTTTATTTGTTTGAACTGTGGTGTTGAAGACTCTTGAGAGTCCCTTGGACTGTAAGGAGATCCAACCAGTCCATTCTAAAGGAGATCAGTCCTGGGTGTTCATTGGAAGGACTGATGCTAAAGCTGAAACTCCAGTACTTTGGCCACCTGATGTGAAGAGCTGACTCATTGGACAAGACCCTGATGGTGGGAAAGATTGAGGGCAGGAGGAGAAGGGGACGACAGAGGATGAAATGGCTGGATGGCATCACTGACTCAATGGACATGGGTTTGGGTGGAGTCTGGGACTTGGGAGGCCTGGTGTGCTGCAGTTCATGGGGTCCCAAACAGTTGGACATGACTGAGCAACTGAACTGAACTGAATATATCACATGGACTTGTCTCATGGCTCAGTGGTAAAGCATCTGCCCGCTAACACAGGAGGAGTGAGTTTGATTCCTGGGTTGGGAAGATCCCCTGGAGAAGCAAATAGTAATCCACTCCAGTATTCTTGCCTGGAAAATCCAAAGAACTGAGGAGCCTGGTGGGCTACAGTCCATGGGGTCACAAGAGTCAGATACGACTTAGCAAGTAAAAAACAATATCAACTTGGTTCAGTTACTCAGTTGTGTCTGACTCTTTGCAACCCCATAGACTGCAGCACGCCAGACTTCCTTGTCCATCGTCAATTCCCAAAGCTTGCTCAAACTCATGTCCATCAAGTTGGTGATGCCATCTAACCACCTCATCCTCTGTCGCCCGCTTCTCCTCCTGCCTTCAATCTTTCCCAGCATCAGGGTCTTTTCAAATGAATCAGTTCTTCACATCAGGTGGCCAAACAATATTTCACATCTGTTTTTTTTTTTTTTTTGTTTATTCATGCATCAGTGGATATTTAGGTCATTCCCATGTCTTCTCTGTCTTATTTTATATATTGTCATAGTGACCATGGGAGTGAATATCTCTTTGGGGTAGTGATTTTGTTTTCTTCAGACATACCCAGAAGTGGAATTTCTGAACCTTATGGTATTTCCATTTTTAATTTTTAAGGAAACTTCATACTATTTTCAATAGTGACTGTACAAATTTACACTCCTATCATAAATACACAGAGGTTTCTAGTTCTCCACAGCCTAGCCAGGTTTTGTTCTCTTGTCTCTTTGGTAACAGCCATTCTAATAGAGTGATCCCTGGTGGTGCTAGTGATAAAGAACCCATCTGCCAATGCAGGAGACATGAGATGCAAGTTCAGTTCCTGGATTGGGAGGATCCCCTGGAGAAGGGAATGACAACTCACTCTAATTTTCTTTCCTGGAGAATTCCATGGACAGAGAGGCCCGGTGAGCTACAGTCTATGGGGTTGCAACAAGTTGGACATGACTGGGGTGAATTAGCATAGCACATTCTAACAGATGTGTAATGTGATGTAATATTTCATTGAGGTTTTCATTTTCACTTCCCTACTAGTTAATGAGGTTGAACAATTTTCTGTGTACCTGTTGGTCAGTTGTATGTCTTCACTGGAAAAATATCTCTCTTGGTACTTTGCTCATTTTAAAATTTGGATTAATTTTGTGTTTGTTTGCTTGCTATTGAGTTGTGTGGGTTCCTCATATATATTTTAGATTTTAACCCATTGTCAGTTTTGTGGTTTGAAATATTTTCTCCTATTTTGTAAGCCATCTTTTTGTTTCATTGATCATTTCTTTTCCTGTGTAGTAGCTTTTAAGTTTGATGTGGTCTCACTTATTTATTATTGATTTCATTGCTTCTGTTTTAGATGTCATATCCCCCAAAAAACATTTTCAAGTCCCATGTCCCAAGTTTTGTTTCCCAATTTTGTTCCAGGAGTTTGATGGTTTCAAGTCTTACATTTAAATCTTTAAACAAACCATTTTAAGTTAATTTTTGTGAGTAGTGTAAGATAGGGGCTTAATTTCATTACTTTGTATGTGACTCTCCAATTTCCCTAACACCATTTATTGAAGAAACTGCTTTTTCTTCTTTGACTATTCTTGCTTTGCCTGTTAAATAAGAGTTGACCATATACTTACACATTTATTTCTGGGTCTCTATTCTGCTCCATTGGTATGTATCTGCTTTTAAGGTTGTATCATAGTGTTTTGAATACTATGGCTTTGTAATACAGTTCAAAATCAGGATATATGATGTCTCCAGCTTTGTTCTTCTTTTTTCAAGATTGCTTTTTCAATTTGGAGTCTTTTGTGGTTCTATGCATATCTTAGCAGTTTTTTTTTTTCCTTTTCTGTAAAAATGCAATTGGAATCTTGATATTGCATTGAATCTATAGATAGCTTTGGGTAGTATGGACATTTTAACAGTATGAATTCTTCCAACCTATAAAGTAGAAGTGAAGTCACTCAGTCATGTCGGACTCTTTGTGACCCCATGGACTATTGCCTGCCAGGTTCCTCCATCCATGGGATTTTCCAGGCAAGAATACTGGAGTGGGTTGGCATTTCCTTTTGCAACAACATATAAACATAGGGTGTATTTCCATTACTCAATGTCTTATAGCTTTCCGTGTAGAGATCTTTTGCATCCTTGGTTAAATTTGCTACTAAGAATTTTATTTTTTTAATGCGATTGTAATAAAAATACTTTCTTTAGTTTTTTTCAGATAGTTAATTGTTAGTGTATAGAAATAAAACTCATTATGGAGTATTGGTTTTTTATCCTGCAGTTTACTGGATTTGTTGATTTTTAAGATCTAATAGTTTATTGATACAGTCTTTAGGATTTTCTGTATATAAAATTATGTCATCTGCAAATAGAGGAAATTTTAATTCTTTTTGAATTTTGATGACTTTTATTTCTTTTACTTGCCTGATTGCTCTAGCTAGAACTTTTGATACTCTGCTGAATAGGAGTGATGTGAGAAGGCACCACTGTCTCGTTCCTGATCATAAAGGAAGAGTTTTCAACCTTTAACCATTGAGTGGGTGGCTCAACTGGTAAAGAACCTGCCTGCCAGTGCAGGAGATGCAAGAGACATGGTTTGAACCCTGGGTTGGGAAGATCCCCTGGAGAAGGAAATGGAAACCCACTCCAGTGTTCTTAGCTGGAAAATCCCACGGACAGAGGCACCTGGTGGGCTACAGTCCATAGGGTCATAAAGAGTCAGACATGACTGAGAGTTCATGGACATGATGTTAGTTGTGGGCTTGTCATATATGGCATTTATTATGTTGAAGTACATTTCTTCTATACTTAATTTGTTGAGATTTTTCATCATGTATGGATACTGAATTTTGTAAAATACTTTTTCTGCATTGTGATTTTTATCGTTCACTGTGTTAATGTGATGTATCACAATTATTGACTTGAGTGCACTGGAACATCTTTTCATCCCAAATAAAATCCCACTAGATAATGTGGGATTATCACATTAAAAGGGATATCCTTTTAATGTGCTGTTGAATTCTGTTTGCTAATATATTTGTTGAGAATTTTTGCATTTATATTAAGATATTGGCTAGTAAGTTTCTTTCCTCATACTGACCTTACCTGCTTTTGTTATCAAAATAATGCTGGTCTCATGAAATGAGTCTGAGAGAGTTCCCCCCCCCCTTTTCTTTTTTTAGAATTTGTGAAGGATTGATGGTAATTTTTTGAAAAATATTTGATAAAATTCACAGTGATGCTGTCTCTTGGCAAATGCTTTGACAAATGCTTTCTCCTTGTCAAGAGGCTACTGATTACTGATTTAATCTCCTTAATCCATATTTGTTCACTTAGATTTTCTAATTCTTCCTAATTCTGTGCTGTGAAGTTTTATGTGTCTAAGAATTTATCCATTTCTTCTACATTGTCTTGGAAGAAATCAAGGTTTTCTAGTTTGTCTAGACTGACCAACATGTCTACTTGCACTCTAGGAAATAACACATTGAAAGTTTCCATTGAGGTGATTTTTAAACATTACATTATATTTAGTATGTTATTGTCTATCAAGAAGGGGCCAGTTAAGTTATAGATTATCATAGAATAGAATTCATGTACTTGTATAAAATATGAGGTATGTATGTATTGATATGAATGTACTACCTATTATTAAATGAAAAAAATCAAGGTACAAAAGAGTGTGATAGTGTGCCATTTCTTATGAAGTAAGGGGGTTTAGGCATATATTTTTGTCACTTGTGTAAATATATAGATCAAGAGGTAAAGACAAAAAACAGTAATAATCATTAGTTTTGTGTATGTGTATGTTAGATGGGAGTGAGAATGTGACGGATTTTTCATTCTATAGTAATTATATATAAATATAATATGTAATTCATACAACTAATATGTTATATGTGCAAACATGTATGTGCATGAATATATATGATACACACAAGTACATGACACAAGTCCCCATGTATATATGATTTTGAAATAGACAAACCACTGAAAATTAAGTTGAAAATATTTGCTGGAGTTATATGAAAATGAGTCATTCTAAATAATTACCTCTACACAAAGGCAGTATCTATGTAGTCAATCTGACATTTTCTGTCCAAGTGGTTAAATTTTAACTTGCTGTCTTCATTTTCCTAAACTGATGTCAGTGTTTTGACACTGGTTCTTGATAATGAAAAGATTGCCCTGGGCTGGAGTCCTAGATGTGTGTACATGGAAGAATATTATGGACTCTTTCCAGAGCACTAGGGAAAAATCCATCTGCACAATAGGAAGCAAGACTGAGATAGCTATATTTGTACATTCTGAACAGCCCCATGTTTTTCCCAGTGTTCAGTATCTCTTTGTACAGCTTATCGGCTATTAAGGAATATATTTGAGCTGGGATCTAAAGGCTTGTTGAAACAAGGACACACAGCCCTTGATAAGAATTTATTTCTACAATAAATTGCAACTCTTTCAATTCTAAGAAACCAGTATTTTCTATTTTTGCTTCAAAAAGGAAAATTATATATATTCATTATATGTGAAATTTGTGAAAGATGCCACAAATAATGATGTTCTATAATGCAGCCACAATGATGCATTTGACACTGAGAGAATAGCAATGCCAAGTTCTCGCAGAAATGTCCCTTGAGCAATATACAATACTTGATAGTATGCTCAGCACATTATATAATTCTTTTCTTTTATGACATATTTTACATAAAGAAAATTTTCTATTATAGTGGGTGTTCTTCAGTGATTGCTGTCATAGCAATAATACCTGATATAATGGGCTATTTATAGTCCACAAAACACTTTTCATTCATATTATCTCATTTATTTCTTGTAGAGGCTAATAGCATTTTAAAGAAGGCAAAACTAAGTTAAGGAATGTCTGTTTCATGTTCAAAGCCAAATATCTAGTAAATATAGATGTAGAGACAAACAGATTTTGTGACATTTTATTTCATACTTTCATCATTATGCTTACTTAGATCTTTAAAAATTAAGTGTTCCAAAATATTCTAAATCTCTCACCAAGATACCAGATGTCTCACTAGGGTGGCATATACCTTAAATTATAACCACTGATGTTACTTTGTAAAGGAAATTTTTAAATCTATTATATTTGGGAATGAGAGTATTAATATTTTACTGTTATTGCTTTCTTTGTAAAAGAAATTTCATTCCTGTCCTACAGTAGCCAGTGACTGGAAGAAACTTAAAAAAAAAAAAAAAAGAGTAAAGGTCTTTAAAGCTACACCATCACAAAGTAAGTTGTTCAAATTGTATGTACATTAGGGATTCTGGATATCCTATCCATTGTTCAGCTTAATTGTAGACAAGTGAATACTGACAAGGAAGGGCTCCCAGAGAGGAGAGACAGAGCCTGACTCAAAGCAGGAGTTTATATTGTGGCTGCACAGCTGTATTTGCTAAAAGTTATGCACTAGTAATTTCTGCATATGTCTTCTAAATGGGAATTTTTATTACAGATATATTATTTCATCCCTACCACTGTGCTTAAATTATTATTGAAAACAGAGGATTCATTTAATATTAGTTTCAGACCAATGGACTGTGAGATGTTATCTACTATCCAGCATGAGACAAACACACAAGAAGCAAACATCCAGGGCTTTGAGACTGTTCGGTAACTGAGTGAAATTTCGAGTCTGATACTTTTGTAAAAAGGCTGAACCTTTCAGTATTTGGGAATCAGCACCTCCTTTGATAGCTAGTTTGCCAAAGGGGTGGACTGTGGGAGGATTAAATTTACACAGAAACAGAAATCTATATTATTGTTCTAAGAAGTATCTTCAAACATGAATGTGTGCACACACACACAACACAAACACTTTCCAGACTCCTTGCAAATAATTATAGCAGTGTGAATATGTTCTGATCAAAGATACTTAAGGAAGAATTAGTAGTAGAAACTTATGAGAAAGGAGTTTTTAACTTTTCTTTATTTATCCAATACCCTGCTGGAATTTGAACATGATGGCTGGAACATTATAAATGTTTCTGGACAATGAAGCTACTCTGAATATAAGTCAGTCATTGAAGGTGGCAGAACAGAGAGAAAGACTAGACATCTTCGATGACATAGTCTGCTACCTCTGGAGAAGCATATTTTGCTGATGCCACTGCTATTTCTAGTTACTGTTAATAGCATTAAACATGATACAACTAACAAAAGAAAGATTGGTAGTGCAGTGGCAGTAACAATTTGTTAGTGCAGTGGCCACTGACTAGAATACCATATTCTCCTTGCTGCTTCCCTATTGCCTGAGCTCAGTTCAGTATTGTGATGGTGGAAAGTGTATCCTCAGGAAATAAAAGTTAAATTTAAGAGGACAGAACTTGGCTTTCAGATAAGCAAATGGAAGATACTTTTTACCAAACATACTAAACTGCAAATAAAATAAATGAATAAACTGGTGAGTGGATGCCAACCTTCCAAGTGCAAATAGTAGAAGTTATAGTTCAAGGAGAGGGAATGTAAGAGATAGCACATAGATTTTGCTGATATGACAAATGTATAAAAAAACAATGCTTACTTCATGAGATGCTGTGAGATTTAAACAAAATAATATATATGAAGTGGTTATCATACTACCTAGCAATTAATGACTTTTCTGTATGTATTATCATATGTTTATTAACTAAAAAATGACATTGATTTTAAAATAGCTAAGGTTTTCCAGTTTAACATCAATATAAACAGGGAGAAAGATACTCTGGTCAGATATTAAATTCATATTGTAGTGGGCACATTTCTGCAAGTTTTTAAGTTAGAAAATATTACTATATAAATATTTAGCATTTTTCCCTCAAAATTCTGCTTTATTTCAGAAGAAATTTAGATTGGAGAGATAATTCTATTATTATCCAATGATAGAATGTGGAAATTTTCAAAAGAAACAAAATTAAGCAAGACTTTTCTTATCTGACAGTAACAGGTCCTATAATGTTACTATTAAAAATTTTCATTTTTTACACTGATTAGCTAAAATTACCAAATTGTACAGTAATTACTAAAATTATTAAAATGTAATACAGTATTTATGTGAACTCAATTTATGAGTAAGTTGGTATTTTAAATGTGTGTAAAATTATGCTTAACTTAGTAATTATTATTAGCATAATTTGCCATTAACTGAAAGAAAAAATAAACCTTATAAATGGAGTAAATATTTATGCTTTAAAAATAAAATAATAAATATTTCAAAAGGGCTAAAGAACCTTTGTTTACATTCAGAAAGGACAAGTTGTTAGGTGAAGAGTCAAAAGTCTTGAATGTGAGAAATGGAGTATTTCTTGCAATATTAATAAAGAAGGATGTCACAGTTATTAGCAATTTCATCCTTCCAGGGCAACCAGGAAGGAGAATAATATCCAGCAGTCATTGGGCTGCAGCCACTCTCTAAGGCGAACACTGAGGAAAAACAAAGGATGATGGCCCCAGATAACTGAGATGTATATGAAAAGAATGCTTTTAGTGAACAAGACTCTTGCATCTTCCCATACATAGGAAAGTTCTAAATTCCTTAACTTGAGATATCTGGTTTTCTTTAATTCACAAAAATATTTTGATGTTCAGACTACTTGCCCTTTGTTGTAAACTTCTATACAATTTAACCTCCTCCCCCACCTCCTCAGAGCAGCTGTCTCAGGGTCACTTGAGATACTATCTCCTGGGTTTGAAATTCTAAATATTCCCACCAAGTAAAACAACTTTCAACTTTTAGGTTATGACTTTTTTTAAGTTGACTAGTGAATAACATTTGGTACACAAAAATGAAAAGATTAGGTGTTATTTTACCGTAAAAAAAACTGAGAAAAAAGACTCAGAAATTGTTAAAAAAGTGTACTAAAATTAATATTCCTAGATAATTAATTAAAATGTAATAGGAAAATAGCCCATACATATGATTTTGAGCATCTTTCTTTGAAAAGTGCCTGCCTTACTAGTCAGAACACACTTTGGTATCCTCCAATGAGAAAGCTTGGTGCCTGTCACTGTAAAATGATGCCTGTCCATATACACTTCTCACACAATTCACAGTGTTTTCTAGTACCTCACTACTAAGAAAAGAATAATCCAAGAATCTCTTGGATCAACAGAGATTCCAGTCAGTCCTTCCACATAACAGAGAGATAAAACAGTTTGAGAAGACTCAGGAGAAAAGGAGAATTTTAACACATGTATACTTAAAGTCTGCAAAATCTAACAAAAGATATTTCACTATCTGTTGGGGAGAAAGTGCTATAAATCAGTGATTTTTCTTAAGTATAAAATTATGGAACATTTCAAAGTTATTAAAAATGGCAAATTTTAGAAAGTCTAGAAGATAAAAGGTGAGAAAAATAAATGGAAAACAAGAGAAAATTTTAAAAAAATAGATGCATAAAGTCAGTAAGGCATATATCCAAGTACAGGAGCTTCTGAAAGCAACATAGAAATATTGTTGAGAAATTAACAAATAAAAGTATATAAGGAGACTTATGGAGAAGGCAATGGCACCCCACTCCAGTACTCTTGCCTGGAAAATCCTATGGACAGAGCAGCAAGGCTGCAGTCCATGGGGTCGCTGAGGGTCGGACACAACTGAGTGGCTTCACTTTCAGTTTTCACTTTCATGCATTGGAGAAGGAAATGGCAACCCACTCCAGTGTTCTTGCCTGGAGAATCCCAGGGATGGCGGAGCCTGGTGGACTGCTGTCTATGGGGTCGCACAGAGTCGGACACGACTGAAGCGACTTAGCAACAAGGAGACTTATTAACGTTGAGAAAACACTAGTTTTCAGGGTGCATGGCCCACTTAGTGCTTAAGGCGGTGAAGTAAAATATATAATCCTAACAGAATTGGAGCCAAAGCAAAAACAATACCCAGTTGTGGATGTGACTGGTGATGGAAGTAAAGTCCAATGCAGTAAGAGCAATATTGAATAGGAACCTGGAATGTTAGGTCCATGAATCAGGTAAATTGTAAGTGGTCAAACAGGAGATGGCAAGATTTGACATTTTAGGAATCAGTGAACTAAAATGGACTGAATGGGTGAATTTAACTCAGGTGACCATTATATCTACCACTGTGGACAAGAATCTCTTAGAAGAAATGGAGAAGCCATTATAGTCAACAAAAGAGTCCAAAATGCAGTACTTGGATACAATCTCAAAAATGACAGAATGATCTCTGGTTGTTTCCAGGCAAACAGTTCAATATCACAGTAATTCAGATCTATGCCCCAAACAGTAATGCTGAAGAAGCTGAAGTTGAACCATTCTCTGAGGACCTATAAGACCTTCTATAACACCCAAAAAAGACATCCTTTTCATTATAGGGGACTGGAATGCAAAAGTAGGAAGTCAAGAGGTACTTAGAGTAATGGCCAAATTTGGTCTTGGAGCACAAAATGAAGCAGGGCAAAGGCTAATAGAGTTTTGAAAAAAGACAACACACTGGTGACAGCAAAAAGCCTCTTCCAACAACACAAGAGAAGACTCTACACATGGACATCACCAGAGGGTCAATACTGAAATCAGAGTGATTATATTCTTTACAGCCAAAGATGGAGAAGCTGTATACAGTCAACAAAAACAAAACCAGAGCTGAGTGTGGCTCAGATCATGAACTCGTTATTGCCAAATTCAGACTTAAATTGAGGAAAGTAGGGAAAACCAGCAGACCACTCAGGTACAATTTAAATAAAATCCCTTATACTTATACAATGGAAGTGACAAATAGATTCAAGGGACTAGATTTGATAGAGTGCCTGAACAACTATGGATGGAGCTTCATGACATTGTACAGGAGGCAGTGATCAAGCCTTCCCCAAGAAAAAGAAATGCAAAAGGGCAAAATGGTTTGTCTGGGGAGGCCTTACAATCAGGTATGAAAAGAAGAGAAGCAAAGGCAAAGCAGAAAAGGAAAATTATACCCATTTGAATGAGAGTTCCAAAGAATAGCAAGGAGAGATAAGAAAGCCTTCCTCAGTGATCAGTGTGAAGAAATAGAGGAAAACAATAGAATGGGAAAGACTAGAGATCCCTTCAAGAAAATGAGAGATACCAAGGAAACAGTTCATGCAAAGATGAGTACTATAAAGGAAAGAAATGACATGTACCTAAGAGAAGCAGAAAATATTGAGAAGAGGTGGCTGGAATACATGGAAGAATTATACAAAAAAGATCTTCATGACCCACATAACCATGATGGTGTGATCTCTCACCTAGAGCCAGACATCCTGGTATGCAAAGTCAAGTGGGGCTTAGGAAACATCACCATGAACAAAGCCAGTGAGGTGATGGAATTCCAGTTGAGCTACTTCAAATGATGCTGAAAGTGCTCCACTCAATATGCCAGCAAATTTGGAAAACTCAGCAGTGGCCACAGGACTGGAAAAGGTCAGTTTTCATTCCAATCTCAAAGAAAAGCAATGCCAAAGAATGCTCAAACTACCACACAATTGCACTCATCTCACATGCTAGTAAAGTAATGCTCAAAATTCTCTAAGCCAGGCTTCAACAATATGTGAACTGAGAACTTCCAGATGTTCAACCTGGATTTAGAAGAGGCAGAGGAACCAGAGATCAAATTGCCAACATCCATTGGATCATCAACAAAGCAAGAGAGTTCCAGAAAAACATCTACCTCTTCTTTATTGACTATGCCAAAGACTTTGAATGTGTGGATCACAACAAACTGTGGAAAATTCTTAAAGAGATGGGAATACCAAACCACCTGACCTGCCCCCTGAGAAATCTGTATGCAAGTCAAGAAGCAACAGTTAGATCCAGACATGGAACAACGGACTGGTTCCAAATCGGGAAAAGAGTACATCAAGGTTATATATTGTCACCCTGCTTATTTAACTTATATGCAGAGTACATCATGTAAAATGTCAGGCTGGATGAAGCACAGGCTGGATCAAGATTGCCAGGAGAAATATCAATAACCTCAGATATGCAGATGACACCAATCTTGCGGGCAGAAAGTGAAGAATTAAAGAGCCTCTTGATAAATGTGAAAGAGGAGAGTGAAAATGTTGGCTTAAAGCTCAACATTCAGAAAACTAAGATCATAGCATCCGGTCCCATCACTTCATGGAAAATAAATGGGGAAACAATGGAAACAGTGACAGATTTTATTTTTGGGGGGCTCCAAAATTACTGCAGATGGTGACTGCAGATATGAAATTAAAAGATGCTTGCTCCTTGGAAGGAAATTTATGATCAAACTAGACAGCATATTAAAAAGCAGAGACATTTCTTTACCAATTGTCTGTCTAGGCACAGCTATGGCTTTTCCAGTAGCCATACATATAAGAGTTGGAAGATAAAGAAAATTGAGTGCTGAAGAATTGATGCTTTTGAACTGTGGTGTTGGAGAAGACTCTTGAGAGTCCATTGAACAGCAAGGAGATCCAACCACTCTAACCTGAAGGAAATCAGTCCTAAATATTCATTAGAAGGACTGATGCTGAAGCTGAAACTCCAATACTTTGGCCACCTGATGTGAAGAACTGACTCATTGGGAAAGACCCTGATTCTGGAAATGATTCAAGGAGGGAGGGGAAGGAGACAACAGAGGATGAGATGGATGGATGGCATCACTGACTTGATGGACATGAGTTGAATATGCTCCAGGAGTTGGTGATGGACAGTGAAGCATGGAAGCCTTGTGTGCTGCAGTCCATGGGGTTGCAAAGAGTCGGACACAACTGACTGACTGAACTGAGCTGAATCCAAAGAGAAATATGAGCACAGAAGTTGATAACTGTAAAATTTCAAAAACTGAAATATTAAATGAAGATCATGGAATGAAAGAGAGAACCAAGGTGAGGTACAAAGAGAGAAAAAAAAAATTCCAACATAAATCTTGTCCTTAATCAATTTTTGATCATTTATGATATAAATAAATTTATAGCTATTCAAATTTCAATGGTTTTACAGTATTGCTGGATTGTTTGTTGTTATTTCAACATTACTCTGCTTCCATACTCTCCAATGTACTTCAAGGGTGATACTCTGATCTAGATTTCCCAGACTCACATTACATTAGACATCTGGATTAGATGTTACCAATGAAAGGCTATTATACATCTTTTAGAAATAGGTGGCAATTTCCAGATGGAAGAACAGAGAGTATTGCTGGCAAAAATCTTGGCTTTCTCTGCCCACCAAAATCAAATAAAAAATACAGAATTTGGAATTTGGTGGCTTTAATTCTCAGCCAGCAGCTCAGCCAGGCAACACGGGAACAAAGTATGCTCATCAAGAACTGTGTCCCTCCCATTCCATGAGGTCTAGGAGCTTATGTAAGATGAAGGCTCACAGTCAGGAGCTGGTGATGAAGGACAAAGGTGTTAGGATCTTGATTTCTCCCTCTTGTATTGTTTCAAAGATAGTCATCAGCTGGAGTCAGTAACCCAGTAATTGAGTCTGGCATTTAAGTGACTATGTGGACTTCTTTCTGACATGTAAAAACAAAAAAAAAAAAAGAACTATAAGGGGAAGAGTGTTATAAGGGTAAACACCAGATACAGGCTGTATTTAGCATAGAGTCAAAGGGAAATAGGTGTGAATTGTAGCTCCTGTAGAGTTGGGGGCAGAAAAGTAAACTTAGTAACAGACATGCAGAGTTAGGAGGAGTTAAAGTTAAAAAATAGTTAGGAATGTTTAGGCCTGCTTACTGTTCTCTTTATTTGCTTTGTTCTCAGGAAAAGGAAAGGAAAAAAAAAAAAACAAACACCACAAAAACCCCCTATATGCCTCTTACCCACCCCCACCCCCTCCTTTTCATTGGAACAAGAGCACAGAGCTTGCAGTGAATTATGTGTGAACTGCTTCCAAATCCTGCACCCTAGATATCCTGAAAGCAAAGAGCAGTTTTCAATTAGGAAAGCAGTTTTGCTTTTCCTACTTGGGGTGGGGGGATGCTTCCCAGGTGGCACTAGTAAAGAACTTGCCTGCCAATGCAACAGATATGAGACACATGTTTGATATCTGGGTCGGGAAGATTCCCCTGGACAGAGGGGCCTGCTATGGCTATGGCTGGGTTACAGTCCATAGGGTCATAAAGACTCCAACGTGACTGAATCAACTTAGCATGCACGCTACTTTCTTGGTGCTAGAAAATCTAGATTACTTCCCATTTTCCTGGTGGAACACTATTTAACACCCCTTCCATGCACAGAGTCATAGGAAAATTAAAGAAAAAAAAAAAAAGAGAGAGAGAGAAAGAGACAGAATAGGTTACATGAAAAAAGCAAGTTACTAGATATTATGTACTTTTTATTAAAATATATATATAAATCTCAAAAATCTCTACATCTCTAAAGAACATGAAGAGAGGTGTGTCAGCAGAACAATTACAGTAATTTTTTTTTTTTTAATTGGGAGAAAAAAGTGTGACAGAGTACACATACAATAGTTAATACTGATTACTCTAGAGAGATGGAACTGGAATGGGGATAAGATAACAAAGAAGTGGGATGACGATCAAATTTGATGTCTTTCTTTATGAGTATTGGTATTGATTGATTTATTGCAAAGATTATGAGTTGCTCTTTTAATTACATAATGCAAATTCAAATGTATTTAAAATATATTTTCCTTACAATCTCTAGAAGGCTGACATAACTTATTTTTTCATTTGTCTCTTTCTATCTTCATTTCACTATAGAGTTTTTTTTTTTTTTTTCTGATTGCAGAGCTGAGTAGGGCAATTAGCAAATTAGTGGCTTATTAGCACAATAGTGGTGTTTCTAATGACTTTTCATAAGAAAGTGACAAATGCTGGACTGAAATAATATGAACCATATATGTTTGGGCAGTAACTGGTGGTAGTAGCAATGGGAAGCAGGATTAAGTTATTTGGCATGATGATGCTGTGAAAGTGCTGCACTCAATATGCCAGCAAGTTTGGAAAACTCAGCAGTGGCCACAGGACTGGAAAAGGTCAGTTTTCATTCCAATTCCAAAGAAAGGCAATGCCAAAGAATGCCCAAACTACTGCACAACTGCACCCATCTCACACGCTAGTAAAGTAATGCTTAAAATTCTCCAAGTCAGGCTTCAGCAATACATGAACCATGAGCTTCCAGATGTTTAAACTGGTTTTAGAAAAGGCAGAGGAACCAGAGATCAATATTCCAACATCTGCTAGATCATTGAAAAAGCAAGAGAGTTCCAGAAAAACATCTACTTCTGCTTTATTGACTATGCCAAAGCCTTTGACTGTGTGGATCACAATAAACTGTGAAAAATTCTGAAAGAGATGGGAATACCAGACCACCTGACCTGCCTCTTGAGAAACCTGTATGCAGGTCATGAAGCAACAGTTAGAACTGGACACAGAACAACAGACTGGTTCCAAATTGGGAAAAGAGTACATCAAGGCTGTATATTGTCACCCTGCTTATTTAACTTATATCCAAAGTACATGAAAAACCCTGGGTTGGAAGAAGCACAAGCTGGAATCAAGATTGCCGGGAGAAATAACAATAACCTCAGATATGCAGATGACACCACCCTTATGGCAGAAAGTGAAGAAGAACTAAAGAGCCTCTTGATGAAAGTGAAAGAGGAGAGTAAAAATGTTGGCTTAAAGCTCAACATTCAGAAAACTAAAATCATGGCATCTAGTCACATCACTTCATGGCAAATAGATGGGGAAACAGTAGAAACAGTGGTTGACTTTATTTTTTTGGTCTCCAAAATCACTGCAGATGGTAATTGTAGCCATGAGATTAAAAGGCACTTCCTAGGAAGGAAAGTTAAGACCAACCTAGATAACATATTAAAAAGCAGAAACTTTACTTTGCCAACAAAGGTCTGTCAGGTCAGGGCTAATGGTTTTTGCAGTAGTTATGTATGGATGTGAGAGTTGGACTACAAAGAAAGCTAAGCGCCAAAGAATTGATGCTTTTGAGCTGTGATGTTGGAGAAGACTCTTGAGAGTCCCTTGGACTGCAAGGAGATCCAACCAGTCCATCCTAAAGGATATCAGTCCTGTGTGTTCTTTGGAAGGACTGATGTTGAAGCTGAAACTCCAATACTTTGGCCACCTGATGCAAAGAGCTGACTCATTTGAAAAGACCCTGATGCTGGGAAAGAGGAGGAGAAGGGGACGACAGAGAAAGAGATGGTTGGAAGACATCACCGACTCAATGGACATGAGTTTGGGTGAACTCCAGGAGTTGGTGATGGACAGAGAGGCCTGGCGTGCTGTGGTTCATGGGGTCGCAAAGAATTGGACACGACTGAGAGACTGAACTGAACTGAACTGAATGAAGCTGTCTAATTTGGAGGCTTTAAGCAGTAATTGTATGAGTTAGTAACAAAAACGCTACCTTTTATTTTTTATTTTTGCTGCACACCTGCAATGTCACATGGAGACAGCAGCAGAGACAAGAACAGAACTCAATGTCTTTTTTATGTGTGTTGAAAAATGCTGCCATGATGCTCTTCATTGCTATGTAGATCAGCTTACAAGATTTGGAGTATTTTAAATGTTATACAAAAATAGGAAATGTTAGTTGTTCTGGTAAGGTTTAATCAAATTATGTACTGGAAGGTGTAGTTTTTATTATTATGAATGAGCATGTTGACATAAGGTGTGATAGGAGCAAGAATAGTTATTTTCCATTTGTTCTGGCAGTGCATTATATTCACATCATGTTTTTTTTTAAATTTTGTTTACAGATAAGCACAGTGAGTAATTGTAACATTAACTAGTAATGTACTGCTGATACAAGAAAATAGAGAAACTTAAAAACATCATTCAACTGCAATTTTAGAGTATATTATAGAAGGCTGGGCTTCAAAATGCACAAGGACTACCCTTTGACAAAATTTTTACATTGGAGTCATTATATGAAATCCTATTCTTAATAGATGACAAATGTTTCTACTGATAATTAACATACCATTTTAGACCATATATATATGTATATACACATATATATTACATACATATAATTAAATTTTGATCCAAAAATTAATTATTCTACTGAGCAGGTGGTTTATGTTTGTTTGTAATTTACATTAGGCATTAATGATATTTGGCTAAAAATTTATTGTAGTATTTTTGGGTACTCTCCTTTATCTTATGGTATAGATGAAAAAAATTTGTGACAAATTTAATCAGATGTAAACATTTATATAAAGGAAAATTTTAATGTGAACGTTAAGTAGAGAGTTTTTAAGGATAGTTTTATAACTGTTGCTGCTAAGTAGCTTCAGTTTTATAACTACAGATCATCCAATTCAGCGACTCCCAAACCTAGCCTATTGTAAAGTACTTTGAGAATATTCCCTGACCTCACTCTGTTTTACTTACTCTGATTCTCTACATTTGCACCAGAAAACCTGTTACTCATTTTTTTTTTATTAGTGTCTCCGGTGACTGATGATCTTTTCTTCACATTTCTGATAGAATCCATCTCCTTGTGGATTGATATGGAACTGGAAATCTAGAGAGCTAAGACAAATGTTCAAAGAGAGATTTGTGCCTGTTACATGGCTTAGCATGTTGCTTATCATATTTTCCTGGTGCAAACAATACACTCAGATTATTAAGGGTGTTAAATTTAACAAAATAAAATTAACATTTTGATCATAGGGTATTGACTTTGGGAGATGATTCAATTTGCTTATTTTAGCAAATTTATATTATCATCATAGTCTAAGTTCCTCCTTATCCACTGTTATCAATATTACTTTGATATAAAAGGGTAGATGAAAATTAATAACAAAGTGAGTTTTACTCTATCTGAGTTTCTTTTGTTGTTTTTCAGTCACTAAGTCATATCCGACTGTGACCCCACGGACTGCAAGCAGCACTCCAGGCTTTTCTGTCCTTCACTTCTCCCAGAGTTTGTTCAAACTCATGTCCATTGAGTCGATGAGGGCATCCAACCATCTCATCTTCTGTTGCCCTCTTCTCCTCCTGCCATCAACTTTTCCCAGCATCAGAGTCTTTCCCAACAGGTCGGATTTTCACATAAGGTGGCCAAAGTATTGTAGCCTCAGCTTCAGCATCAGTCCTTCCAATGAATATTCAGGGTTGATTTCCTTGACTGGTTTGATCTCCTTCCTGTCCAGTGGACTCTCAGGAGTCTTATCCTGCACCACAGTTTGAAAGCATCAATTCTTTTGTGCTCAGCCTTCTTTATGATCCAGCTTTCATGCTTGTACATGACTACTGATAAAACCATAGCTTTGACTATATAAAACTTTGTCAGCAAAGTGATGTCTCTGCTTTTTAATATGCTGTCTAGGTTTGTCATAGCTTTTCTTCTAAGGAGCAAGCATCTGAGTTTCTTGAGAATTTTTATGTACTATTGCCGGCAGTTTCTAGTATTTCCATCTATTTTTTTCCATCTATTTTTAACCTTCCCAATCTCTTGTTTTTTAGTGCAATTTCTACTGAGTGTGGTTTAAAAACAGATTAATGGAGATCAAATATTCTGCTAACATATACAGTAGTAGATTTATCTGGTGATGTTTTAAATTATTTAATTAGCCAAAAGAGATATGTAGCATGTGTAATTTTGTAAGATAATGTATGCAGAAATCACATAACAAATTAAGAAAATTTGTATACATTAGTTGGGTACTGAGATATGAACTTGGATGCTTTAAACTTTATTTCTCTGTTTTCTTATAATTAGACTGGAACAATTGTAAAACATAACACAGTGTTGTTATGAGAAGTGGAAGGCGTGGGATTACAGTTCTCAGATTATGTTCATTAAAACTGGCTGCAAAGAGTAGTGACGTTGACTGTTTTCCCCAGATGCCATCCTCTGGATCCATCAGTGTATTTACATAGAAGACATCATTTTCCCAGGATGCTTCCAGTCCATGACTGACCATGGCAGGGATCCTGGTGCCTACACTTTCCTGAAGGACTCAGGGCTTCACTTACTCATAACTTTGACTCAGGGGCTACCATCCACCTTGTGGAACCTTCCCAGCATGTGGTACAGTCTGAGACTCTCTCTCTGCACCACTATCCTTCCTTTCCCTTCTCCTTTCCAGATGCCATAGCTGTGTTTAAGTCTGAAGTCTCCTCTAACAAACTCCTGCTTCCTTAACAGAACGTTTCCCATCATAAATGGTTTTCATATCTCATCCTATGATGGTGTCTGATACTTGAGGGACCCAAAACAAGACTTGAGAATAAATAACTGAGTATCAGTAAAAATATTTAGAATTTTGCCTGCACATAGTGCAGTATATAAGCACTATATGTGATATCCTAAAAAAACAAGTGCCTTGGAGTACAACATGAAGCAGGTCAAAGTCTAACACAGTTAGCCAAGAGAATGCACTGGTCATAACAAACATCTACTTTCAACAACACAAGAGAAGACTCCACAAGTGGACATTACCAGATGGTCAATACCGAAATCAGATTGATTATATTCTCTGCAGCCAAAGATGGAGAAGCTCTATACAGTTAGCAAAACAGGAGCTGGAACTGACTGTGGCTCGGATCATGAACTCCTTATTGCCAAATTCATACTTAAATTGAAGAAAGCAGGAAAAAATACTACACCACTCAGATATGACCAAGATTAGACCTGATAGACAGTGCCTGAAGAATTATGGATGGAAGTGCATAACATTGTACAGGAGGCAGCCATCAAGACCATCCCCAACAAAAAGAAATGCAAAAAGGCAAAATGGTTGTCTGAAGAGGCCTTAAAAATACCTGAGAAAAGAAGAGAAGTGAAAAGCAAAAGAGAAAAGGATATACCCATTTGAATGCAGAGTTCAAAGAGTAGCGAGGAGAGACAAGAAAGCCTTCCTCAGTGATCAGTGCAAAGAAATAGAGGAAAACAATTGAATGGGAAAGACTAGAGATCTCTTCAAGAAAATCGAAGATACCAAGGGCATATTTCATGTGAAGATGGACACAATTAAGGACAGAAATGATATGAACCTAACAGAAGCAGAAAATATTAAGAAGAGGTTACAAGAAAATGCAGAAGAACTATATAAAAAATATTCTTCATGACTCAGATAATCACAGTGGTATTATCACTCACCTAGAGCCAGACAACCTGGAATGCTAGCCTTAGGAAGCCTTAGGAAGCAGATAATCACAGTGGTATTTTCACTCACCTAGAGCCAGACAACCTGGAATGCTAGCCCTAGGAAGCCTTAGTCAGGTTAGCCTTAGGAAGCATCATTATGAACAAAGCTAGTGGAGGTGATGGAATTTCAGTTGAGCTATTTCAAATCCTAAAAGATGATGCTGTGAAAGTACTGCAGTCAATATGTCAGCAAATCAGGAAAACTCAGCAGTGCCCACAGGACTGGAAAATGTCAGTTTTCATTCCAATTCCTAAGAAGGGTGATGCCAAAGAATGCTCAAACTATGGCACAATTGCACTCATCTCACAAGTTATCAAGGTAATGCTCAAAATTCTCCAAGCCAGGCTTCAACAGTATGTGAACTGAGAACTTCCAGATGTTCAAGCTGGATTTAGAAAAAGCAAAGGAGCCAAAGATCAAATTGCTAACATCTGCTGGATCATCAAAAAAGCAAGAGAGTTCCAGAAAAACATCTATTTCTGCTTTACTGACTATACCAAAGCCTTTGGCTATGTCAATCACAGCAAACTTTGAAAAATTCTTAAAAGATGGGACTACCACACCTCTTGCTTCCTGAGAAATCTGTATGCAGGTCAAGAAATAACGGTTAGAACTGGAGATCGAAAAACAGACTGGTTCCAAATGGGAAAGGAGTTTATCAAGAAGGTATATTGTATATTGTCACCTTGCTTATTTAATTTATATGCAGAGTACATCATGTAAAATGCCAGGGCGGAAGAAGCACAAGCTGGAATAAAGATTGCCAGGAGAAATATCAATAACCTCAGATATGCTGATGACACCACCCTTATGGCAGAAAGTGAGGAAGAACTAAAGAGCCTCTTGAAAAGTGAAAGAGGAGAGTGAAAATGTTAACTAAAAACTCAACATTCAGAAAACTAAGATTATGGCATCCTGTCCCTTCACTTCATGGCAAATAGATAGGGAAACAATGTAAACAGTGACAGATGTTATTTTGGGGGGCTTCAAAATCACTGCATATGGTGACTGCAGCCACAAAATTAAAAGACGCTTGCTCCTTGGAAGAAAAGCCATGGCCAAACTAGACAGCATATTAAAAAGCAGAGACATTACTGTATCAAAAATGTCCATCTAGTGAAAGCTATATTTTTTTTCCGTAGTCATGAATGGATGTGAGAGTTGGATTATGAAGAAAGCTGAGTGCCGAAGATGTGATGCTTTTGAACTGTGGTGTTGGAGAAGACTCTTGAGAACTCCTTGGATAGCAAAGAGATCCAATCAGTCTATCCTGAAGGAAATCAGTCCTGAATATTCGTTGGAAGGACTGATGCTGAAGCTGAAACTTCATTACTTTGGCCACCCAATGGGAAGAACCAACTCATTTGAAAAGACCCTGATGCTGGGAAAGATTGAAGGTGGGAGGAGAAGGGGACGACAGGATGAGATTGTTGGTGGCATCACAGACACGATGGACATGAGTCTGAGTGATGGACAGGGAAGCCTGGCTTTCTGAAGTCTATGGGGTCGCAAAGAGTTGGGCACATCTGAGTAACTGAACTGAACTGAGGATGAAAAGAGTCAAAAAGCACAAACTTTCAGTTATAAAATAAATTAGTCATGCGATTGTAATGTACAACATGGTGACCATAGCTAGGAATACTGTATTGCATATTTGACAGTTGCTAAATTAAATGATGCTTACTCCTTGGAAGAAAAGTTATGACCAACCTAAATAACATATTGAAAAGCAGAGACATTACTTTGCCAACCAAGGTCCGTCTAGTCAAGGCTATGGTTTTTCCGGTGGTCATGTATGGATGTGAGAGTTGGACTGTGAAGAAAGCTGAGCACTGAAGAATTGATGCTTTTGAACTGTGGTGTTGGAGAAGACTCCTGAGAGTCCCTTGGACTGCAAGGAGATCCAACCAGTCCATTCTGAAGGAGATCAACCCTGGGATTTCTTTGGAGGGAATGGTGGTGAAGCTGAAACTCCAGTACTTTGGCCACCTCATGCAAAGAGTTGACTCATTGGAAAAGACCCTGAGGCTGGGAAGGATTGGGGGCAGAAGGAGAAGGGGACGACCGAGGATGAGATGGCTGGATGGCATCACTGACTCGATGGACATGAGTTTGAGTGAACTCCGGGAGTTGGTGATGGACAGGGAGGCCTGGCGTGCTGCAGTTCATGGGGTTGCAAAGAGTCGGACATGACTGAGTGACTGAACTGACTGACTGACTGACTGAAGGGACTAGATATTAGTTCTTATTATAGGAAATGCAATTTTTTGGAGCTATGTAAGATAATAGGTTGAACTTTACTTATGATTTTCCAAAGTATACTAATATCAAATCATTATGTTTATGTTATACCTGAATTGGCATATTATGTTACTTATATCTCAATTAAAAGAAAGTAAACACCAGAGTTCAAAAGCATCAATTCTTTGGCACTCAGCTTTCTTCACAGTCCAACTCTCACATCCATACATGACTACTGGAAAAACCATAGCCTTGACTAGACGGACCTTAGTCGGCAAAGTAATGTCTCTGTTTTTGAATATGCTATCTAGGTTGGTCATAACTTTTCTTCCAAGGAGTAAGCATCTTTTAATTTCATGGCTGCAGTCACCATCTGCAGTGATTTTGGAGGCCAAAAAAATAAAGTCTGACACTGTTTCTACTGTTTCCCCATCTATTTCCCATGAAGTGATGGGACCAGATGCCATGATCTTCGTTTTCTGAATGTTGAGCTTTAAGCCAACTTTTTCACTCTCCACTTTCACTTTCATCAAGAGGCTTTTTAGTTTCTCTTCACTTTCTGCCATAAAGGTGGTGTCATCTGCATATCTGAGGTTATTGATATTTATTAGCTTGGTGGAGCATTAATTGAGAATTTTACAGCATGGGTGTAATTCACATTTTGCTCTGTGTCCTGGTGTGTAACAATCAATAAGTCAAAAGGCTGGATGCTTTGAAGAATTTTTTTTTTTGTTTTGGGTGGGGGAAAAGAGGGTGTGAGAAATGCTCAGAGTTAAATAGTTATGTTTATAGAAGATTAAAGGAACCATACATACAACTTCTTATAGGCAAAGTAGCTCAACATGGAGTTGTTTACAAAGATCATTTGTCCATAAAATGTTAACTACATTGTAAATTATCTCCTGATAATTATTTTGATAATTTATATAATTCTTATTAATTTATTACCATTTTTCTACAATTTTTATGAAATATTTATTAAATTTTCTTATGTAAAACTTGCATATGAAAGTAAAACAGTTGCTAATTCTTCCCAGAACTTTTTCTATGACTCATTCAGAATTTGATTAGTGAGATTTTAACAAGACAGGCTTCCCTGGTCTCAGAGCTGATAAAGAATCTGCCTGCAATGTGGGAGACCCTGGTTCAATTCCTGAGTCAGTAAGATCTGCTGGAAGAAGGGATAGGCTACCCACTCCAGTATTCTTGGGCTTCCCTGGTGGCTCAGCCAGTAAAGAATCCACTTGCAATGTGGGAGACCTGGATTTGGTCCCTGGGTTGGAAAGATACCCTGGAGAAGGGAAAGGCTACCCACTCCAGTATTCTGCCTTGGAGAATTCTGTGGACTTTGGGATCACAAAGAGTCAGACATTACTGAGTGACTTTGACTTTCAGCAAGACAATTATCGGAGCTAAAGTAAGGTAGAAAATTTGGGTCTGAGTACTTTTACTAACATTTAGTAAACTCTGTGATGCTAGATCTTTTCCAAACCTAAGTTTTTCTACCAGATGAAAATGTTATGTATTTTGTATGTACTTGTGGATATTTACATTCATTTTTTATATTACCTAAAAATGGGATTGGTGTAAGTTTCCTTATGTGTGCATTACTTTCTATTCTTCCCTCACTGCTCTGTGCCACCTAATATGAAGTTTGGTGGTTAATCCATCTAAAGCTGCTCCCAGCCTATAACTCACTTGGCTTAGAGCAATTAATCTTGTGTTGGTTTTTAGCCTCATTACTCAAGTTGATAGGACTTTGAGCAGAGTAGAAAACAGGGAATTGTGCTGAGGAGGAATAAAATGAAGAATTTGGGTCAATTTCTTTTTTCACCGGTCTTTACAATCTCATTGGTGCTTTGATTCTTTCCTCATTTCTCTGAGGCCTTAAGTGCCCTCACATAGTGTTGAAACCTACCAAGATGTTTCCAGGTAACTAGCTGTGATCTCTCTTGCTACTTCAGCAGCCATAGGGAGCCACTGAGAGCTGGAGCTTGAGGAAGCAAATGAAAATAACATGTTTCTACTAATTATATTTCCACTCATCCACTCCACTGATCTTCTAAAAGGAACAAACTCACAGAATATTTAGCAGAAGAAGAATAAAAGGAAAAACAAATAACTAGTGGGAGGAAAGTGGGAATATGAATCAAAATTAAGAGAGAGAGAGAAAGGGAAACATTTTCCTTTGCTCACTTTCGATTCAAGAATCTGAGGAGGAACTCCCACCAGAATAAACGCTATCTCTCTAACTGTTAGGTAGGTCTGCAGATTCCCAGGATTCCACACTGCACTTTTAAACTGATAAGAATAATTTTATAAAAATCAATGACTCATATCGTTCAAAACTACTCACATAAGTCTGATTTTCATGAAGGAATATGGGATTTTATAATACAAATTTTGAGGTGTCATGAGAGACCATTGATGTTTATATCCAGTCTTGATTAACTTTCACTATGAATGTAGGGTGAAAAACAATTCATATTTAATAGATGGAAAAGTTGGAATTGAAAATGGTTACATAGTTTGCCCAAATTCATGCATTTAGTGAGGACACCTGGATTGAAATTCCAGTACGTTTCTACTTTATTACTTCTATTCAAAATGTTTCAACAATTTATCCCAATTACTTCAAGAAAAGAGAAAACACCTATTTGAAAGCCCTAAAACATAAAGTTGGTGAAAACATAAAGTGTCTTGCCTTCTCTCTTCTTAGACCTCCTGTGTTTCCTTTCCTAACATCCTTCTCTAAACTCACATATTATTCTCCTCTATTTAAAAGTAGAGATGCAAACATACAATGCTTTCTATTGTATGTTTCTTATCTTCCTACCACAAAACTACCAGTTTATGTGCCTTTATTCTCATAAACCTTGGCTTCCCACCTGATAACAAATTCCACTGTGCATATGTGCTCAGTCATGTCTCTTTGTGACCCCATGGACTGTAGCCTGCCAGTCTCCTCTGTCCATGGAATTTTCCAGGCAAGAATACTCGAGTGGGTTACCATTTTCTACTCCCAGGGATCTTCTGAACCCAGGGATCAAGACCACATCCCCTGTGTCTCTTGCATTATTAGCAGGCAGATTCTTTACCACTGAGCCACCTGAGAAACCCAATAAATAGAACTACCAGTATTTCAATGCCTATCCATTGCTTTCTCATGAATTTCACTCTGAACATTGCCCTCTGTATTTGATTTCCTGCTTTCTTTTGGAACTTGCACACCAGTTTACACATACTTTGGCATGTCCTGTTTTAAACAAACCAAACAGAACAACCAACCATCCAAAAGATGGTTTTTAGGTCATTATTAAGTTACATTTATAACTTGGTATAATGTATGTACCTATCAGGCCTCTGATCCTTCACTTACAAACATTAAATGAATTGCTTTCCTTTGTTTATGTGTATGACTAAGTTTAGACCAATTTATCCTGCAGTAATAATGAACATAAAAAGTCTCTGCTAATTAAAAAAAAGTTTATCTTTCACTTATTTATAGCATGAATCAGCACATGAGAGAGGGTGAGAAAGGGCTATTCCTTCTTGCTATTATTGGGCAAGAGAGTACAATTCTACCATGTGTCTGGGAGGGTAATGAAGACTGGAAGGAACATTCAGAAAACGAAGATCATGGCATCAGGTTCCATCACTTCATGGGAAATAGATGGGGAAACAGTGGAAACAGTGTCAGACTTTATTTTTTTAGGCTCCAAAAACACTGCAGATGGTGACTGCAGCCATGAAATTAAAAGATGCTTACTCCTAGGAAGAAAAGTTCTGACCAACCTAGATAGCATATTGAAAAGCAGAGATATTACTTTGCCAACCAAGGTCTGTCTAGTCAAGGCTATGGTTTTTCCAGTGGTCGTGTATGGATGTGAGAGTTGGACTGTGAAGAAAGCTGAGCACCGAAGAATTGATGCTTTTGAACTGTGGTGTTGGAGAAGACTCCTGAGAGTCCCTTGGACTGCAAGGAGATCCAACCAGTCCATCCTAAAGGAGATCAGCCCTGGGTGTTCTTTGGAAGGAATGATGATGAAGCTGAAACTCTAGTACATTGGCCACCTCATACAAAGAGTTGACTCATTGGAAAAGACTCTGATGCTGGGAGGGATTGGGGACAGGAGGAGAAGGGGACAACAGAGGATGAGATGGTTGGGTGACATCACTGACTCGATGGATGTGAGTTTGAGTGAACTCCGGGAGCTGGTGATGGACAGGGAGGCCTGGCGTGCTGCGATTCATGGGGCCACAAAGAGTCAGACACGACTGAGCGACTGAACTGAACTGAATGATTACCACACTATGAAACACAAAGAAACTGGAACTTCAACACTCTTCTCTAGTTTAATTCCTCAAGTCTGGCTTCTATAATTAGTTATTTACTTTATCTTAAGCATTTTGCGGCAGATTAAGGTGGTTATAAATTTTAAATACTCCTTAAATGACAAGGAAGCTAAATTGGAACTTTAAATTATATTTATGTTAGCCTTTCACCCGCACCCGTTATTTCACTAGCAAAAATTATTTATTCAGTGTATGTTTTATAACTAACACACTCTCCTCATGAATTACTCTTGATATTAGCCAGTCTTAAGAAGATCACTTTGTTAACAATTATGCAAATATGCACAGAGGCTGTCAAATATCTTTCCTTGCCAGGAGTCTTATTCACCTTTAAAATATCTTTGGGTGGACGGATTCTTTATTTGGGGAATTTTCTTCTGCCCAGTGAATTGATGAGAAATTTAGAACACCTGAATATCTAAACCAGTTTTCCTCTAATTTTCCTGATTAACATAATGTCTGAAATTGTTCTTAGGTATTCTATGATTTCTTCTTAATTCTTCAATATACTGTGTATTGAAGTACATGACGGGTCCCAGAAACTTATGCATTTTTAATAAGCACCCCAGGTAATCTGTCATATTAATGAAACAGTGGACTAGATAATTTGGGGAATTTAATTCATTTTTAATACTGCCAAAGAAAGAATGTATTGCCTTTTCAAAAAGCACTGTAAGGTTGAAAGCAGTCTCTTTCCTAGTCAAGGTAAAGGCACTTTGAGAGCATGCCTTTCAGAATGTCTCATGTTGCTAAAAGTTGAAAACTAAATTTTTTATATTATGCATCATAAATGAACTGTGATCACAGTAGGATGCTCCATAACCAGCCTGGATATGTTTTGCAGTAGTATTACTTTAACTTTTCTCATATGCATCCATGGAATATTAAAACTTTTGTTTTTGCTCCATATTTAGTATTAGTATAGCTGCCAGGGTATAAGCACAGCATTCAGAGCACATTATGACAGCTTATTTTGAGAAGTCAAAAATATAGCTTAAAACATTTTGCTTATCCTAGCTTATTAATTTAGTTGGAAATAACTAGGATGGTGTAGTGCTTTGTAATTTCTTTAAAAGCGAATCTTAGATGTAATGTACTATTTATGCCTTCTCAGAAAATGTTCCTCTTGCCAAATTCTGTTAACTTTTATTGAACTTATGTTTCTAGTATTATTAAATTTTATTAAAAAGACTATCTTTTGGGTAGATTTTGGGCCTCCCTGATAATTCAGTTAGTAAATAATGTGCCCGCAATGCAGAAAACCCCGGTTGGGAAGATCTGCTGGAGAAGGGACAGGCTACCCACTTCAGGTTCCTTTGGCTTTGCTTGTGGATCAGCTGGTAATGAATCCCCTGCAATGTGGGAGACCTGAGTTTGATCCCTGGATTAAGGAGATCCCCTGGAGAATGGAAAGGCTACCCACTTCAGTATTCTGGCTGAGAGAATTCCATGGAATTTATTGAAATATAATACTTAAAGAGAAAAGGTAGCATATGCTAAGTGCAGGGCTTGGTGAATTTTTACATAGAGAAACATTACTGTATAATCATCACCAACACCAAAAAGTAGAATTTTATCAGCACCCAGAAGTTCCCCTCAACGCTTTCCAAATTAGTAGGTACTTCTCAAGAGAAACTTGTATTGTGACTTCTAACACATAACACACAACACATAACACATTTATGTTAATACAATCATAAAATATTAAATTTGACAAGTAAGTTCAGGAATATTTTGAGAAGAGATTTATTTAATATAAACCAGTCATGATATAAACTGGATGAAAAAGAACATTAAAGGAAAGCTGACATAAAGGGCACATTGAACTTGAAAAGAACAACAAAAAAAAACCACATTATTTTTATTTATTCTCGTTGGGAGGTATATGATGTCAAATGACCAAATTACTTTTGAAAAAGTGATCCATAGGTTAGGTTATAATAAGTGCAGCCTCATTTCTACAGTGCCATTTATTTCCTGAGGGTAGCTCAAAACAAGGACAATTTTTAGCAAAACTAATAATGCTTAAGGAACAAATCCTTCCTGTTCAAGCTGTTAGGGGATACAGATGGCATGGTGCAGATAAACACAATTTTAACCTTGTATTTTCAAGGTTTTGTCAGCTATTATACTCATTGATGCTTTGGGGGAGTTCATTCTCTGGGAGCATAATAGTAAAGATTTGCCTCCCTCATATTCTGGTCCATCTAATAGAGAAATTAGAGTCACCATTAGTCTGGAAAGAGCTTTGCAGAGTGAGTCATTTAATGTCTAAAAGCTGTAAAGCCTTTTGCCCAGATGGATGATGGGTATGCATGTTGGCTAGCTTTCCCAAGTATTACTGATTAAGCTGGAACATTTTCTGAGTGCTTTTCTTTCTATTTTAAATCTCAGCAGGAAGGTCATGCCCATGGATAAGAGTGTCTAAGCTTAGTGATTCAGGCCTCATATGGAGAATGAGCAGGCACAGAGCAAGGTTCCTGTGATGCTGATTTAGCATCTAGCCTGTATCTATGCGACACTGGGCTACTTCCCTCAAATATCTTTCAATTAGTTTAAGATATTTTAGCAAATGTGTTGATTGTATTTAACTTGCATTGCTTATATATGCATCTCTGCTCTCGTTCTTGCTGTTTGAATCACTTTTTCAACTGAGACTGATTTTGCAGCCTGTTGTCTCAGTAAGACGCTCTAACTTTGGAGTCACAGAGATGGGACCCTCAAAGTGACCTATCCATACTTGGAAGACCAGTTGTTCAGTTTGAAAACTTGAGGCTGGCTGCTGAGTGTAACAGGAGAGGCAACAGCCAGTCTCAGTGTTCTCCCTTAATTTTCCAACAGCAGACACATGATTACCAATGTCTCAGATGCCCTGTAATAATATGGGAGGTTTTTCAAGATCACAGCTAAGAGTAGGTGACCTGAAGTTTAAGTCCCAGTGGTAATATTTACTGGACTTCCTTAGTGGCTCAGACAGTAAAGAATCTGCTTGCAATGCTAATATTCACTGGGTTCAAACTGTGGACATTAATATCCTTATCTACAAATTAATGATAATGATAATAAAATACTATTATAGAATATTATGAAAATTAAATGAACTAATTAATATATTTTGTTTACAATGATACCTAACATATATTAAGCCAAGAAAGATATTTTTTGTGTATCCTTCTCAAAGTTATGTAGGGCTCCATGATTATATTGGTTTACTGATAACCTGGGACTATATTCTGACTTTATATATCCTTTCATTCTTCTCATCAAATACATGGATTCCACTCTTCACTAGGTAAAAATCTATAGGTTTATCTATCATATATTCTGTTCTCCAAAATGATGACAGTAAATATGAACATATATCTTAAAATATATTATCTAAATTAAAATATTTATGGAAATTAACAACATACCAATGCAAAATTGGCTTTAACTCATGTGGGCATTTTGACAAACTCTACTATGTATTCAACTCAAACTATGTATTTCTGTTAACAATGAATATGGAAGACCCTGAACAAAGTAGTTGGATATAAACTCTCTTTAACACATTTTAAATTTCTGTATCTTTTAAATGATTTTATTAGATTCAACCAATGACTGAAAAATTTGGAACAAATTTTGAATGTTTATCACAACTTGAAAACTATATTATTTATATACTGCCCTACAAAAATTTCAGTTATAGAAGGGATACTAAGTTGCAAGTCATGATCTGCTTCCAGGTCACAGACTTTCCCAGCCAGGAAGGAAGAGGAAAAAATAAACCCTGGGCAAGAAATTCTGACAATAATGCAATAGTGAGGAAATTATTTACAATATTACCAGTCATACACTTATAGATCCATGAAAGTCATAAAGCTGTATTTTATTGCTACAGTGTCCAAGAAATATAGTCTTTAGCTTTGTATCTAATCCTAGAAAACACCCTCTTCCAACAACACAAGAGAAGACTCTATACATGGACATCACTAGATGGTCAATACCAAAATCAGATTGATTATATTCTTTCCAGTCAAAGATGGAGAAGCTTTATAAAGTTAGTAAAGCAAGACCAAGAGCTGAATGTGTGGAACCAAAGGCAAAGGAGAAAAGGAAAGATATACCCATTTTTTAAAAATATAAGTGTATTTATTTTAATTGGTTGGGGCTGGTGCACTGAGATGACCCAGAGGGATGGTACGGGGAAGATATACCCATTTGAATGAAGAGTTCCAAAGAAAAACAAGGAGAGATAAGAAAGCCTTCCTTAGTGATCAGTGCAAAGAATCAGAGGAAAACAATAGAATGGGAAAGACTAGAGATCTCTTCAAGAAAATTAGAGATACCAGGGGAAAATTTCTTGCAAAGATGGGCACAAAAAAGGACAGAAACTGCATGGACCTAACAGAAGTGGAAGATATTAAGAAGAGGTAGCAAGAATACACAGGAAAAATACACAAAAAAGATAACAGTGACTCAGATAACCATGATGATGTGATCACTCACCTAGAGCCAGACATCCTGGAACATGAAGTCAAGTGGATCTAAGGAAGCATCGCTACGAACACAGCTAGTGGAGGTGATGAAATTCCAGTTGAGCTATTTCAAATCCTAAAATATGATGCTGTGAAAGTGCTAGACTCAATATGCCAGCAAATTTAGAAAACTCAGCAGAGCCCACAAGACTGGAAAAGGTCAGTTTTCATTCCAACCCCAAAGAAAGGCAATGCCAAAGGATGCTCAACCTACTGAAAAATTGCAGCTGTTTCACATGCTAGCAAATTAATGGTTGAAATTCTCCAAGCCAGGCTTCAACAGTATGTGAACCATGAACTGCCAGATGTTCAAGCTGGATTTAGAAAAGGCAGAGGAACCAGAGATCAAATTGCCAGCATTTGTTGGATCATGCAAAAAGTGAGAGAGCTCCAGAAAAACAACTACTTCTGTTTTATTGACTATGCCAAAGCCTTTGACTATACGGATCACAACAAACTGTGGAAAATTATTCAAGAGATGGGAATACCAGACCACCTGACCTGCCTCCTGAGAAATATGTATACAGGTCAAGAAACAGTAGTTACAACTGGAGATGGAACCACAGACTGGTTCCAAATTGGGAAAAGAGTACGTCAAGGTTGTTTATTATCACCCTGCTTATTTCACTTATATGCAGAGTATATCATGAGAAATGTGGGGTTGGATGAAGCACAAGCTGCAATCAAGATTTCCAGGAGAAATATCAATAATCTCAGATATGCAGATGATACTACCCCTATGGTAGAAAGTGAAGAAGAACTAAAGAGCGTCTTGATGAAAGTGAAAGAGGAGAGTGAAAAAGTCGGCTTAAAGTTTAACATTTAGAACACTAAGATAATGGTATCTGGTCCCATTACTTCATGGCAAATATGTGGGGAAGCAAGGGAAGCAGTGAGAGACTTTATTTTGGGGGGCTCCAAAATCACTACAGATGGTGATTGTAGCCATGAAATTAAGAGATGCTTGCTCCTTGGAGGAAAAACTATAACCAAACTAGACAGCATATTAAAAAGCAGAGACATTACTTTGCCAACCTAGGTCTGTCTCACAAAAGTTATGGGTTTTACAGTTATTTATGGCTGTGAGTGTTTGACTATAAAGAAAGCTGAGCGCTGAAGAATAGAGGCTTTGAACTCTGTTTTTGGAGAAGACTCTTGAGAGTTCCTTGGACTGCAAGGAGATCCAACCAGTCCATCCTAAAGTAAATCAGTCTAGAATATTAATTGGGAAGACTGATGTTGAAGCTGAAACTCCAATACTTTGGCCACCTGATGTGAAAAGCTGACTCATTTGAAAAGATCCTGATGTTGGGAAAGGTTGAAGGCAGGAAAAAAAGGGGAGGACAGAGGATGAGATGGTTAGATGGCATCACTGACTCAATGGACATGAGCTTGAGTAAGCTCCAGGAGTTGGTGATGAGCAGGGAAGCCTAGTGTGCTGTAGTCCATGGGGTTGCAAAGAGTCAGATGTGACTGAGTGACTGAACTGAACTGAACTGAACTAATCTGTATCCTAAGCTTAAACAGAGGTGAAGTAGTGAAGGGTAGAATCTGTTCTTGAAAAGCAAAGGAAAGAATGAAGAAAGACAGGAAGGAGGGAAGAAAAGAGAAAATTGAATTGTAGAGTCAGAGAGAGGGAGTGAGTCAGGGAGACAGAGAGATGAAATAAATATAATAAAAAGAACGGGAAAATTGGTATGTAGAGACACATTTTATCAAAAAATTTTAGATTTACTTGTTGGGAAATTAAACCACATATTTGCTATTAATTTGGGTTCACAGCATTATATCCTGTTCTTGGTGATAAACACATGGCAACTCCTTTTCCAGTGAACTTTACATGTTTCCATTATTTCTCCATCTATTTGCCATGAAGTGATGGGACAGGATGCCATGATCTTAGTTTTTTGAATGTTGAGTTTTAAGCCAGCTTTTTCATTCTCTTCTTTTATTTCATCAAGAGGACCTTTAGTTCTTCTTTACTTTCTTTCATAAATGTGTGTCATCTTGTCTGAAGCTATTTCTCCCAGCAATCTTGATTCCAGCTTGTGCTTCTTCTAGCCCAAAGTTTCTCATGATGTACTCGTATATAAGTTAAATAAGCAGGGTGACAATATACAGCCTTGATGCACTCCTTTCCTGATTTGGAACCAGTCTCTTGTTCCATGCCCAGTTCTAACTGTTGCTTCCTGACCTACATACAGATTTCTCAGGAGGAAAGTCAAATGGTCTGGTATTCCCATCTCTCTAAGAATTTTTCGTAGTTTGTTGTGATCCACATAGTCAAAGGCTTTGGCACAGTCAATAAAGCAGAGTAAATGTTTTCCTGGAACTCTCTCACTTTTTCTATGATTGAATGGATGTTGGCAATTTGATCTCTGGTTCCTCTGCCTTTTCTAAATCCAGCTTGAACATCTGGAAGTTCATGGTACATGTACTGTTGAAGCCTGACTTGGAGAATTTTGAGCATAATTTTGCTAGCGTGTGCTGCTGCTGCTGCTGCTAAATTGCATCAGTCGTGTCCAACTCTGTGCGACCCCATAGATGGCAGCCCACCAGGCTCTCTTTCCCTGGGATTCTCCAGGCAAGAATACTGGAGTGGGTTGCCATTTTTTCTCCAGTGCATGAAAGTGAAAAGTGAAAGTGAAGTCGTGTCCGACTCTTAATAACCCCAGGGACTGTAGCCTACCAGGCTCTTCCGTCCATGGGATTTTCCAGGCAAGAATCCTGGAGTGGGTTGCCATTTCTAGCATGTGAGATGAGTGCAATTGTGCCATAATTTAAGCATTCTTTGACTTTGCCTTTCTTTGGGAATGGAATGATAATTGATCTTTTCCAGTCCTGTGGCCACTGCTCAGTTTTCTAAATTTGCTGTCATATTGAACATAGCACCTTCACAGTATCATCTTTTAGGATCTGAAATAGCTCAGCTGGAATTCCATCACCTCCACTAGCTTTGTTTGTAGTGATGCTAAGGCTTAGCATTTCAGATTGTCTGGCTCTGGGTGAGTGATGATACCATTGCGATTATCTGGGTCATGAAGAAATTTTTTAAAAATATAGTTCCTCTTGGGTGGTTTTTTTTTTTTTTTTTTTGGTCACCTCTTCTTAATAACTTCTGCTTCCGTTAGGTCCATACCATTTCTGTCCTTAATTGTACCCATCTTTGCATGAAATATTCCTTTGGTATCTCTCATTTTCTTGGAGAGATCTCTAGTCTTCCATTCTATTTTTTTTTTCATCTATGTCTTTGCATTGAACACTGAGGAAGTCTTTCTTATCTCTCTTTGCTATTCTCTGGAACTCTGCATTCAGATGGACATACCTTTCCTTTTATCCTTTGCCTTCACTTTCTCTTCTTTTCTCAGCTATTTGTAAGTCCTCCTCAGACAATCATTTTGCCTTTTTGTATTTCTCTTTGTTGAGGATGGTCTTGATCATTACGTCCTGTGCAATGTCAGGAACCTCCATCCATAGTTCTTCCGGCACTCTACCAGATCTAATAACTTGAATTTATTGTCACTTCCACTGTATAATCTTAAGGGATTTGATTTAGGTCATACCTGAATGATCTACTGGTTTTCCCTACTTTCTTCAATTTCAGTCTGAATTTGTCAATAAGAGCTCATAGTCTGAGCAGAGTCAGCTCCCACTCTTGTTTTCGTTGACTCAAGAAATACCTGGAGTAACAGGCAAATTTGGCCTTGGAGTACAAAACAAAGCAAGTCAAATCTAACACACTTTTGGCAAGAGAATGCACTGGTCATAACAAACATTCTCATCCAACAACAAAAGAAAAAACTCTGCATATGGATATTACTAGATGGTCAATACTGATTATATTCTTTCCAGCCAAAGATGGAGAAGATGGGGTGCCATTGCCTTCTCTGATTCCCTTCTCCAGTGGACCACATTTAGTCAGATCATGACATCCAGTCCCATCACTTCATGGAAAGTAGATAGGGAAACAATTGAAACAGTGGCAGACTTTATTTTTGGGGACTCCAAAATGACTGCAGATGGTGACTCCAGCCATAAAATTAAAAGACACTTGTTCCTTGGAAGAAAAGCTATGACCAACCTAGATAGCATATTAAAAAGCAGAGACATTACTTTGCCAACAATGGTCTGTCTAGTCACAGCTATGGTTTTTCCAGTAGTCATGTATAAATGTGGAGAAGGCAATGGCACCCCACTCCAGTACTCTTGCCTGGAAAATCCCATGGACTGAGGAGCCTGGTAGGCTGCAGTCCATGAGGTCGCTAAGAGTCAGACATGACTGAGCGAATTCTCTTTCACTTTTCGCTTTCATGTATTGGAGAAGGAAATGGCAACCCACTCCAGTGTTCTTGCCTGGAGAATCCCAGGGACCGGGGAGCCTGGTGGGCTTCCGTCTATGGGGTCGCACAGAGTCGGACATGACTGAAGCGGCTTGGTAGCAGCAGCAGCATGTATACATGGAAGTGTTGGACTATAAAGAAAGCTGAGTGCCGAAGAACTTATGCTTTTCAACTCTGCTGTTGGAGAAGACTCCTGAGAGTCCCCTGGACTGCAAGGAGATAAAACCAGTCCATCCTAAAGGAAATCAGTCCAGAATATTCATTGGAAGGACTGATACTGAAGCTGAAACCCCAATAATTTAGCCATCTGATGTGAAGAACTGACTCATTTGAAAAGACCCTGATGCTGGGAAAGATTGAAATTTGGAGAAGGCGATGATGGTGGATGAGATGGTTGGATGGCATCAGCAACTCGATGGACATGAGTTTGAGTAAGCTTTGGGAGTTGTTGATGAACAGGGAAGACTGGCATGCTGTGGCCCATGGGGTCACAAAGAGTCAGATGTGACTGAGCAACTGAGCTGAACTTACATTTTTAGAGAGAGGCAACTTTTTGACTCATCAGTCAGATGACCTAGGTTTTGACCACAGTCTGTCCTGTGAAACTATGGTCATGCCTTATAACCTTGATGTACTTCAGTTTCCACCACCACAAAAAGAAGGGCTGGTTTAGAATATTGCCACAGTACATTTTAAGTGTAAAGTTATAGGACTCTAAATCTGTCTCTTTGCTAATGCAGTGTTGAAGATACTGTGACACTAATTTAAAACCCAGTTAAAGCTGGATATCCAGCTATTTATTGACACATATTAAAGATAAGGTATTCTCTGGTGACTCAGCGGTAAAGAGTCTGTTTGGCAATGCCTGAGATGCAGGTTCAGTCCCTGGGTCAGCAAGATCCCCTGGACAAGGAAATGGCAACCCACTTCAGTATTCTTCCCTAGAAAATGCCACAGACAGAGGAACCTGGAAGGCTACAGACCATGGGGTTGAAAAAGGTGAAAACAAATGTCATAGTAAGCTGTGACATTGTGCATTCATATCAACTGCATTCTGAACCTTTTCTAGTGGTTGTTTCCTTGAGAAGGAAAATCAAGTATTAGCTATCAGAATGAGAAAGCATGTTAGAGTAAATTTATGCCTTTCATTTCTATTCCCCACTTTTTTTTTTTTTTTTGCCTTATAGTCTACATAATTCATTGTTTATTGTCTTAAGAAAACATATTATTTTTTATTTTCTCTTCATTATTTCTTAGTTATCTCTTTCATATATTTCTTTTATTGCTCTACTATCTGGCTAAGTCTTATATCAACCTACAGAATATTTTTGTTCAAGTAATTGTTAATATCTTTATGAACTATGACATATATTTTTTCAATATATTATCATTTAAAATAGAATTTTAGCATATGAATCACTATATATTGCTATCTATATATATTTTAAATAAGGTATAAAATTACATAGTTTTTCAGTACTTTTTTAGAAAACAAAAAACTGAATTATCAACATTTGATTATCTCAAGAATATTTGTCATTTAATAGAAACATGACATATTCTGGGTTGCTTTTTAGTTTCTTTGTGGAATGTGTTGAATTTTTTTTTTTTTTGGTAAGTATACAATGAAGTACTAATAAATTGTGTTTCATTTTTGAAAAGCACCTTGAGAAAGTGTCAATTTTTTATATGTGAAGCATTAAATGAAATTTCATTTATTATCTAATCATAATATTCACCTTAGTGAAAATAGTCAATGCTCAATTTAACATGGCTTTACAGCTGACCTCTCATAAGAGTATTATGGCATAACTCCTAATTCTTTTTAAACCCAATATTTATTTTCAAAGATTATTCATTAAGAGCAGTAGAGAATATAGCCTTTCCTTGGCAAAGTGTAATGACTGAAAGGCTATCACAAATGAGAAGACTATTTAATGTGTGTTGTTCTTCTTTTTTGCCATTTACCTTATTCTTTAGTAAGTGAAATCATTAAAACATCATTTACATTTCCCAATTCAGATGCAAATTGTATGGCAGACATATGGTATGGTAGCAAATTTAGCAGTTAGTAGAGAGATGAAGTGTTATGGATTTCAGTTTAGAGATTAAATATGTCTGGAAGGTCAAGTGATATTATATTTTCATAAAACAAGTGGATAGTACCATTTAGTAAAATCTAAACAGGTATGATCCTAAAGAAAAATAAATAAATAAAAGTTACAGAAATGTCTTCTTCCCTCTTCATGAAAGTAGAAATAATTTCTTTGTGTATAAAATGTAAATAGCTGTCACATTTTTTACTGTTAATTTTGATTTTAAAACTTCTTTTAGCAAGCTAAAGGAGATTTTACAATTTTTTTTGTTAGAAAAAGTTATTTCCTATCTTAGCAAATTGAAGGGTAGGGTATAAACTTAAAGCAATTTTGAATTAATTAGCTTGAAAATAATGGCTTAGAAATCTTTGTTACACATTAAGTAATTTCAGGCTTTCTTAAGCTGAGAAATTAGGGAATCAAAGTCAAATTGAACATTTTTCAAATAACAGTTTCATACAATCTTTTCCATTTCATATAATATATGACAGCCTTTTAAGCCATTTTAAAACTCACTAGAAATTTAATATAATCACTGTGAATTATAATTAGAAACTTTAAAAGTTAAATGAATATTTTAATGACTTCAACATTTATTAATTTAAAATAGCAACTACAATGTCAAGAGGCAGGCAGTTATATAAACACACTTTCTCATGATCTGGAACAAGAGAGCCCTTTTGGTTAATCGACTCCTTATGACTCATATCTTGGTATGATATAAAGATTTTAGACAAACAGGTTTTTATTTGGAAATCTTATTTTCAGTCCCCCAAAATATTCTAGTTAAATAACAGTTTACAAATTTACAATTTTGGGGACAATTCAAAACCTAGGTCATCTGACTGATGAGTCAAAAAGTTGCCTCTCTCTAAAAATGTAAGTTCAGCTCAGTTGCTCAGTCACATCTGACTCTTTGTGACCCCGTGGGCCACAGCATGCCAGTCTTCCCTGTTCATCAACAACTCCCGAAGCTTACTCAAACTCATGTCCATCGAGCTGGTGATGTCATCCAACCATCTCATCCACCATCGTCCCCTTCTCTTCCGAACTTCAATCTTTCCCAGCATCAGGGTCTTTTCAAATGAGTCAGTTCTTCACATCAGATGGCTAAAGTATTGGAGTTTCAGCTTCAGTATTAGTCCTTCCAATGAATATTCTGGACTGATTTCCTTTAGGATGGACTGGTTTTATCTCCTTGCAGTCCAGGGGACTCTCAAGAGTCTTCTCCAACAGCAGAGTTGAAAAGCATAAGTTCTTCGGCACTCAGCTTTCTTTATAGTCCAACACTTCCATGTATACATGCTGCTGCTGCTACCAAGCCGCTTCAGTCATGTCCGACTCTGTGCGACCCCATAGACGGAAGCCCACCAGGCTCCCCGGTCCCTGGGATTCTCCAGGCAAGAGTACTGGAGTGGGGTGCCATTGCCTTCTCCGCTGATAAGAGACATTTATTGTTAATTCATCTCTCAGGCTTTTTCCTACCTCATTACTATACTTAGTCTTCCTCACAGGTGACATATGGAATTGTCATCTCTTATGGGTTGAACTGAAAGCAAAAGTGAATGTCACTCAGTCATGTCCAACTCTTTGTGACCCCATGGACAGTACAGTCTATGGAATTCCCCAGGCCAGAATACTGGAGTGGGTAGCTGTAGCTGTTTCTTTCTCCAAGGGATCTTCTCAACCCAGGGACTGAATCCAGGTCTTCCACTTTGCAGGAAGATTCTTAACCAACTGAAACACTAGGGAAGCCCAAGAATACTGGAGTAGGTTGAACTGGGTCCCCTCAAATTCATATGTATAAGTCATAGCCTCCAATAACTCAAAATGTAAATTTATTTGGAAATAGTGTCATTGCAGATGCAATTAGTTAACTTAAAATGAGGTCATTAGGATGTGCCCTAATCCAATATGACTCATGTCCTTGAAAGGAAGAAATTAAGACACAGACAGACATGAATAGATGGAAAATGATGTTAAGAAACACAGCGTGAACAAAGCCATCTGCAAACCAAGAACAGAACCCAGGAAAAGTTTCTTCTCTCACAGTTGTCTAAAGGAACCAGACTCACTTGATACCTTGATCTTAGACTTCCTGTCTCCAGAATTGTGAGACAATAAATGTCTGTCTTTTAAGCCACTCAGTCTATGGCACTTTATTATGGCAGCCTCAGCAAATTAAGACAACATCTATGTTTATGTAATTTCCAAACCAAGCAAACTTCATTTGCTATTTAAGTTGTTTCAACCATTGGGTATATTCATTTTTCTCAAAGAACTGTGATAAATTTCTACTCCATCTCCCCCTTCCCTTCACTGTGCTACTCCATTTGGCTTTTCTCTGTTCTCAAGCTTGATTTCTTGATACTTGAAACATATTCTAAACAACTCAGGGTTTGATGTTAATTACTCTGTGGTTATTTTGTTGTACATTTAGTTTCATCTCAATGCTATGATTAAAAGCCAAATAAAATGTATTCATTATTAGTAGCCAAATATTTGCTTCCTAGAAGGTTGCATAAAACTAAATAATTTTCCAGGACCTGGCACTTTTAGTGCTAATACTAGGAAAGTATCAAGTGAACCAGGGCAAATAGCAACCTACACCTTGGGAAATTAAAAAGATGACGGGATGGATTTGAAAAGATTAATATTTATGAGATTATAGAAGTTTCATAGAAATAGTGAGACAAGTTAGAACCTTGATGGCCAATATACTGGAGAGATTCTGGGTGGGCTGTGAGTGAGAAAAGAGCTTCATACAAGCTAGTCTTTCTCTCAAAACACTTACCAAGTTGAAAAGTTGTGAAAGTAGGAGCATTTTAAAAATAGGCAAAAAATGCACTGAAGACTGTAGTGGGGATTTTGCCTGTTTCATGATGAGAAGACAAAATTTAAGACCCAAGAGAGCATTTTAGTTTGTCAGCTCAAAACCCTGGAGTAATGCATTTTATGGGCAAATGAAGTAAACACAGCCTTGCCAAAATTGTAAGTTATGAACCCGCCACTCCTTGATTGGAGAAAGGTGATCAAACTCAACTCTCTATCTGCTAAAAAGGGAAAAAGCTCTCAGGAGACTATGGCATCAACTACAAATGTTTGAAAAATGTGGTAGGGCATTTGAAATAGTTGATAGGCATGCAAAGAGATATAAATTGCAATAAATTACTTGATCTATCTTCAAGAAGACAAAGGAAAGAAAAGGCAGAGGAGGAAAAAACATAATACAGATAGATTTCATAGGAAACATCTTGAAAAATATAGGACATAAAATTTAACATAACTAACACAAATGGAAAGTGAGAAAAAATATGAAAATGTTAGACACTCAGTCATGTCCAATTCTTTGTGACCCCATGGACTATGGCCTTCAGGCTCCTCTGTCCATGAGATTCTCCAGGCAAGAATAGTGGAGTAGGTTGCCATTTTCTCCTTCAGAAGATCTTCCTGACCCTAAAAAAAATGGACTAATTGCTCAAATCATAAGGCAAATTTCAAATTATATATACAAATAAGTCATGCATAATCTCCTTAGAAGAGATATACCTTAAAAATAAGGAAACAGACAATTCCTGATAAGAACACCTGCAAGATGTACATGGTTTACTAAATTTCATTGTTTTTTAGGTGTGCTTTTACAACAAAATGAAAGAATGACTTTTCATCAATTATTCTAATAACTATTGTTTTTTATAGGTGACAATTTCAAATATTCAAATGGAATATTTAGCAGTTTTATAAGCTTAATTTTAAGAGGTCAAGAATAAAATTTTTAAATAAATATCACATTTATTATGCAATTATGTTTTGTGTTAGTATTCAAAAGAAAGAATGAACCAAGTATTAGTGTGCTATTTCAATGGGAGCAAAGGGCACTGAAGGTTATTTTTTTTAAAGAACTCTTCTTAGAGGTGTTGTAATATAAACTCATTTCTTTTGGCACCAATACAGAAAAAAAGAAGTCTTGTTTAGGAAGATAATGATATGAAGATATGAATAGCTCATGAGTGTATAAAAAGCTGGAGTCTGGGTAAAGAGGGTATAACAGGAGGACATAGAAAAGAATCAAAAGGTAGAGAGAGGATGAGATCAACTTTATTGTGCTAAGAACAGTGAAGTGAAAATCATAAGAAACTGTGAAAAATTCTTAAAGAGATGGGAATATCAGACCACATTACCTATCTCCTGAGAAGCCTGTATGCCAGTCAAGAAGCAATTGTTAGAACTGGACATGGGACAACTAATAGTTCAAAGCTGAGAAAGGAGTATGACAAGGCTGTTTATTGCCACCCTGCTTATTATCTTATATGCAGAGGACAGTATACAAAATGCTAGACTGGATGAATCACAAGCTGGAATCAAAATTACCAGAAGAAATATCAACAGTCTTAGATATGCAGATGATACCACTCTAATGGCAGAAAGTGAAGAGGAACTAAAGAGCCCAAGAAGCTGGCTTAAAACTCAACATTCAAAAAGCTAATACCATAGCATCCAGTCCCATCACTTCATGGCAAATAGGAAGGGAAAAAGTGGAAACAGTGGCAGTAACAGATTTTATTTTCTTGGACTCCAAAATCCTGTGGATGGTAACTGCAGTCACAAAATTAAAAGATGCTTGCTTGTTGGAAGGAAAGTTATGACAAACCTAGACAATGTATTAAAAAGCACAGACATCACTTTGCAGGCAAAGTTCTATATACTCAAAGCTTCGGTTTTTCCCATAGTCATGTATAGATGTGAGAGTTGGGCCATAAAGAAGGCTGAGCACCAAAGAATTGATACTTTCAAACTGTGGTGCTGGAAAAGAGTCTTGAGAGTCCCTTGGACTACAAGGAGATCAAACCAGTTGATCCTAAAGGAAATCAACCCTCAATATTAATTGAAAGAACTGGTGCTGAAGCTGAAGCTCTAATACTTTGGCCACCTGATGTAAAGAGTCGATTCATTGGAAAAAGACTGATGTCAGGAAAGATTGAAGGCAAAAAGGAGTAGGGGGCAGAAGAGGATGAGATGCTTATATAGTATCAGTGACTCAATGGACATGAATCTGAGCAAATCAGGGAGATAGTGAAGGTCAGGGAAGCCTGGTGTGCTGCTGTTCATGGGGTTGCAAAGAGTCAGACACCACTTAGCAATGGAACAACAGCATTAAAGGATGTCTGAATTAACTTTAAGATATATAGAGTTTTCTAATTTAAATTTAAGTTGCCAGTTTTTCTGTGTTATGATTATCTTGAGAAATCTTCAGCGAATTCTGGTATACATATGGAAACCTTGAGTGAGAGAGAGTATGTATTTGTGTGTGTGTGTGTGTGGCGGGGTGTGGTAGTTTAATGTATGTATGAATGTATGTGGGAATATCTGCATATTTATTATATAAACAGGTTACATTATGCTTTTGCTTCTGTCCACAAAAAAAAAAAAAAGAAGATAAAGATGATTAATGCATTGAAATAAGTTAACAGAAGCATGAATGGAAGGTTATCAATGAGCTTGGAAGTCACCAAAGTGACGTAAGACCCTTAGATTTTGAAGAAATCTTAGAATGCTATACAATTATTCGCAAGAATAATGGAAACTTCAGCCAGGTTTATCAAGCTATTAATGAATACAGTGATTTCCGTTGATATACAAGTGTTTGACTCACTGTTAGCAATTTATTTGCACTGTTTTGTTTTTATGTTCATAATTTATTGATATTGAATCTCAAAACTATCAAAGAAAATTTAGAGATGCAAATAAATGAGAAAACGTTTCACATTTGAGAGTAGATTTGTCTTTAAGCAACTTTATCTCGGTATCCTTAGATCTCAGTTATCAAGGCAATGGAAGTTTGCCTCTTGCTAACAGGTTACTCTGTATGTGATGGGTTGTGTTCATTGTGCTCATGGTAATGTGCATGGTCATTCAGAACCCCAGGCTAGTGGAAATGTAATCTTCAACATTTAACTTCAAAGTTAATCAATGCCCAGGCAGCAGAAGCAGGAAGAACGGAATCATTAGATCATGTCTCTGATGATCTAGACCTGGGATGGTTTGAGAGTATATCTACCCATCATCAGGTATATATTACACCTAATTGTGAAGAGGCTAAACAATTTAGTGTAGCGCAGAAGAAAAAGAGAAAGCAGAGAGGAGACTTTTGTCAGCTATAATCTGCCCTGTGTTATCTAGATAACTACTTTACTTCTTTCGAACTGAAAAATGCATCCCCTCCCAGAGACTGTCCAGTGTTTCAAAAGTTCACTGTTACTTGTGGAGGGGGACAGCAAGGGTAATTTTTATATACTATTCACATAATAAAGAGATTCCCAGGTGGCACTAGTGATAAAGAATCCACCTGCCAATGCAGGAGGGCCAAGGGATGTGGGTTTGATTCCTGGGTTGCGAAGATCCTCTGGAATAAGAAATGGCAAGCTGCTCCAGTATTCTTACTTGGAAAATTCTGTGGATAGAGGTGCCTGGTGAGCTACCGTCCATTAGGTCTCAAAGACTCAGACATGACTGAGTGACTGAGCATACACACACGCATACATTCATATCATAGAGGTTTTTGAAAAATGTACAACTAAGACAACTCACCAAAAGAGATACAAAGATGACAAATGAAAAGATGCTCCACATCTTAATCGTTAGGAAAATGCCAAATTGTTAGTTTTTAGGTTAAAATATAAAACACTGACAGCACCAATTGCTGAGAAGCATGTGGAACATCAGAAACATTTATTCATTGCTGGTAAGAATACAAAATGCTAGAGTTATATGGACAGACAGTTTGGTAGTTTTTTACAAAGCTGAATTAAATATAGACTTACCGTAAGATCCAGCGGTAGAACTTCTAGGTTACTCAAATGAGTTGAAAGCTTATGTTTACACAAAAGTAAACATAGCAGTGTTTTAAATAATTGGAAAGCAAGAATATTTTCCTTCAGTAGGTAAATGGATAAACAACCTGTAGTGCTTCTATGCAATGCAGTATTATTAAACACTTTAAAAACAGAGAGAGAGGAGAGAGAGAGAGAGCGAGAGCTATCAAGCTACACACACACACACACTCTGAAGAAACCTTAAATGCATATTGAGAAGTCAAAGAAACCAGCCTGAAAGGACTATATGTTGCATTACTCCAACTATATGATATTCTGGAAAAGGCAAAAGTATAGACAGTGCAAAGATAAGGGTAGCCAAAGGTCAAGGAGAATATTGGAGGAAGGAATAGATGGAGCACAGGACAATTTTAGGTAGGCAAAGTGATTTTGCATGGGATATATATACATAGTATTAATCATTTGTTAAACCCCACAGACTTGTAGAACAAAGAACCCTAATGTCAATTATGTATTTTGATTTAATAATAGATGTCACAGTATTGGTTTATCACCTGTAACATGCGTTGTGTGGGTGCGTGCTCAGTTGCTTTAGTCATGTCCAACTTTTTGCAGCCCTATAGGCTGTAGCCCACTAAGCTCCTCTGTCCATGAGATTCTCTCAGGCAAGGATATTGGAGTGGGTTGCCGTGCTCTCCTCCAGGGGAACTTCCTGACCCAAGGATCCAACTCGTGTCTCCTGTGGCTCCTGCATTGCAGGTGGATTCTTTACAGCTGAGCCACTGGAGAAGCACCACATGTGTTGCACTAATGCAAGATCTTATAAGAGAAATTATGTACAGTGAGAGATACAGGAGGTCTGGACATTTTCTCTACTAGACTCTTGAGAGTCCCTTGGACTGCAAGGAGATCCAACCAGTCCATTCTGAAGGAGATCAACCCTGGGATTTCTTTGGAAGGAACGATGCTGAAGCTGAAACTCCAGTACTTTGGCCACCTCATGCGAAGAGTTGACTCATTGGAGAAGACTTTGATGCTGGGAGGGATTGGGGGCAGGAGAAGAAGGGGACGACCGAGGATGAGATGGCTGGATGGCATCACAGACTCGATGGACATGAGTCTGAGTGCACTCCGGGAGATGGTGATGGACAGGGAGGCCTGGCGTGCTGCGATTCATGGGGTCGCAAAGAGTTGGACACGACTGAGCGACTGAACTGAACTGAACTGATTATCTATTCAATTGTAAAACTACAGATGCTCTAAAAAATAAACGTCATTAAAATTTACAAACATTCAAGACTACCTAGACTTTCTGACAGTTTACCCATGGACATTTCAAAATCTTTCTTGATAAAGGAGAATCGATAACTAAAGGTAGGAAATGGGAGATATATTCCAGGGAATTCTTGGTTGAGTTTGAAACAAGAGTCTCCCAGTTATGCTATATGAAAACAACTTTCTGGGAAACAAACAAACAAACAAGGAAAACCCATTCACAAGGTGTTCAACAGAAACTGCTTCATTCATCCATAAATCAACAGCTGTTCTAACAGCTTCTGCCTTGTTGAGGAATCCTCAACAGTTCACCCACTTTAAATTAAGATTTCACCATCCTCAGTCTCAAAGCTTTATTTTTCTCCCTCAACTCTCTTATCTTCAATTGTAAAGAACACATAAAAATACAATGAAAATACAGTTAAGCAAACTAAACTATTACCAAATAAAAGAGACACCCTCTGGATTTCCATTTCAGGGGTATTTTTGTGGGAATGAGAATTACTTGATAGCCTCATAGGAAACAAACCTGTTATAAATGAGAGACATTCCTAATGACCTTAGAAATTTCTAGGCAATAAGACGATCAATTAAATTAACTTAGATTTTAGCCCTCAATTGGGCTTCCCAGATGGTACTAGTGGTAAAGAACCTGCCTGCCACTGCAGGAGATGTGGGTTCAATCCCTGGATCTGGAAGATCCCCTGGAGGAAGGCCTGGCAACCCACTCCATTATTCTTGCCCAGAAAGACCCATGAACAGAGTAGCCCAGTGGGCTACAGTCCATGGGGTCACGCATGACTGAAGCAACTAAGAACAGCACACATGGCCCTCAATTATTTTCAATGAAGCTTCTAATCCAAGGTCCTAGATAGATTAGTCAGTTGTCTTTTGTGTGATAATTCCATGTCTTAATTTTTCACAGATTTATCCTGACACCTAACACAGTACTTGAAACAGAGTAAGATGTTGGTATAAGTTAAAAAAAAAAAAAAATTAGTCTCTCAGTCGTGTCCAGCTCTTTATGACCCCATGGACTGTAGCTGCCTGGTGCTCTGTCCATGGCATTCTCCAGGCAAAAATATTGAAAAGGGTTGCCATTTTCTTCTCCAAAGGATCAGATTAGAGGCTGCCCCAATTATATTTACTTCTTTCTTTGAAATGTTCATTTTAGAATTTGATTGCTCTTGATACCAATTTGTGAATAAGTGCCTGAGCATCAGCTCTCCAATCAGTGTGTTCATTATCTTCCCTCCTAAAGGGAAATCCTGACTGCATTTGAAGAACTGCAACAGTCATATTCCAGATTAGCAGTAATTCCCATCAGTTTCCATGTCATGAAATACGTAAGGATGTAAAGTGTTAAAGTTTCTTTTATCTAGGTATACTGTGTAATTTATTTGCTTTGCAAAGTCATTACTGTACAAAATAAAGTTAAATAACATGGTCTCTGCTACAAACCAGTGAATATTGATATTTTTCTGTTCCTTGTAGTTATATAAGAGACCTTGAAAAATATGACTCAGTCCTCTGTCTTTAAGTAAATTAATAAATTAAATCAAGGTTTTTAATTTCAGCTTAAATTGATTTGAGAAATATAACACCATGGGGATTATAAATTTTTCATACTTCATCCTTTCCTTGGTTTTGGGGCTATGTAAACAAACTTGCTCTAAATTTCTTCAAATCAGATTTTATCTATAGAGGTCATGAATACTGATAAAATAATAGCTCTTTTATTAATTCTAGCAATAATTTTAAAGTTTTTTTTCTTGAATAATTAAATAAACAATACATGTAGTGATCTACCTGAGTGAAATATAATTTATTTCAATTGTCGTATAATCGACATGTAATGTTATATTAGTTTCAAGTGTACAACATGATGATTCAATATATGTCTATATTACCAAATGATCGTCATAATAAGTCTAATTAACAGTTAACATCGTAGATTTTTTTTTCTTGTGGTGAGAACTTGACTCTCTTAGTAATTTTCAAATATACAAAACAGCAATATTAACTATAGTCACTACATTTTACTTTACATCCCCAGGACTTATTTATTGTACAATTTGAAGTTTGTACCTTTTGACTACTTCTACCAATTTAACACACCCTCTGTTTCTGGTAACCACCCATCTGCTCTCTGAACCTATGAGTTAAGATTTTTTTGTTTTTTTTTTTTGCTTTGAAATTTCTCATAATAGTGAGATCATATGGTACTTGCCTTTCTCTAACTTACTTTACTTAGCATAATGTCTTCAAGATACACCCATGTTGTAGCAAATGGTAAGATTTCTTTCTGTTTTATGTCTGAGTAATATTTGATTGCATACATATTTATGTACATATATACACACATCATTTTCTTAATTCATTTATTCATCAGTGGAGATATAAGTTGCTTCTATGTACTAGATAAAGGGGAGGAGCAAAATAGGTGTAGGGAAATGAGTACGAACTATTGTTATAAAATATGCTACAAAGTTATACTTTGCAACAAAGGGAATATAAAGTTCTTCACATCAAGTGGCCAAAGTATTGGAGTTTCAGCTTCAGCGTCAGTCCCTCCAGTGAATATTCAGGACTGATTTTCTTTAGGATTGACTGATTTGATGTTCTCGCAGGCCACTCTCAAGAGTCTTCTCCAACACCACAGTTCAAAAGCGTCAATTCTTTGGCCCTCAGCTTCCTTTATTGTCCAACTCTCACATGCATACTTGACTAATGGAAAGACCACAGCTTTGAGTAGATGGATCTTTGTCAGTAAAGTAATGTCTCTGCTTTTTAATATGCTTTTAATAGGTTGGTTATAGCTTTTCTTCCAAGGAGCAAGCATGTTTTAAATTTCATGGATGCTGCCTGCAGTCACCATCTGCAGTGATTTTAGTGCCAAAAACAATAAGTCTCTCACTGTTTCCATTGTTTCCCCATTTATTTGCTAGGAAGTGATGGGACCAGATGCCATGATCTTCATTTTTTGAATGTTGAGTTTTAAGCCAGTTTTTTTCACTCTCCTCTTTCACTTTCATCAGAGGCTCTTTAGTTCTTCTTCACTTTCTGCCATAAGAGTGGTGTCATCTGCATATCTGACGTTATTGATATTTCTCCTGGCAATCTTGATTCCAGCTTGTGTTTCTTCCAGTCCAGCGTTTCTCATGTTGTACTCTGCATGTAAGTTAAATCAGCAGGGTGGCAACATACAGCCTTGACATACTCTTTTCCAATTTAGAACCAGTCTATTGTTGCTGTCCAGTTCTAACTATTGCTTCTTGACTTGCACACAGATTTCTCAGGAGGCAGGTAAGGTGGTCTGGTAGTCCCATCTCTTGAAAAATTTTCCACAGTTTGTTGTGATTCATACAATCAAAGCCTTTAGCATAGTCAATAAAGCAAAAGTAGATGTTTCCCTGGGACTCTCTTGCTTTTTCTCTGATCCAAACTATGTTGGCAATTTGATCTCTGGCTCCTCTGCCTTTTCTAAATCCAGTGTGAACATCTGGAAGTTCTTGGTTCATGTACTGTTGAAAACTCACTTGGAGAATTTTGATCACTACTTTGCAAGTGTGTGAGATGAGTGCAATTGTATGGTAGTTTGAATATTATTTGACATTGCCTTTCTTTGGGATTGGAATGAAAATTTACCTTTTCCAGTCCTGTGTCCACTGCTAAAGTTTTCCAAATTTGCTGGCATATTGAGTGTAGCACTTTGACACCATCATCTTTAGGAATTGAAATAGTTCAACTGGAATTCCATCACTGCCATTAGTTTTAATCCTAATGATGTTTCCTAAGGCCCACTTGACTTCACATTCCAGGATGTCTGGTTCTAGGTGAGTGATCACACCATCATGGCTATGTGTATCATTGAGATCTTTTTTGTATAGTTCTTCTGTGTATTCTTGCCACCTCTTCTTAATATCTTCTGCTTCTGATAGGTCCATACCATTTCTGTCCTTTATTGTGTTCATCTATTGTTAGTAACCAGTTGAAAAGGTATATAAGGCCTTGATAAGACTAATGAGGGGGGCACTCTCCATCCCTCTTATGATGTCTATGTCAGAATCTTTCTCTGTCCTTTTTCACTTTAATAAATCTCCTGACACACAAAAGCTCTGAATGATTAAGTCTGGTCCCTCAGCCCAAAGCTAAATATTATTGGGAGATCACAGATCCAATATTGTTCACCATAGCTATCAATGCACAAGGTTTCCCCATTCCCCACTTTTTCAACAATGTGTTATTTCTTATCTTTTCCAAAAATAGTCATTCTAACAGGTGTGAGGTGATATCTCATTGTGTTTTTTTATTTGCATGTCCCTAAAAGTTTAATGATTTTGTTCATCTTTCCATGTACCTATTGGCTGTCTGTATGTCTTTTAGAAATAAATGTCTATTCAACTTTACTGCTCCTTTTTAATCAACTTTTTGGCAATCAAATTGTATGCATTTTTTTGTATATTTGGATATGAATTCATTATCTGATGTATGGTTTACAAATATTTTCTCCCATTTGGTAGGTTTTATTTTCATTTTCTCAGTGGTTTCATTTACTTTGAAGAAGCTTTTTAGTTTGTTGCAATTCCATTTGTTTACTTTCTCTTTGAATGCCTCTATTGTTGATGTCAAATTAAAAAAAAAAATCATCACCAAGACCAATGGAAAAGAGCTTTTTGTGTTTTTTATTCCCTAGGAGTTTTATAGTTTTAGGTTTTATGTTCAAATCTTTAGTATTTTTAAATAATTTTTGTATATGGTCTAAAATAGTGATCTGGTTTTATTATTTTGCTGTCCAGTTTTCCTAACAATATTTATTGAGAAACTGTTGTTTCCCTCATTATATATTCTTGGTTTCTTTGCTGTAAATTAATTGGCGATATATGTGTAGGTTTATTTCAGTATTCTAAGTCCCATTAATCTGTATGTCTGTTTTTATGCTGATACCATACTGTTTTGATTACTATAGCATTACAATATAGTTTGAAATCAGGAAGTATGATGACTCCAGCTTTGTTCTTCATTTTCAAGTTTTTAAAAAATTTGAAAAAACAAAAACCACTTTTTAGGCATACACTTTACCGTCTGAGCCACCCAGGAAGTCCTTTTTCAAGTTGGCTTTAGATATTCAGGGTCTTTTGTGGTTTCATATGAATTTTAGGATTGTTTGCTTTATTTCTTGGAAAAATGCCATTTGAAAGAAAAGCTATAAAAAGTGAGTTATTTATCTTAATATATTGTTTTAATTTAAGTGCCTATATTTATCTTAAACATACAGTTTTAATTGAACTGTAATCTAAGAAATCATTAACAAGATGATGTTATATGGAAATGAATGTATTATATTACAACCTTATGTTTTTATATTAAATTGAATATATTTAACTCATACTATAAAATGGAAATAGATGACAATCTTAAGTGAGGCAAGTATAAATAAACTGGAGATTATTGATAGTATTACATTTTTCTTAGTTTTATTTTTTAATACCTGATAAATCAAAAGGTGAACATGAACTTCTCATGTTCAACAAAAAGTGGCTATTGGACCTAAAAAGTTGAAACACAATAGCTTAAGGGAAATTATATTAACAAGTTAAAATTTTGTAAATATGTTATAATTCAGATATTTCCCCAAATATTGTTACTCTTTATACTTTCCAATTTAAATGCTGGTCTATTTGTAGTTTAAAATTTGTCATAATTTTGTCTGAAGTGTATATCCTTGAATTATACATAATTAGTAGATTTATCATAAGTGGGAAAAGGATTAATAGCATGTATGGAGAGTACCATATACAGTTTAAAGAAATGTTAGTATATTAAACATTTTAGAAACTGATATTTTCAGAATATTAGTAGATTAGAAGGGTTAGAAAAAGACAAAAATGTGGATATACATATAATGTTTAAATGTAAAAAAAGGAAAAAGCAAATTCATCTTTTATTGCTGTGTAGTGTTGGTGATATTATCATAAATATTATTATTATTAAGAAATTTTATGCTGATTTTCTTGCCATTGTCTTATTTAATATTTTTAAAGAGACTCTGTCTGGATGTCAATGGAGGACACAAAGTATATATATGCAATGGTGCTACCGATATTTTAACAAAACATTCTAAAATTCAACTATTCAAATGACTGTTTCTTCTAAAAATGCATTTAAATGATGTTGCTATTTCTAGAGAGGTATTTTTTGAATTGCCTTCCAAATCTCTAGCTCATTCTTTTGAACATCCTAAATGGTGCAAATAATTATGCCTTGAGAGAAGATTTTAAATTAGGTAAAAAACAGATTTCATTTTAAACATAGAGAATGAGACGAGTTATCAAACAGGATAGTATAATTTGCTCAAAAGAAACAAATGTGAATACATAGTTATGAGGGTATTTTTCTTCATATGCTTTATAAATTGGTTCCAAAAGCAAATATTTTAAAAATGATTTCCAAATATGGCAGGATAGCTAAAGTAAAATATTTCGCCTTCCATGGCAATTGTTTCAAAGGACAAGACTTGTTTGTAGTGTAAGTTCTGTTTGTGAGTTTAAAATATTCTTATCTAAAACCAGAATAGATATATTACAAAAGTAAGAATATAAATTGCATTTTTCTTTAAGTGAAAAAATCTTCCTAGGCTTACCTAAGATGAACTAGCTTCACAAAATACTTTATATGTTGCATAAATAATGAAGGTAAGACATTCTTTAGGTTAAGCATCCATTTTAAAATAAATAATTATTAAGTTTCTGACTATTAGGAAATATCTTATGTGTTTGGTATATACTAAATAAGAAAAAAAAGTTACTGTTATTTGATGCATTAGTGGTACTTACATTCTAGTAGAGCAAAAAGAAAAGAAAAAAAGCCCATTGTTTTGAAGAGGAAAAAAAAGCAAAACTAAGATGTGCATGACAAAAAGCAGGTAAATTTTTAAAATAAGTTATCCAAGTAGCCCTCATTAACAAAAAGGTGACTGACCAAAGACCTGAAGGAGGTCATCAGAGTCCATAGGGATATGTTTAGGTAGTCCTTTCAAGGATGATAAAATAGTCTAAATCAAATCACTAAGGTTAGAGTATGTCTATCATATTAATTAACAGAACAAAATGACTACTGTGGCTGAAGAGGAATATACGTTCACTATGAATTTGGGAATCATTGGCATATCTATGGTGGAGAAATAAAGCTTAGATTTTAAGGAAGGACAGGAAAAGTTACACATAAACCATTATACGTTAACCAGTAAGATGCGAGCACCTGCTCAACCATAAAGATCATATTCCACCCCCTCATTCTTCTGATGCTATCAGTGTAACTTAATAGAATAATGTTCTTTCTCCGTTGTGTAGTGGGTCATGGTTGCTGCTGTTCACTTTACATGTTCTTACCTATACTATGTATCCTTGGTGAAAGATATCAGTATCTCATTTTGATATAAGATCCTTTGCCTCAAAAATGTATATGACTGCACCTTTGATTTCTAAAAGAATAGTTCTTAAAGTTTTCTGAGAATCTGCTTCCCAGGTTATAGTGCTCAGTTTGGCTCAAGCTTTCCTTTTTTTTTTTCTTTTTAACTTCATAGTTAATTGAATTTTTGTCAATAAAGGCATTGAAGTAATGATGAGTAAGATCAATAAGGGAAGGAGTGTAGATAGGAAAGTTGGCCCAGAAGTCTGCCAAGTGGCAGTAAAAATTCAAGCCTGAGATAAGGAAGATGAGATGGTATCAACTACATGAGTTGAAATGAAGTGAGGAGTCAAGTAGGAGCAGGTCAGGGAGAGGTGTTATTCTGGAAGCTATGTAGAAAGTATATCAAGCGGGAAAGATTAACTAACTCTATGAAAGGCTGTTGAAGACGTATTTGTTTTTCCAAGCTATTCTTGGTTTATGTTTGTGTTTTTTTATAAGTGATTATGGTGCTCCTTTACACTCTCAAAAAAGTCTCCATTTGGACGGTGAATTATGTGAACAGCTATTGACAGATTGAGTAAAATGAAGACAATAACAGAGCAATGGATTTTATAATATGAAACCTAACGATGTCATTGACAAGAACAATTAAGTAGTCTAGTGGGGCAAACACCTGATTAGAGTGTATAAAAGAAATTAGAGATAACATGGACTAATTATTTTTTTAAAATAGGATAAGTAATAACATGCTATAATTTCACAAAGAGTGAATAACAAATGCTATCAGAGATAATAAGGAACTCCTTGAGAAATGTGCTTAAGAAATAGAGAATAAAATATTCCAAATAAGTGAAGGAGCTAGCTTTATAAAGGAACATAGATAGTACATCTGTTGTAAAATAAAGAGTATATGGCAGCACAAGATGAAAAATAAGTTGATGTAATTGAGAGAGTAAATTCGTAGGCAGATTGATAAGAAGTCTTGGGTCCCTGAGGAGGAGAAAGTGGTCTGGATTCTTGGGGAGAAGATAGAGTTCTGGAATTCTGAAGGAGGAGGAAAGGACAAACTCTTTTTTTTTTTTTCCTCTACATTCCTTAGTCTTAGTCACATAAAATGTTTTTTTCTTTAAGCCTCAAACTGATGATTGTACAACAAACAGCTCAGTTTAATTTGTACTAAGGGTTATATAACAATGCATCCTGCTTGAGGACAGTTTCTCTTTCCTGAAAACCTCTGACTAATCCTGTTATATTAAAATGTAAATTATGGGAGTGGATCTAGTAAGATCTTTACAACCATGAGACATTCTTTTGATTTATTGTAATAACTAATTAAAAAGTATATAACTCCCTTGCTAACTCTAGCAAGGGGGCTACTCTCTATCCCCCTTCTGATGTCTATGTTGGAAATGTTCTCTGTCCCTCTTTATACTTTAGTAAATCTCTGCTATACAAAAGCTAGTAAAGTAATGCACAAAATTCTCCAAGTCAGGTTTCAGCAATAACTGAACCATGAAATTCGAGATGTTCAAGCTAGTTTTAGAAAAGGCAGAGGAACTAGAGATCAAATTGCCAACATCTGCTGATCATGGAAAAAGCAAGAGAGTTCCAGAAAAACATCTATTTCTGCTTTATTGACTATACCAAAGCCCTTCACTGTGTAGATCAAAATAAACTGTGGAAAATTCTGAAAGAGATGGGAATACCAGACCACCTGATCAGCCTCTTGAGAAACCTGTATGCAGGTCAGGAAGCAACAGTTAGAACTGGACATGGAACAACAGGCTCGTTTCAAATAGGAAAAGGAGTACGTCAAGGATGTATATTGTCACCCTGCTTATGTAACTTATATGTAGAATACATCATGAGAAACGCTGGGCTGAAAGAAACACAAGCTGCAATCAAGATTGCCAGGAGAAATATCAATAACCTCAGATACACAGATGACACCACCCTTATGCCAGAAAGTGAAGAAGAACTAAAGAGCCTCTTGATGAAAGTAAAAGAGGAGAGTGAAAAAGTTGGCTTAAAGGTTAAAACTCAGAAAACTAAGATCATGGTATCTGGTCCCATCACTTCATGGCAAATAGATGGGGAAACAGTGGAAACAGTGGCTAACTTTATTTTTGGGGGCTCCAAAATCACTGCAGATGGTGACTGCAGCCATGAAATTTAAAAATGCTTACTCCTTGGAAGGAAAGTTATGACCAATCTAGACAGCATATTAAAAAGCAGAGACATTACTTTGTCAACAAAGGTCTGTCTAGTCAAGGCTATGGTTATCCAGGAGTCAAGTCGAGATGTGAGAGTTGGACTATAAAAAGGGCTGAGCACAGAAGAATTGATGCTTTTGAACTGTGGTGTTGGAGAAAACTCTAGAGAGTCCTTTGGACTGCAAGGAGATCCAACCAATCCATCCTAAAGTAGATCAGTCCTGGGTGTTCATTGGAAGGACTGATGTTGAAGCTGAAACTCCAATATTTTGGCCACCTGATGCGAAGAGATGACTCATTTGAAAAGACCCTAATGTTGGGAAAGATTGAAGGCAGGAAGAGAAGGGGGACAACAGAGGATAAGATAGTTAGATGGCATCACCGATTCAATGGACATGAGTTTGGGTAAACTCCAGGAGTTGCTGATGGACAGGGAGGCCTGGCGTGCTGCAGTTCATGGTGTCCCAAAGAGTCGGACATGACTGAGCAACTGAACTGAACTGATACAAAAGCTCTTGAGTGATCAAGCTTGGTCCCTGGTCCCGAATTTAAACCTTTCTCTTCAGAAATCACTAATCTGACACAGTTCACCATAAGCTATCATAATGATGATGTTTTATGGAAGTTCGCTTCTGATTGCTTCCATTTTCTCAGTGAGATTAAAAGTAAAATCTTCCATTGAGTGAGAAGGTAGAGCAGGTGTTGCAAGTTTGAAGAGAGAGAGAAGATATCTGTGACATTGTCTTTTTGGTACAGGGGTTGGAAATCTATGGTCCATAGACAACTGTCCAGTTCAATTTTTACTAAAATGTAGCCTCACCCATTTCTTTATGCATTGTGTATGACTCTGTCAAACTACAATGGTAGAATTGAGTAGTTACAACAGAATATGTATGGTCTGAAAGCCAAAAATATTTATTATCTGGCCCTTTAATAAAGCATTTAGTAACTGCTGTCATAGAAAATTGGATTTCCCAGGTGGTGCTAGTGGTAAAAACCCTCTTGTCAGTTCAGGAGACATGAGACACAGGTTTGATCCCTGGATCAGGAATAACCCCTGGAAGAGGGGATGGCAACCCGCTCCAGTATTTTTGCCTGGAAAAATCTCATGAACAGAGGTACCTGGTAGGCTATGGTCCATAGGGTGGCAAAGAGTCAGACAAGACTCAAGCAAATTAGCCCCCATGCATGCACATCATAGAAAATGAAAGGAATGCCCGAGAGAGAGATTTCATGAGAATGGATGGCAGAACTGTGATTCATTAAGGGTTAACTGATAAATGTAAAGTGAAGCCACTTATGTGGTTGCAGCCATATTCATCTGCCTAGGTACAGATGTGGAGTAGTTCAAGCATTAAATTACTTGGATGTGGTTTTGTCAACTAAGAACGCCAAGAGGAAAAAGAATTTAGGGCATGTGTAAGGGAATGATTATAATGATTAGTATTAAATTCAGCTTCAGTTCAGTTCAGTTCAGCTACTCACTCGTATCCAACTCTTTGTGACCCCATGGTTTGCAGCATGCCAGACTTCCCTGCCCATCACCAACTCCAAAAGCTTGCTCAAATTCATGTCCATTGTGTCAGTGATGCCATCCAAATTCAGCTTAGTTCAGTATAAGTGTGTGTGTGCTAAGTCCCTTCAGTCATGTCCAACTCTTTGTGACCCTATGCACTGTGGCTCACCAGGCTCCTCTGTCCATGGGATTCTTCAAGTAAGAATATTGGAGTGGGTTGCTATGCCCTTCTCCATGGGATCTTCCTGACCCAGGGATCAAACCCATGTCTCTTGCACTTCCTTCATTGACAGGTGTGTTCTTTACCACTAGTGCCACCTGTGAAGCCCAGAAATAGTACAAGGAGGGAAGAGGCATGGTTGAAAAATTAATTAATGTGCTTAGCTTGAATGAAAAGTGCTGGAAACAGGTGCAAATGAATTTTCTTGAAAGACTGGAAGCTGATGGTCTCTGAGATATGTGCAATTAACTTTTTAAACCAGATGTGCTTATCATTAATGAGGAGCTCTAGGGGATGACCTAGGGGAACAGAAGCTGAGAAAGGGTAAAAAAATAAATGAAGGAGAAATTTTGAAGGAATCGAGAAGTTAAGGTATGGAAGGCATCATCTGTTTGTTTATTTGAAGCCCCAAGAAAGAAAATGGAATGTCAGGAATTTGAGTAATTGAGAACTGGGAGTAGTTTCACAGATACCAGGCTAAGATCATGAAGTCCTTATTGCCAAAATCAGACTAAAATTGAAGAAAGTAGGGAAAACTACTAAACCATTCAGGTATGACCTAAATTAAATCCCTTACAATTAAACAGTGGAAGTGACAGACAGATTCAAGAGATTAGATCTGATAGACAGAGTGCCTGAAGAACTATGGAAGAAGATTTCTGACATTGTATAGGAGGCAGTGATCAAGACCATACCCAAGAAATAGAAATGCAAAAAAGACAAAATGGTTGTCTGAGGAGGCCTTACAAATAGCTGAGAAAAGAAGAGAAGCTAAAGGCAAAGGAGTAAAGGTAAAATATACCTGTCTGAATGCAGAGGTCCAAAGAATAGCAAGGAGAGATAATAAAGCCTTCCTAAGTGTTCAATGCAAAGAAATAGAGGAAAACGATAGAATGGGGAGGAATTAGAGATCTCTTAAAGAACATTAGAGACATCAAGGGAATATTCCATGCAAAGATGGGCACAATAAAGGACAGAAATGGTATGGACCTAACAGAAGCAGAAGATATTAAGAAGAGGGTGCAAGAATACCCAGAAGAACTGTCCAAAAAAGATCTTCATGACCCAGATAATCATGATGGTGTGATCATTCATCTAGAGCCAGATATCCTGGAATCTGAAGTCAAGCGGGCCTTAGGAAGCATCACTACGCACAAAGCTAGTGGAGGTGATGGAATTCTAGTTGAGCTATTTCAAGTCCTGAATAATGATACTGTGAAAGTGCTACACTCAATATACCAGCAAATTTGGAAAACTCAGCAGTGGCCACAGGACTGGAAAAGGTCAGTTTTCATTGCAATCCCGAAGAAAGGCAATGCCAAAGAATGCTCAAACTACTACACAGTCATCTCACACGTTTGCAAAGTAATGTTCCAAATTCTCTAAACCAGGCTTCTGCAGTATGTGAACCGAGAACTTCCAGATGTTCAAGCTGGATTTAGAAAAGGCAGAGGAATCAGAGATCAAATTGCCAACATCCTTGGATCATAGGCCATGCAAGAGAATTCAATAAAAACATCTCCTTTATTGTCTATGCCAATGCCTTTGACTGTGTGGATCACAACAAATTGTGGAAAATTCTTGATGAGATGGAAATACCAGACCATCTTACCTGCCTCCTGAGAAATCTGTCAAGAAGCAACAGTTAGAAATGGACATGGAACAATGGACTGGTTCCACATTAGGAAAGGAATAGATCAAGACTGTGCTCTATATTGTCACCCTGCTTATTTACTTTTCGGCAGAATACATCATGTGAAATGCTGGGCTGGATGAAGCACTAGCTGGAATCAACATTGCCAGGAGAAATATCAATAACTTCAGATATATAGATGACACCACCCTTATAGGAGAAAGTGAGGAGGAGATGAAGAGCCTCTTGATGGCAGTGAAGGAGGAGAATGAAAATGCTTGCTTAAAACTCAACATTCAGAAAACTAAGATCATGGCATCCAGTCCAATCACTTCATTGCAAATGGGTGGGAAAACAATGGAAACAGTGACAGACTATTTTCTTGGTATCTCAAATCACTGCAAATGATGACTACAGCCACGAAATTAAAAGACTCTTGCTCCTTGGAAGAAAAGCTATGACAGACTTATACAGCATTTTAAAAAGCAGAGACAGTACTTTGCAAACAAAGGTCCTCCGAGTCAAAGCTTTTTTTTTTTTTTTTTCCAGTAGTCATGTATGGATGTGAGAGCTAGACCATAAAGAAGGCTGAGTACCTAAAGATTGATGCTTTTGAACTGTGGTGTTGGAGAAGACTCTTGAGTGTGCTTCGGATAGTAGGAGATCCAAGCAGTCAATCCTAAAGGAAATCAGTCCTGAATATTCATAGGAGGGACTGTTACTAAAGCTGAAGCTCCATTATTTTGGCCACCTGAATCGAAGAACTGACTCATTGGGCAGGACCCTGATGATGGTAAAGATTGAGGGCAGGAGGAGAAGGGGACGACAAAGGCTGAGATAGTTGGATGGAATCACCAAATCGATGGACATTAGTTTGAGCAAGCTCTGGGAGTTGTTGATGGACAGGGAGGCCTGTCGTTCTGCAATCTATGGGGGTCACAAACAGTAAGATGACTGAGCAACTGAACTGAACCGAACTGATGTGAGGAGGTTGATTATGTTAGATCGGAGCTGAAAGTTTTTAGAGAGAAGGAAGAGAGAGTTTGAAAGAAAAGCTAGTATAATGGTATAGAGGCTGTGGGAGAAATATCTGTCAAGACTAAGAGCAAAGAGAAACCAGTGTCCTCAGAGAGAATCAGGTTTCACTAAAGCAAGAAAGTAAAGGAAAGAATAGAAATGAGTCAGATCAAGTGTACTGGATGTAACTACACCAATGAAGGAAAAGATTTTTTTAAAGATTTTGGATAATCAGCAATCCCTTTCCTACTCCATATAATGAGAATTTTAAAATGCATATTTTAAAATGCATACTGACACATGTAATGATTTGAAATAAATTTTTCATTTAAAGTTTTATAAATCTCTAAACTCTTTAATTGTTTCCTTCAGGAAATTATAAATGAAATCTTTATCAGGTAAAGAATTTACTCAAAATCTATTTGTAGGGGATATGAAAAATGTTTTTGGCATTTTCCAAGTGTTTAAATGGGTAAACACTTGGCTCAGTTTGTAAAGAATCTGCCTGCAATGCAGGAGATCCTGGTTCGATTCCTGGGTTGGGAAGATCTGCTGGAGAAGAGATAGGCTACCCACTCCAGTATTCTTGGGTTTCCCTTGTGGCTCAGCTGGTAAAGAATCTGCCTGTAATGTGGGAGACCTGGGTTTGATCCCTGGTTTGGGAAGATGCCCTGAAGAAGGCAACGGGAAGGGAACAGCTACCCACTCCAGTATTCAGGCCTGGAGAATTCCATGGACTGTAGAGTTCATTGGGTTACAAAGAGTCAGACACGACTGAGTGACTTTCACTTTCACGTTCAAGTGTTTAAATACATGATTCCTAAAAAACTTTTGAAATATTCTGATGACCAGTGTCATCCATTCAATACATCTACATATTTAACTGAAGTTTTTTCTAGGTGTTTATTACTGAGTCTATAGATTTATGGGTTACTTTTAAAGTGGTGCAACGTTTTATGTTTGTTGTCATCATTCAAAAGTATTTATTTGGGCAAATATATTCAAATTCATCATTTCCCCCAAATAGATTTGTCTTTTCTGGTTCTCCTGGCAACTCTGGTTTCTATATTCTCACACATCAATTTCCTATGCCAAAAAAGTTTAAAATGGATTGTCAAAATTTACATCTCAGGCTACAAATTGACTTTTTATCTGGGATCATTAGTCAAATCTGCTAAATTAACTCATATATTGATACTTGGTTAGGATAAGAACTTTATTCTGTGTCAAACTGATCTTGGAAGAAAAGCAATGAGTGATCCTAAAGACAGATCTTAGCTTTCTGCCCAGAAACTGATCCTGGGTAACCTGGATAAAGTCAAGAATCCTAGCCACTAAATCACCAGGGCCTGAAAGTTAGAAGCAAAGTGTCCTGGCTCTTTCCTCCGTTTGAAAGCAAGAATGTTTCCAGGAGGAAAAACTATAAAAGCAGGTATAAAGTTTATTATTAGAGATACAACATAATATATAGGAGAGCATGCAGAAAAACAGTTTGATTATTTAGGGCAGAAGCAGGGCAGAGATACACACCAGAGAGAAAGGTATGAACATCCTCTCTAATGAGGAGGAGTGCAGTAAGTCAGAAACTAGGCAGAGAGCCACACCCCAAGAGGAGTGTTCTGAATAATGAGGGGTGCAGTGAAGAGGCGTTTACATTACTTTTATAGGACAGTCCATCTGAGACTTTATTTACATTTAGTCAATTATCTTGTTTCTTTCTCCACACCTGACTGATTCTTGGATGCTCCCATAGATGTGTGTGCAATTTTTTCTATAATGGATCCTACTGTAGAGGTCTATGGGTGCATGTCTACAGCTATTTTTATTTTTAAATTTTATTTTTTTACTTTACAATACTGTATTGGTTTTGCCATACATTGACATGAATCTACCACAGGTGTACATGAGTTCCCAACCCTGAACCTCCCTCCCACCACCTTCCCCATATCATCTCTCTAGGTCATCCCAGTGCACCAGCCCCAAACATCCTGTATCCTGTATTGAACCTAGACTAGCGATTCATTTCTTACATGATAAGTATACATGTTTCAATGCCATTCTCCTAAATCATCCCACCCTCTCCCTCTCCCACAGAGTCCAAAAGTCTGTTCTTTACATCTGTGTCTCTTTTGCTGTCTCACATATAGGGTTATCCTTACCATCTTTCTAAATTCCATATATATGTGTTAATATACTGTATTGGTGTTTTACTTTCTGGCTTACTTCACTCTGTATAATTGGCTCCAGTTTCATCCACCTCATTAGAACTGATTCAAATGTATTCTTTTTAATGGCTGAGTAATAATCCATAGTGTATATGTACCACAGCTTTCTCATTCATTCATCTGCTGATGGACATCTAGGTTGCTTCCATGTCCTGGCTATTATAAACAGTGTTGTGATGAACATTGGGGTACACGTGTCTCTTTCAATTCTGGTTTCCTCAATGTGTATGCCCAACAGTGGGATTGCTGGGTCATAAGGCAGTTCTATTTGTAGTTTTTTTTTTTTAAAGAATTCTCCATAGTGGCTGTACTAGTTTGCATTCCCACCAACAGTGTAAGAGGGTTCCCTTTTCTCCACACCCTCTCCAGCATTTATTGATTGTGGACTTTTGGATCACAGCCATTCTGACTGATGTGAAATGGTACCTCATTGATTTGCATTTCTCTGATAATGAGTGATGTTGAGCATCTTTTCATGTGTTTGTTAGCCATTCATTTGTCTTCTTTGGAGAAATGTCTATTTACTTCTTTGGCCCATTTTTTTATTGGGTCATTTATTTTTCTGGAGTTGAGCTGCATGAGTTGCTTGCATATTTTTGAGATTAGTTGTTTGTCAGTTGCTTCATTTGCTATTGTTTTCTCCCATTCTGAAGGCTGTCTTTTCACCTTGCTTATAGTTTTCTTTGTTGGGCAGAAGCTTTTAATTTTAATTACATTTGTTTATTTTTGCTTTTATTTCCAGTATTCTGGGAGGTGGATCATAGAGGATGCTGCTGTGATTTATGTTGGAGAGTGTTTTGCCTATCTTCTCCTCTAGGAGTTTTATAGTTTCTGGTCCTACATTTAGATCTTTAATCCATTTTGAGTTTATTTTTGTGAATGGTGTTAGAAAGTGTTCTAGTTTCATTCTTTTACAAGTGGTTGACCAGTTTTCCCAGCACCACTTGTTAAAGAGATTGTCTTTAATCCATTGTATATTCTTGCCTCCTTTGTCGAAGATAAGGTGTCCATGGTGTGTGGATTTATCTCTGGGCTTTCTGTTTTGTTCCATTGATTTATATTTCTGTCTTTGTGCCAATGCCATACTCTCTTGATGACTATGGCTTTGTAGTAGAGCCTGAAGTCAGGCAGGTTGATTCCTCCAGTTCCATTCTTCTTTCTCAAGATGGCTTTGGCTATTCGAGTTTTTTTGTATTTCCATACAAATTGTGAAATTATTTGTTCTAGCTCTGTGAAAAATACCGCTGGTAGCTTGATAGGGATTGCATTGAATCTGTAGATCGCTTTGGATAGTATACTCATTTGCACTATATAGATTCTTCCGATCCATGAACATGATATATTTCTCCATCTATTATGTCCTCTTTGATTTCTTTCATCAGTGTTTTATAGTTTTCTATATATAGGTCTTTAGTTTCTTTAGGTAGATATATTCCCAAGTATTTTATTCTTTTGTTGCAATGGTGAATGGAATTGTTTCCTTAATTTCTTTTTCTACTTTCTCATTATTAGTGTATAGGAATGCAAGGGATTTCTGTGTGTTTATTTTATATCCTGCAACTTTACTATATTCATTGATTAGTTCTAGTAATTTTCTGGTGAAATCTTTAGGGTTTTCTATGTAGAGGATCATGTCATCTGCAAACAGTGAGAATTTTACTTCTTCTTTTCCAATTTGGATTCCTTTTATTTCTTTTTCTGCTCTGATTGCTGTGGCCAAAACTTCCAGAACTATGTTGAACAGTAGCGGTGAAAGTGGGCACCCTTGTCTTGTTCCTGATTTTAAGGGGAATGCTTTCAATTTTTCGCCATTGAGGATAATGTTTGCTGTGGGTTTGTCATATATAGCTTTTATTATGTTAAGATATGTTCCTTCTATTCCTGCTTTCTGGAGAGTTTTTATCATAAATAGATGTTGAATTTTGTCAAAGGCTTTCTCTGCATCTATTGAGATAATCATATGGCTTTTATTTTTCAATTTGTTAATGTGGTGAATTACATTGATTGATTTGCGGATATTGAACAATCTGTGCATCCCTGGGATAAAGCCTACTTGGTCATGGTGTATGATCTTTTTAATGTATTGCTGGATTCTGATTGCTAGAATTTTGTTAAGGATTTTTCCATCTATGTTCATCAATGATACTGGCCTGTAGTTTTCTTTCCTTGTGGCATCTTTGTCAGGTTTTGGTATTAGGGTGATGGTGGGCTCATAGAATGAGTTTGGAAGTTTACCTTCCTCTGCAATTTTCTGGAAGAGTCTGAGTAGGATAGGTGTTAGCTCTTCTCTGAACTTTGTGAGAATTCAGCTGTGAAGCTGTCTGGACCTGGGCTTTTGTTTGCTGGAAGATTTCTGATTACAGTTTCAATTTCCGTGCTTGTGATGGGTCTGTTAAGATTTTCTATTTCTTCCTGGTTCAGGTTTGGAAAGTTGTACCTTTCTAAGAATTTGTCCATTTCTTCCACGTTGTCCAATTTATTGGCATATAATTGCTGATAGTAGTCTCTTATGATCCTTTGTATTTCTGTGTTGTCTGTTGTGATCTCTCCATTTTCATTTCTAATTTTATTGATTTGATTTTTCTCTCTTTGTTTCTTGATGAGTCTGGCTAATGGTTTGTCAATTTTATTTATCCTTTCAAAGAACCAGCTTTTGGTTTTGTTGATTTTTGCTATGGTCTTTTTTGTTTCTTTTGCATTTATATCTGCCCTAATTTTTAAGATTTCTTTCCTTCTACGAACCCTGGGGTTCTCCATTTCTTCCTTTTCTAGTTGCTTTAGGTGTAGAGTTAAGTTATTTATTTGACTTTTTTCTTGTTTCTTTAGGTATGCCTGTATTGCTATGAACTTTCCCCTTAACACTGCTTTTATAGTGTCCCACAGGTTTTGGGTTGTTGTGTTTTCATTTTCATTCATTTCTATGCATATTTTGATTTCTTTTTTGATTTTTTCTGTGATTTGTTGATTATTCAGCAGCATGTTGTTCAGCCTCCATATGTTGGAATTTTTAATAGATTTTCTCCTGTAATTGAGATCTAATCTTACTGCATTGTGGTCAGAAAAGATGCTTGGAATGATTTCAAGTTTTTTGAATTTACCAAGGCTAGATTTATGGCCCAGGATGTGATCTATCCTGGAGAAAGTTCCGTCAGCACTTGAGAAAAAGGTGAAATTCATTGTTTTAGGGTGAAATGTCCTATAGATATCAATTAGATCTAACTGGTCTATTGTATCATTTAAAGTTTGTGTTTCTTTGTTAATTTTCTGTTTAGTTGATCTGTCCATAGGTGTGAGTGGGGTATTAAAGTCTCCCACTATTATTGTGTTATTGTTAATTTCCCCTTTCATACTTGTTAGCATTTGTCTTACATATTGCAGTGCTCCTATGTTGGGTGCACATATATTTATAATTGTTATATCTTCTTCTTGGATTGATCCTTTGATCATAATGTAGTAGCCTGCTTTGTCTCTTTTCACAGCCTTTGTTTTAAAGTCTATTTTATCTGATATGAGTATAGCTACTCCTGCTTTCTTTTGGTCTCTATTTGCATGGAATATCTTTTTCCAGCCCTTTACTTTCAGTCTGTATGTGTTCCTTGTTTTGAGGTGGGTCTCTTGTAGACAACATATATAGGCGTCTTGTTTTTGTATCCATTCAGCCAGCCTTTGTCTTTTGGACTTATCATACTTATTGATAAGTATGATCCCGTTGCCATTTACTTTATTGTTTTGGGTTCACATTTATACACCCTTTTTGTGTTTCCTGTCTAGAGAATATCCTTTGGCAATTGTTGGAGAACTGGTTTGGTGTTGCTGAATTCTGAATTCTGTCAGCTTTTGCTTGTCTATAAAGCTTTTGATTTCTCCTTCATATTTGAATGAGATTCTTTCATCACTTTAGGTATGTTTTACCATTCCCTCCTGGCCTGAAGAGTTTCTATTGAAAGATCAGCTGTTATCCTTATGGGAATCCCCTTGTGTGTTATTTGTTGTTTTTCCCTTGCTACTTTTAATATTTGTTCTTTATGTTTGATCTTTGTTAATTTGATTAATATGTGTCTTGGGGTGTTTCACCTTGGGTTTATCCTGTTTGGGACTCCCTGGGTTTCTTGGACTTGGGTAATTATTTCCTTCTCCATTTTAGGGAAGTTTTCAACTATTATCTCCTCAAGTATTTTTTCATGGTCTTTCTTTTTGTCTTCTTCTTCTGGGACTCCTATAATTCGAATATTGGAGTGTTTCATATTGTCCTGGAGGTCTCTGAGATTGTCCTCATTTCTTTTAATTTGTTTTTCTTTTTTCCTCTCTGATTCATTTATTTCTACCATTCTATCTTCTATTTCACTAATCCTATCTTTTGCCTCTGATATTCTACTATTTGTTGCCTCCAGAGTGTTTCTGATCTCATTTATTGCATTATTCATTATATACTGACTCTTTTTTCTTGTTAAACCTTTCTTGCATCTTCTCAATCCTTGTCTCCAGGATTGGAGATAAGGATTTATTTATCTGTGATGCCATTTTGATTTCAAGATTTTGGATCATTTTCACTATCATTATTTGGAATTCTTTATCAGGTAGATTCCCTATCTCTTCCTCTTTTGTTTGGTTTGGTGGGCATTTATCTTGTTCCTTTACCTGTTCGGTATTCCTCTGTCTCTTCACCTTGGTTATGTTACTGCGTTTGGGGTGGCCTTTCTGTATTCTGGCAGTTTGTGGAGTTCTCTTTATTATGGAGTTTCCTCGCTGTGGATGGGGTTGTATCAGTGGCTTGTCAAGGTTTCTTGGTTAGGGAAGCTTGTGTCGGAGTTCTGGTGGGTGAAGCTGGATTTCTTCTCTCTGGAGTGCAATGAAGTGTCCAGTAATGAGTTACGAGATGTCAGTGGTTTTGGAGTAACTTGAGCTGCCTGTATTTTGAAGCTCAGGGGTGTGTTCCTGTGTTGCTGGAGAATTTGTGTGGTATGTCTTTCTCTGGAACTTGTTGGCCCTTGGGTGATGCTTGGTTTCAGTGTAGGTATGGAGGCATTTGATGAGCTCCTATCTATTAATGTTCCCTGGAGTCAGGAGTTCTCTGATGTTCTCAGGATTTGGACTTAAGTCTCCTGCTTCTGGTTTTCAGTTTTATTTTTTACAGTAGCTTCAAGACTTTTCCATCTATACAGCACCGATGATAAAACATCTAGGTTAGAAACGAAAAGTTTGTCCACATTGAGAGACACCCAGAGAGGCTCACTGAGTTACATGGAGAAGAGAAGAGGGAGGGGGGAGTTAGAGGTGACTGGAATGAGATGAGGTGAGATCAGAAGAGGAGAGAGCAAGCTAGGCAGTAATCACTTCCTTATGTGCACTCCACTGCCTGGACCGCTCAGAGATGTTCACGGAGTTATACAGGCAAGAGGAGAGGGAGGAAGGAGACAGAGGTGGCCAGGAAGGTAAAAGAGGGAAATGAAAAGGAGAGACAGATCCAACCGGTAAACAGTTCCCTAAGTCTTCTCCACCGTCTGGAACACACAGAGATTCACGGAGTTGGGTAGAGAAGAGAAGGCGGAAGGAGGAGACAGAGGCAACCTGGTGGAGAAAAAGGAGAGTTCAAAGGAGGAGAGAGCAGTCAAGCCAGTAATCTCACTCTCAAGTAAAAATGGGTACTGAAGATTGGGTTTTTAAGGGTACAAAATTGATAACAAATACCAAAAAGCAAAGATTAAAAATCTAAAGTAGAAGTTGGATTTTCAAAAATACAATATTAAAGAAAAGATGAAGAAGAAGAAAGAAAAAAAAAGTCACATGAAATTTAAACACACACACACACACACACAAAATATATATATGGCATTTGCTTTAAGAACTTAAAAGTTAAAAAAATGTTAAAATAAAATAAAAAGAAGAAAAAACCAAAATAAACAACAAAAAAGGAATGATCGTAAAAATAGTAAAGGTAAATCTGGGACTTCTCTGGTGGTGTTGTGGGCAGTGTGGGGTCAGTTCATTTTCAGAAAGTTCCTTGGTCTGGCTTATATTTCTTAAGATCTATACTTCCAAGGTGGTTCCCTCTCTTTTAGCTTCTTCTGTTTGCTGGTCTCTTCAGTGTCTGTTTTCCACCCTGACACAAGGGGGATGGTGGTGGACACTTTTTTTTTTTTTTTTAGGCTCACTTGTTCAGTTGTGCTGTGGGGAGGGAGGGATGCTGCAAACAAATAACACTGGCTTGTGTTCAAAGTGTCTCAGCCCCCCTGGGCCTGTCCCCACTCATGGCACACACTGCTCAGGCTCTAGGTTGCTCCACCGGGAACCGTCTGAGGCTGGCCCTGGGCTGCATGTACTTCCCCGGTCTAAGCCGCTCAGGCTCAGGCACTGCGTAGACCTCAGAGGTTCAGACTCGGTTGGGCCTGAGTTTTGTGCCCTTCCCAGGTCCAAGCAGCTCGGGAGTTTGGCAAGTGCAGTCGCTGCAACTTATCGCCTTTCCCGACCCTGTTGCTGAGTTCTCTGGGTGTACAACTGGCGTCCTTATTAGGCAGATGGTAACTGTCCAGAACCCCAAGAAGTCTTAGTTAGCAAAGAAGCTTGCTTGCAGTTTGGAAGTTTTTCTGGGGCTGCGATTGCCCCCTTCTGGCCCTTCTGGCTCTGGCTGCCTGTCACTGGAGGGGGATGGTCTGCAGCAGACTAATTCTGTTCTGTCCTTTGTTCTGTGCGCAGTCCTGGCAGTGTCTTATGTTAGAGCTTTTCACGCAGTAGCTATCCCACAATCTGGTTTGCTAGCCCAAGTTAGTTCGCTCTGGTTACGACTGGGCCATTCCAGCCCGATTCTTGAAAAGCACTGCAGCCTGTGCCTCCCTGCCCTGCCCCCGCTTGCTAGTGGTGGATGCAGGCATCTGTGCTGCTTCTCCACTGCTTCTCTGCTGACGGAGTTACCGTTCAGATCACAATCTGTTGCTTTTAATTATTTATTTATTTTTCCTCCCTGTTATGTTGCACTCTGTGCTTCCAAAGCTCACCACAGACTCAGCCGTGAGAGTGTTTCCTGGTGTTTGGAAACTTCTCTCTTTTTAAGACTCCCTTCCCACGACGGAGCTCCCCCCACCTCTTTTGTCTCTTTTTTCCATCTTTTATATTTTTCATACCTGTTTTTGAGACAATGATCTGCTTTTCTGGGTGCCTGATGTCCTCTGCCAGCATTCAGAAGTTGTTTTGTGAAGTTTACTCAGTGTTGAAATGTTCTTTTGATGAATTTGTGAGGGAGAAAGTGGTCTCCCCATCCTATTCCTCCACCATCTTCTCCTGTCCCCCATGTCTACAACTATTATGTGGTGGGGCCCTCTCCATTTTTGACCCTCAAGAAGCTTTCTTGCATGTGTGCAGGTAGAGAAGTCTTCCTTGACCTCAGGACTTTATCTCTTTAGTTGCTGCTGCTGCTGTGAAGCTGCTTCAGTCGTGTCTGACTCTGTGCAGCTCCATAGATGGCAGCCCATCAGGTTCCTCTGTCCCTGGGATTCTCCAGGCAAGAAAACTGGAATGGGTTGCCATTTCCTTCTTCAATGCACGCACGCATGCTAAGTCACTTCAACCATGTCCGATTCTGTGCAACCCTATGGACAGCAGCCTGCCAGGCTCCTCCGTCCATGGGATTCTCTAGGCAAGAATACTGGAGTGGGTTGCCATCTCCTACTCCTATCTCTTTAGCAGGGCTCAGCTTTTTCCACTAGCTTTGTCCTTGCAGTGTCTGAGTGACAACAAGGCTTGAATTTTATTACACTGGACATATACCAGGTGTTCAGCCCAGAGGCCCATCTATCTCCTACCTCAAAATCAGAGAACTAAATCTCTCAGCCAGAACTCAATCTTTAAAGTACACCAAGTAAACTTCTAGGTCAAAATGGAAGCAAAAATGAGAAAATACACTATAAAAGACTTTTGGAGTTTTGCTATAACTCACTGAAGTTCAAATTATTTTGTGATATTAATTTTTTTTTTAAAAAAAGAAAAAATATTCAAGCTGTGCTCTCATGATGGCTTTGAGAGGTAACCTATCTTTTCAAGGCAATAAAAGTGCTGAAGCATCAGGGACAGACTCTCAGTGAAGAGATAAAATTTATGAATCAAGTAGATAATGGGATTGTTAAGGCTTGAAGGGAAAGTAGTTGGCAAAATTCTCCTGAAGGGCTTTTAAAATTTAGTTTGGCTGCTAAATATGGAAAATCAAAAGTAGCTTTGCTTATTTCAGTTACATAGGTAATAGCAGAATGAAATATGTCTATGTTCTATGGATATTGTGGGCTAGACAATTGGAGAAATACCTACTAGACACATAGAAGTGTAGGAATAAATGTTCCAGAGGATTAAGGCCTTTTTGTATCCTGGACAACCAGTCACTCAAGTCAGTGTAATTTTATAAGAGAAAAATCTCAGACTTTAAGGGCAATGCTCAAGGTTATGTCTTTCATGATGCTGCTTAATGATTTGTTTCATGTCAATAGCTCATTGTAATCCCATACCCAGAGGCAAAACTAGAAATTTCTCCTCCTTACAACATCAATATTTTCAATTTTTAATTATTAACACTCCCAACTTTTGCAGTCAGAAAATAAATTACTGATCACAGCACACGAAAATGATGGTATTTGTCTGACATTGGCAAAAGGTACAGGTCAAGACTTCTAACTTGATATTTTGAAACCCGCCTTTGAAAAAAGAGAAAGAGTTATTTCTAGGACATATATTTACTTCTACAGGAGCTTCCAGAGAACTGCTAGTTGATTATATGGTCCTCTCAGGTATTACAGATGAGAAGTCCCAATGTAAAATCCTGAAACAGATATACACTTGATCTCTATTTCACTTATTCAAAATGTGTTCTCTCAAACATATGACTTGTCCCATGCAAGAAATGGATAAATATATGATAACTTGGATATAGAAATGGATAAATACATAATAACTTTAAATTTTAATATGAAATATTCTTATGGAAAGAGAAATATAATGCCATACAAATTACACCCAAATCATTGTACTACTTAAAAGAAGAAACCACTTTTTATTGTTTTGATCATTCACAATTATTGCAGTTTGGTAATTTTCATCTAATACCTGTCTTTGATATTCTCATAGTTATTTGTCCCTTCATTTGTATATTTTTGTTGTTGTTGTCATTGACATAGCATTTCACTAGGTTTCCATAAATTATTTGTTCTCTTCTATAATATTTCCTTAGCACAAACTTTATAGACTTCATACTACTTCCATATGACTCAGATCTTTCCTTAGGTAAATTACATCTCATAATCTATAACATGTCCCTTCTGACCTACTGTCTATTAATGTCAAACAACCTTTATGGATGAACAGATGAAGCACACTTGGTTTAATAGATAATTTCATCTTCCTTGATTTAACCATATGAAAATCATACCCAGTTGAAACTTTATGAAACATAAGAAAATACATGTATATGTATATATACATATATAAATCTATGAATTCTAATATTGTCTTAAAGTATATTATTTACCATTAACCTTTGGAAAAAATACTATTAGTTTTCCAAATCCTCCTCTAAATACTCATAGCTACCTCAAGTCCACCACAAAAATATAGAAAACATATGTTCAAAAAAATTCACAGGTTTTTTATTAGTAGTAAGAATTTTATATTTAAAACACATTTTGTTTCCAGCCCATTAACTATGCTGTATTTCAAGCACCTAATATAATGACACACATAGTAGGAATTCAATGAATTTTTTTATGAAGAAAAATGTGAATGGCCACTCACTTTTAAGATTGTTAGTATTTTTTGAATAGCTGGATTAATGGAAGCTCTAACTGTTCTATATCCACCTGGTTTTGATTAGATATTTTAAAGGCTAGATTGCTTCTTCTCAAGGGGATATTTCATCACATCAGCTATATGGGAGAAACTACTCACATTAATCTAAAATAAATTATCCTATTTAAAAGTTCTTTCATTAAAAGATCTGTAGTCAGAACCAACAGTGAGACTCAATTATAGAAACCAGTGGTAACTCCACTGGGAGATATACTGAGTTGGAGGTAGACTTGAGCTCAATAAGAGATTTAGAATGTGTTGTTATAGCCATGATGACATTTTAATCAATCTCTCTAGGTTACAGGATATGTATCCTTCTTTTGTCTACACTTAGGGCCATGCAGAGTTCTAAGAAAAATTTATGAAATATAATACAAACTCAACAGGTGTTAAATGTCCTGTGACAGTAATTATCCTATATGTCATCCACTGTAAGATGCAATATACTGAACATTTTATTGTCTTCAGAACTGAATTGCAATTTACCATTAACAGCATTGTATACTTTCTATTGACCAGAAGATAGTCATGACTTAAATACCATCTATGCAGGCATCAGTTTGGTCAGAGAGTTCATACTGTAGCCACTGCTATTGGCTTGCATGCATTTTTGGCATTTGCGATGCTGAGTGTAATTTCCATTAAAATTATTCAAACAATTATTTAAAAAATGAAATTCTATTCACTGTATTTGCATCAAAACAAAAAGCTATTGAGAATGCAAACAGTTACGGAAAATAATAGAAGGTGATACATTTTATTAATAAAACAAGTCAATTACAGAGTGATTTATGACACCCAAAAGAGGGAGATACAAGTACTTGAAACTATGTATATTTTGTTATTGAAATGAAATAAATGAGTTCATAAGAAATTTCCAGTATCTCAGACTAGAGAGGAGGTATTTCAAAGCAAGTAGAAGTTAATTAGTTCAAAACATATGCCATACTGGACTACTTTTATATTTTAGAATCATTATTTACTTGCTTTTAATAATTGGAATATAAAGTGTGTCTTACAAGTGGATAGCTTGGATTCAGTGAAATCAAATTTAAAATTTAGTTAAAATTTATTGAGCATCCTGCCTATGCTAAACAATCTATGAAATTATTTATTTGTTTCAGGACAAATTTAAGGCATCTTTAAACATTGTATTTAATCTCCAAAACATAATTCAAATTAGGTGCTATCTTGCCCATTTTATATTTATGTAGAATGGATTCCATAAATAAACTATGCAAAGAGTATATACTAGAACTAGGAATGGGATATAGTCCTTTTTGGCTCATAAACTTGTATAAACGTGCATCTATTTTAATTGAAATTAATGCCAATATGTACTATTCTAGTAGTCAAAATATAATGGTAAATTTAAGTGAAGAGTTTAGATTTTGCTTAGATATAGAAAGCACAACTACAGTCACACATATACATTCATGTACTTTTGTTTATACAGGCGTTCAACATTTTCTGAAATAAAACATACTTTTGTATACTTTAGTATTTGGCATATTGTTTTGAATTTTTGTATTTCTTCACTGATTTGGTTATATAGGAACCAACTATTGCCAATTTAATTCCATCAATTTAGTAAATTTTAATAATTTAAAAATTTTCAAAAGACAAGTCCATGACTAAATAGTTGGGGAAAATCTCTAAAACTGTTTCTTGTATGTCCCTGTATTCTGGGAAAGTCAGAGTATCTTCTAAGGACATTAAAGTGGATCTCATTTAGATTTAGAAATAGAGTACTCATGCTAGATTAAATAACAGTGCCACTCAGATGCCTGGGAAGTTTTGCAGATTCAGCCTTTCCATGAAAGAAAACTGATTTTCAGAAATTTTCACTTCTGATTAGAGTCAACTAGAAATCCCTTAGGGCTTCCATCTGAAGTGCACAGAAATTCCACAAAAGCCCTATGCTTACAATGTTCTGAGCACAATTATATTCCTTGTATACAATTCACTTCTTTTTTATCAAGAGTGATGATGTTATCTTGACTGTGTGTGTGGTGGGAAAAAATTATTTAAGGCCAAGGGATATTTACTGGTTTACAGTTTAGTACTGGTCCTTCAATATAGCATCTGTGGTATTAAAATGAAAGCTTTCTCATCCCCAAATAAATGCCATCAAGTATATTGTGTTGTGTTCTAATTTTATGATTTCATGGTTCCCAAACACACAGGTTTTGTTTTGCATACCAGTTCAGAATTCCAAATCAATTAAACTTTGTGGAAGAAAGAACTGATTTCTTAATGCATAGACATGGAAGAACTGATTAGGTATGTGCAGACTACAATTTGTTCTAATGGTTTATCTTTGTTTCTAACAATTCTTGCTTCTGTATATTTCCACCTGTTAAATTACTCTATAATTTACTGTTTCCTGCTATTTGACAAGAAAACATTACAATAACAATATAAAGTAATTTAAAGCTATTACCAATCAATGAAATATGTCCTGATCTAAAATGAGATTGAAATAATTTATGGGAATTTTACAGTCAAATTAGAATGGAGATTATTCCACAGGGGGGAATCAACTTCTGCAAAACTGCAAGCATCATATATTTCCTAATAAGTTCTCACAGCTGAAACGTGTCATTATTGGAAGGCAGCACAGGAAATTTGATGCAATCAGAAGAATCTTACAAATAAATGCTGGCAAAAAAAGGATATTGTGGACCCATAATTCAGTAATGACTTTGCAGTTAATGTGAGATGAAGTTAATGCAACATTAAACCTAAGAGGCACATCAACTTTAATGCTGGTGGTAACTCACCACAAATAATGTTTTTTGACTGACTTATTATACTTTTAACCCTAGAAAACCTTTCCTAACAGTAGTTAGCAACTTAACAATGGTGTCACGTTTGCCCACTGTGCACCAACACACAAAACTGAAATATCCTAGAGAGGAAACATTTTATTTCATTGTTGAAAAGCAATTAGTCAGTTCCTCTTTTTTCTGGCAAATGTAACCTCTGAGTTTGAAGGCTTCATGAGCAATGACAAGATTTGAATGCATTTGTTCACTATTTTATGTTGAGAGCTCATGCATTGAATTTTACTTATTTATAAAGCAACACACATTCATCAAAAATAGGACAATAATTGGAAAAGACAAAAATTTTAAGGAAATAAATTTTTAGGAACAGTTGGGCATGATAGACATGTATTGTAACCTTTTGTTTTCTTTATTCTCTACTCTCATTCTCCTTTCCCTCTGTTACTTGTTTTCACCTCCCACTTTAAGCGTGTGATGTTTTGTCAGTCACCTTATTGAGAGTAAAGAATTGAATTCCCCTAGTAATTCTGACAAATGGATACTACACTATTGTGGATAGGAGATCAAGATTGTTAACTAGTCATATTCCTTGAATGTGGAGTTACTTAATTCACTAATTTTTTTTTTTCAGCTTAGATCTGGACTCTTCCTACTTTCTATGAGATCTGTTAAACACAAGAAATGATCATGAGAGAATTAGTGGAATAAGGTGAGGGACAATACTTTAGTTCAGTTCAGTTCAGTCACTCAGTCATGTCCGACTCTTTGCGACCCCATGAATGAATAGCAGCAAGTCAGGCCTCCCTGTCCATCACCAACTCCTGGAGTTCACTCAGACTCACGTCCATCAAGTCAGTGATGCCATCCAGCCATTTCATCCTGTCGTCCCCTTCTCCTCCTGCCCCCAATCCCTCCAAGGACAATACTTAAATAGGAACAAAAGGAGCCAAGGAGCTTCTTAGGAGAATGCAAGTTGTACCAAGTATGAGATTATTTTAAGCAATTACTTTCAAACTAATCTTAACTCCCTTGAAGAAATATTGTACTTGGCTATTTCTATTTAAATTCAGATATAAAACTCTTTCTCCCAGAAAATCTAGAATTAGAGTTAAATCAGAATATATATAATAGATATTACTTTATATTCCTGCACATTATCCTGGATTTTTTTTTTCATTTAAAATTAAAACAAACAAACAAACAAAAAACCCAAAACCTCAAAATATCCACTGGGAAAAGTGTGCACTGATTTATTTATCCTTTAACTGAGAAGACACTTATTGTGCTGCTAAAAGGTAGTTGAAATAAAGACAAAGTGTAGCCTCTACATCCAAGGAAATGCCAAATGATAAGAATACAATGATATAACAAGCATAAAATCTCCTGTACATTTTCTTACAGAGTAATTTGAACTCTCATTTGCTTGATGTTTGAATAGACATATGTATGGTAGGTTATACCATTGTATCTTCTGATTTGTACATTAGCAGTGGAACTGTTGAGTAATGCCTTTGAATAATCACATAGGCACAGACTATTAGAAAAGATTATATTTGTCATAAGTTTCTTCAACTCAGTAAAGTTATTCATGCAATTATTAGAAGATGAAGATTGCCTGAGTGGACATAGGTCAAAGCCACTTTCAGCCTGCCACTGGATAAGCAAATAAACCCCTACCTAAATGACTCCAAGTCCTTCTAACTCATTGATTGTGAAGAAAATTAACAAAACTTACAAGTTCAGAACTATAGAGGAAAACAAAATTTATAGACTGCCATCCTCCTTTCTTATGATATAAATGTCAAGAAATTCATTTCCTTCATGGTAAATATCTCAGTCCCACTAGCCACAAAGTTTATTTGCATATAAAGAATATTTAAATGTCTATATTGATTTCTGACCATAATGTTCATAAAATAACAATGAAATGTTCTATTACTATTATTTGCCAAAGAGTTACATCTATTTTTCTTTATCTTCCCAAGAACACTATCAAGCATATATTAGTGTCATTCCCAATTTATACATGAAAAAAATAGGATATAGAATTAGAAAATTGCCCATACTCATGTATTCAATATTGGATGAATTGGGGCTTAGTTACAGATTTGTTACCAAAAGAATGTTTATGCCTCCCCTAGTCATTGTGCTTCCCTAGTGACCTAGACAGTACAGAATCTGCAGAAACCCAGGCTCAGTCGCTGGGTCAGAAGGATCCCCTGGAGAAGGGGGTGGCTACCCACTCCAGTGTTCTTGCCTGGAAAATTCCATGGACAGAAGAGCCTGGCAAGCTACAGTCCATAGGGTCACAAAAAATTGGACATGACTGAGCAACTAACACTTGTGTTCATATGTTGAAATCCTAACCTCCAGTGTCATGGTATTAGGAGGCAGAACCTTTAGGAGACAATTGTAGCTGACCTTGGACAACTCAACAGTTGTTGAGAAAAAAACAACAAAAACAAAAATACAAGTTTGTTTGTTTGTTTTTAATAACTACATACAGTGCTACATATCTGTGATTGTTTGAGTCTGAGGATGCAGAACCATATGGAAGGCCTGCTGTAAAGCTACGCTCAGCTTTTCCAACGTGGAAAGGGTCAAAACCCCTAACTCAGCTGTTCAAGGGTCAATTGTAGATTATGAAGATGGAACTCTGATGAGTAAAATTTATATCCTGTTAACAGATATGACCACATTCCAGGATGTCTGGCTGTAGGTGAGTGCTCAAACCATTGTGATTATCTTGGTCATGAAGATATTTTTGTGCAGTTCTGTGTATTCTTGCCACCTCTTCTTAATATCTTCTGCTTCTGTTAGGTCCATACCACTTCTGTCCTTTATCAAGCCCATCTTTGCATGAAATGTTCCCTTGGTATCTCTAATTTTCTTGAAGAGATCTCTAATCTTTCCCATTTTGTTGTTTTCCTCTATTTCTTTGCATTGATTGCTGAGGAAGGTTTTCTTATCTCTTCTTGTTATTCTTTGGAACTCTGGATTCAGATGCTTATCTTTCCTTTTCTCTTTTGCTTTTCACATCTCTTCTTTTCACAGCTATTTGTAATGCCTCCCCAGACAGCCATTTTGCTTTTTCACATTTCTTTTCCATGGGGATGGTCTTGATCCTTGTCTCCTGTACAATGTCATGAACCTCATTCCATAGTTCATCAGGCACTCTATCAGATCTAGTCCCTTAAATCTATTTCTCACTTCCACTGTATAATCATAAGGGATTTTATTTAGGTCATACCTAAATGGTATAGTGGTTTTCCCTACTTTCTTCAATTTAAGTCTAAATTTGGCAATAAGGAGTTCATGATCTGAGCCACATCAGCTCCCAGTCTTGTTTTTGCTGACTGAATAGAGCTTCTCCATCTTTGGCTGCAAAGAATATAATCAATCTGACTTTGGTGTTGACCATCTGATGATGTCCATGTGTAGAGTCTTCTCTTACATTATTGGGAGAGGGTGTTTGCTATGACCAGTGCGTTAGAGTCAGACATCCTGGAATGTGAAGTAAAGTGGGCCTTAGAAAGCATCACTACGAACAAAACTAGTGGAGGTAATGGAGTTCCAGTTGAGCTATTTCAAATCCTGAAAGATGATGCTATGAAAGTGCTGCACTCAATATGCCAGCAATTTTGGAAAACTCAGCAGTGGCCACAGGACTGGAAAAGGTCAGTTTTCATTCCAATCCCAAAGAAAGGCAATGCCAAAGAATGTTCAAACTACTGCACAATTGCACTCATCTCACATGCTACTAAAGGAACACTCAAAATTCTCCAAGCCAGGCTTCAGCAGTATGTGAACTGTGAACTTCCAGATGTTCAAGCTGGTTTTAGAAAAGGGAGAGGAACCAGAGGTCTAATTGCCAACATCTGCTGGATCATGGAAAAAGTAAAAGAGTTCCAGAAAAACATCTATTTCTGCTTTATTGACTATGCCAAAACCTTTGACTGTGTGGATCACAATAAACTGTGGAAAATTCTGAAAGAGATGGGAATACAAGACCACCTGACCTGCATCTTGAGAAACCTGTATGTAGGTCAGACAGCAACAGTTAGAACTGGACATGGAACAACAGACTGGTTCCAAATAGGAAAAGGAGTATGTCAAGGCTGTATATTGTCACCCTGCTTATTTAACGTGTATGCAAAATACATCATGAGAAAGGCTGGGCTGGAGGAAGCACAAGCTGGAATCAAGATTACAGGGGAAAATATCAATAACCTCAGATATGCAGATGAATACACCTTTATGGCAGAAAGTGAAGAACTAAAGAGCCTCTTGATTGAAAGAGGAGAGTGAAAGAGTTGGCTTAAAGCTCAACATTCAGAAAACGAAGATCATGGCATCTGGTCCCATCACTTCACGGGAAATAGATGGGGAAACAGTGTCAGGCTTTATTTTGGGGGCTCCAAAATCACTGCAGATGATGATTGCAGCCATGAAATTAAAAGACACTTACTCCTTGGAAGAAAGGTTATGACCAACCTAGATAGCATATTGAAAAGCAGAGATTACATTGCCTGCAAAGGTCCGTCTAGTCAAGGCTATGGTTTTTCCAGTGGTCAGGTATGATTGTGAGATTTGGACTGTGAAGAAAGCTGAGCGCCGAAGAATTGATGCGTTTGAACTGTGGTGTTGGAGAAGACGCTTGAGAGTCCCTTGGACTGCAAGGAGATCTAACCAGTCCATTTTAAAGGCAATCAGCCCTGGGTGTTCTTTGGAAGGAGTGATGCTGAAGCTGAAACTTCAGTACTTTGGCCACCTCATGCGAAGAGTTGACTCATTGGAAGACTCTGATGCTAGAAGGGATTGGAGGCAGGAGGAGCAGGGACGACAGCGGATGAGATGGCTGGACGGCATCACCGACTCAATGGATGTGAGCTTGAGTGAACTCCAGGAGATGGTGATGGACAGGGAGCCCTGGTGTGCTGCAATTCATGGGGTCGCAAAGAGTTGGACATGACTGAGCGACTGAACTGAACTGAACTGAAGAGACATGACCGATGATTTTTCAGTTGACCATGTGAAGATACTCCTAAAAGAAAGCCATGAGCAAACCTGGAGGTGTGTTCACATCATGCACCATGTCTGCCAGTACCTTGATGTTGGAGTTCCCAGTTCCCACTGTTCTTCAGAACAGTGATGAGAAAAACATTTTATTTATGTTGCACAGTCTATGGTAATCTATCTTAGCAGCCCATACTAAGACAAGGACTGAGCACTAAAAATAATTTTGAATGTTGCCTATGTTAAACTTGTGATTATCTCATGTGTAAAGTAGATAACACTTACATAGACTAAAATCCAAATTATTTTACTTTAAAAATTTGTAATATTTTCCATCTTCCTAGAGCATTTTATTTATTTATTTATTTTACCTATACTTACAAGTATTTTCTCAGGAATACACTACTTATGCATAAAAGTGGAAATGACATCATAAAGACTATAGGCTCTAAACAAAAGCTGTCCTATTCAATACTTCTATTTGGGTTTTGTTTACCTTCTGATATATAAGATAGAAGGATAACATTAGATCAAGAAAAAATACTAGATCAAATCACACATTTTCTTGGACAGAGAAAACATTTACTAAATTATTCTAGGTTGAACTATGCTTCATAATTTTCAGTGTAATCATGAGCATTTAAGAAGCATGTGAGAGAACGTAATTCAGTTCATTGTTTTTGAAAAGTTTACCATATAATGCTGCTGCTACTAGTCACGTCCATCTCTTTGCAACTCTATGGATTGTAGCCCACCAGGCTCCTCTGTCCCTAGATTCTCCAGGCAAGAATGCTGGAATGGTTTCCCAGGTCCTCCTCCAGGGGATCTTTCCAATCCAGGGATCAAACCCATGTCTCTTAAGTCTCCTGCTTTGGAAGATAGGTTCTTTACCACTAGTGCCTCTGGGGAAGCTCAAAAGTATAATGCACTCAAGTAAATGTTGTTATGATTGGAGGAAAATCAAAGCTTTGTATTTGTATTCCACAATGGTTCCCTGCCTGTGTCTAGATTCAGTCTGCCATTTACTCACTGTGATCTTGGGCAATATTCTTAACCTTTCTCTAATTACATCTTCTCATCTATTAAATGAAAAAAAATGGTATCATGTTTTATAGCAATATTCTAGTAATTAAATAAGATAATGTGTTTAAATTACTTAGGACTCTGTCACATGAAAGACATTAAGTATTCAGGGCAACAATTTCTACATCTATTATTACTAGAGTGCTACTTACTGTGTGTAACCCAAACCCTATTGAATAATTTTCTGTTTTTCAAAATAGCCATGTAAAGTTGAAAGTGATTCTTGGAATATTTAAGCTATTTATGCAGTATTAAATAGTCTTAGTTCCATTAAATTTTTTGAATATTTAATATTTTGCAGTTTTTTTCCACATATACATTATATATTTTTTATTTGACAAAATATGATTCTGAGAAGATATCTGAATAAAAAAGACCAGTGTATATTGGAAATAGTTTACATTTTTCATTGCTTAATACTCACCATTATTTCCTTTTTTTTTTTTAATGCACAGATGGCACTTCCAATTATGTTGAGGTATTTATGTCTTACCACAAAAAATTCTTTGCTTGAGGTCAAGAGAAAGCATATATTCTGGCTTATACCTTTATGAATTCCATAATTATCCTAATTTATAATGGACCACTTATTGATTTTTAAATATATCATTTCCCATTATAAAGCCTTAGCAATTTTAAGTTTAGCATATTATAAAAATTTAATGGGCATATTACCATTTCATCTACCAAATAAGGATAGAAATATTGAGTATTCTTATTGTATTTAAAGTCATTCCAAATACCTGCATAATTTGTTCAATGATAACTGCTTTATAGTTTCAGTTCAGTTCAGTTCAGTTCAGTTGCTCAGTCATGTCTGACTCTTTGTGACCCTATGGAATGCAGCACATCAGGCCTCTCACCAACTCCCAGAGTTCACCCAAACTCATGTGCATCAAGTCAGTGATGCCATCAAGCCATCTCATCCTCTGTTGCCCCCTTCTCCTTCTGCCCCCCATTCCCTCCCAGCATCAGGGTCTTTCCAATGAGTCAACTCTTCCCATGAGGTGGCCAAAGTATTGGAGTTTCAGCCTCAGAATCAGTCCTTCCAATGATCATCCAGGACTGGTCTCCTTTAGCATGGACTGGTTGGATCTCCTTGCAGTCCAAGGAACTCTCAAGAATCTTCTCCCACACCACAGTTCAAAAGCATCAATTCTTCGGTGCTCAGCTTTCTTCACAGTCCAACTCTCACATCCTTACATGACCACTGGGAAAACTATGGCCTTGACTAGATGGACATTTATAGATAAGATAATACTTAAAACTAAGATCACACCTTTCTAGTTTAATAGGGATATTATATTTTAAAATTAAATTTCACATAACCAAACTGTGTCTTTTATATACATATATATATTTCATAATATTTCATATTATAAAGCACATAAAGTGGTGTGAATTAGCTTTCTATTATATGTTATGTTGATAGATTTAAATTCTAAACGTGACTTTAACCTGCCAACAAAGTATAGGATTCCTTCAGTATCTGCAAGGGAATTGGTTCTAGGATAAGCCCATGGACACCAAAATCTGTATATGCTTAAGTTCATTACATAAAATGGCATCAGATTTGCATACAGCCTACCCACATCCTTCTGCATACTTTAGATCATGTCTTGATTACTTACATAATGTGATATAAATGTTACATAAATAGTTGCCAGAGTACATCAGATTCAAATTTTACTCTTTAGAACTGTCTTTTTCTAGATATTTTCAGACCACAGTTAGTTGCATCTGCAGATTTGGAAACCACAGATATGGAAGACCAACTGTATTAGCTGTTACAGTGATATCCTAGCAATGATCATTTATATTCCTAGTTCTAGAATTTGCTTTTAAATTAACTTTTAGTGTAATTATAGTAGAATATCATGTTTCAGTTCAGTCGCATCTGACTCTTTGCGACCCCATGGACTGCAGCACTCCAGGCCTCCATGTCCATCACCAACTCCCAGAGTTTACTCAAACTCACGTCCATTGAGTCAGTGATGCCATCCAACCATCTCATCTGCTGATCATGTTTAAAAATTGCATTTTAAAACTTCAAATTGTCTTACTATATATGTACCACTGTGTATAATGAAAACTTCGACTGTCACTGTTATTTCCTGGTTATAATTCTCCTTTTATTTGACATTGTTAAGATTTTTTTTCTTTATAATTAATGTTTGGTAGTCCAACTGTGACCTATCTTGGTCTGATTTTCATTATGTTTATTCTATTTAAAGTTTGCTGAGATTCTTGTACCAGTTTGATATTTTTAATCCAATTTGGAAAATTTCATCGATATCTCCATATTTTTTCAATCCCACTTTCATCTCTCATTTCCTTCTGGAATTCTAATTTCATATATGATAGCCCATTCAATACCCACAGATCATAGAGCTTTGTTTAGTTTTAATCAACTGAGTTTTAGATAATTAATATTAACTTATCTCCAAATTCACTTATTTTTTCTTCTATTGTTGGCAATACGGATATTCCCATACAATTAATGTTAATTTTAGATGGTGCAGTTATTAGTTTTAGAATTTTCATTTGGTTTAAGAGACTTTGTATCTTCCTCCAATTTCCCTAAGTCCTCAGTCCATTTTCTTTTTCATTTTTCCTGGAGGTTCTTTATTTATTATAATTACTTTAAAGTTTATGTATGTTAATTATGCCATTTGGATTATCTGTTAGTCTGTTTCTACTGTTTTGTTTTGTTTTACTATACATTATTTTACTTTTAAAAACATATCTAGTATCTTTTTGTTGTGTATTGCACATTACAGATGATATATGCTGCAATTCTGGATTCTATTAACTCTCTGTAGAATGTTGAATTGAATTAAATTACTTAAAACTAACCTTGACCTTGCAGAAGCTTGGTTTTAAATTTTCCTAGAGTGGATAGATTTCAACTTTGCTCATATTCCTAGGGTGAAAATTTAAGTCTTAGAATATGGTTCTTATCACTAAATTGTAACCATATCCAGAGTTTAATGGAATTATTAAGTCAAACTCCTTTTACTTCTCAAAAATTGAACTCTAAAATCTGGTTTCCCAGTGTTAAGTAGCTGCTTAAATCATTTCACAACTTTAAAATCATTTATCCATTTTTCCTCCCCCACTCTGAGTGGGACTCTTGCTTTATTCTTAGTTCAAACTGAGTGTAGTGTGCACATAAATTTGAAAGGTCTTACACTTTAGTTCTTACTTTGATTGAATATAAGCTCCTTTTTAGTTTTTGGCAGCCTGAAATTCTGACTTCTGATCTCCCACATCAATAAGATTATGTCTTTCTTATTAAACTTTCTTTTCTGTATGCCTTACTTTAAGTAGTTCCCTTATGGTGGAAACTGAATTAATATATTAACATCATGCAATGTGTTTCTTTCTTTTCTTGGGTTGAAGTTTCCCTAGTTTCTGTTTCTGATTTTTTCAAGTACCTGAAATATTGGCTCCTTCCTATTTCTTCTCTCTTTACTCCTTCTGGAATTATACTTTATTTATTTTTATTTATTTACTTATTATTATTTTTTAAATGTTTATTTTTACTTTATTTCGTTTTACAATACTGTATTGGTTTTGCCATATATTGACATGGATCAGCCACAGGTATACATGAGTTCGCAATCCTGAATCCCCCTCCCACATCCCACCCCATATCATCTCTCTGGATCATCCCCGTGCACCAGCCCCAAGCATCCTGTATCCTGCATTGAACATAGACTGGCGATTCGTTTCTTACATGATAGTATACATGTTTCAATGCCATTCTCCCAAATCATCCCACCCTCGCCTTCTCCCACAGAGTCCACAAGTCCGTTCTATACATCTCTGTGTCTCTTTTGCTGTCTCGCACACAGGGTTATCATTACCATCTTTCTAAATTCCATATATATATTTTAGTATACTGTATTGGTGTTTTTCTTTCTGGCTTACTTCACTCTGTATAATAGGCTCCAGTTTCATCAACCTCATTAGAACTGATTCAAATGTATTCTTTTTAATGGCTGAGTAATACTCCATTGTGTATATGTACCACAGCTTTCTTAACCATTCATCTGCTGATGGACATCTAGGTTGTTTCCATGTCCTGGCTATTATAAACAGTGCTGTGATGAACATTGGGGTACACGTGTCTCTTTCTATTTTGGTTTCTTCAGTGTGTATGCCCAGCAGTGGGATTGCTGGGTCATAAGGCAGTTTTATCTGCAATTTTTAAAGGAATATCCACTCTGTTCTCCATAGTGACTGCACTAGTTTGCATTCCCACCAACAGTGTAAGAGGGTTCCCTTTTCTCCATACTCTCTCCAGCATTTATTGCTTGTAGACTTTTGGATCGCTGCCATTCTGACTGGCATGAAATAGTACCTCATTGTGGTTTTGATTTGGAACAACAGACTCGTTCCAAATAGGAAAGGAGTACGTCAAGGCTGTATATTATCACCCTGCTTATTTAACTTATATGCAGAGTACATCATGAGAAATGCTGGACTGGAAGAAACACAAGCTGGAATCAAGAGTGCCAGGAGTAATATTAATAACCTCAGATATGCAGATGACACCACCCTTATGGCAGAAAGTGAAGAGGAGCTAAAAAGCCTCTTGATGAAAGTGAAAGAGGAGAGTGAAAAAGTTGGCTTAAAGCTCAACATTCAGAAAACGAAGATCATGGCATCAGGTCCCATCACTTCATGGGAAATAGATGGGGAAACAGTGGAAACAGTGTCAGACTTTATTTTGTGGTGGAGGGGGCCTCCAAAATTACTGCAGATGGTGATTGCAGCCATGAAATTAAAAGACCCTTACTCCTTGGAAGGAAAGTTATGACCAACCTAGATAGTATATTCAAAAGCAGAGACATTACTTTGCCGACTAAGGTCCGTCTCGTCAAGGCTATGGTTTTTCCTGTGGTCATGTATGGATGTGAGAGTTGGACTGTGAAGAAGGCTGAGCACCGAAGAATTGATGCTTTTGAACTTTGGTGTTGGAGAAGACTCTTGAGAGTCCCTTGGACTGCAAGGAGATCCATCCTTCCATTCTGAAGGAGATCAACCCTGGGATTTCTTTGGAAGGACTGATGCTAAAGCCAAAGCTCCAGTACTTTGGCCACCTCATGAGAAGAGTTGACTCACTGGAAAAGACTGTGATGCTGGGAGGGATTGGGGGTTGGAGGAGAAGGGGACGACAGAGGATGAGATGGCTGGATGGCATCACGAACTCGATGGACGTGAATCTCAGTGAACTCTGGTAGATGGTGATGTACAGGGAGGCCTGGCGTGCTGAGATTCATGGGGTCGCAAAGAGTCGGATAGGACTGAGCAACTGAACTGAACTGAACTGAACTGTGGTTTTGATTTGCATTTCTCTGATAATGAGTGATGCTGAACATCTTTTCATGTGTTTGTTAGCCATCCATATATCTTCTTTGGAGAAATGTCTATTTAGTTCTTTGGCCCATTTTTTGATTGGGTCGTTTATTTTTCTGGAATTGAGCTGCAGGTGTTGCTTGCATATTTTTGAAATTAGTTGTTTGTCAGTTGCTTCATTTGCTATTATTTTCTCCCATTCAGAAGGCTGTCTTTTTACCTTGCTTATAGTTTCCTTTGTTGTGCAGAAGCTTTTAATTTTAATTAAATCCCATTTGTTTATTTTTGCTTTTATTTCCAGTATTCTGGGAGGTGGATCATAGAGGATCCTGCCGTGATTTATGTCAGAGAGTGTTTTGCCTATCTTCTCCTCTAGGATTTTTATAGTTTCTGGTCTTACATTTAGATCTTTAATCCATTTTGAGTTTATTTTTGTGTATGGTGTTAGAAAATGATCTATTTTCATTCTTTTACAAGTGGTTGACCAGTTTTCCCAGCACCACTTGTTAAAGAGATTGTCTTTAATCCATTGTATATTCTTGCCTCCTTTGTCAAAGATAAGGTGTCCATAGGTGTGTGGATTTATCTCTGGGCTTTCTATTTTGTTCCATTGATCTATATTTCTGTCTTTGTGCCAGTACCATACTGTCTTGATGACTGTGGCTTTGTAGTAGAGCCAGAAGTCAGGCAGGTTGATTCCTCCAGTTCCATTCTTCTTTCTCAAGATTGCTTTGGCTATTCGAGGTTTTTTGCATTTCCATACAAATCTTGAAATTATTTGTTCTAGTTCTGTGAAAAATACTGCTGGTAGCTTGATAGGGATTGCATTGAATCTGTAGATTGCTTTGGGTCATATACTCATTTTCACTATATATATTCTTCCAATCATGAACATGGTATATTTCTCCATCTATTAGTGTCCTCTTTGATTTCTTTCATCAGTGTTTGATAGTTTTCTATATATAGGTCTTTAGTTTCTTTAGGTAGATATATTCCTAATTATTTTATTCTTTTCGTTGCTATGGTGAATGGAATTGTTTCCTTAATTTCTTTTTCTACTTTCTCATTATTAGTGTATAGGAATGCAAGGGAATCTTCTGTATTTCCCATTTATTTATCTTTCAATATTAAATTCTTAGTAACTTCTTCAGATATATTCTTTGTCTCACTTTGGTGTATCTAAACGTTTATTTTTTTAAGCTTCTTGCATGTTACTAATCATTTTATGTGCATGCTAAGTCACTTCAGTCATATTTGACTCTTTGTGATACTGTGGGCTGTAACCCTCCAGTCTCCTCTGTCCATGAGATTCTACAGGCAAGAATCCTGGGGTGAGTTGCCATGCCCTCCTCTAGGGAATATTCCAGACCCAGGGATGGAATTCACATTTTCTGTGTCTCCTGCATGCAAGCAGATTCTTTACTTCTAGTGCCACTTGGGAAACCCAGTAATTATTTTACCTCATTTATTTTAAAGTACTTTACACATAATTATTATATATCCTAAATTTGGTAATTCAGACACCTACAATATTTATTCATCTGATTTTGTTTCATGTTTCTGGATCTCATTAATGATCTATTGTAAATGTGTGTGTGCAGTTTTTTTTTTTTATTGTTGTTTGTTTGTTTTGATTTGCAACTGTATGCTCATGATTCTTGAAATTATTTCTGTGCAAATATTTTAAGACTATGGTTGGAAAAAAGTTTTGCATTTATATTGTAGCTTAGGAATCTTAACACACCCAAATCATGTGAATTTATGTTTATAAATTGATAGTGAATTTTTTTCCTGCTTAATCTAATGTCGAGTTTCAAGGCATGCATATGATGAATGTGTTTGGTCTCCACAGGTTCTTAACTTTTTACTGGATCATAAATACATTTATTTACTTTTTATGTAAGCTATTTACTTGTTTTCAACTAGGTATCTGTTAAACAGAATATGTAGTTTATACAGTCAAGTATTAGAAAGAAAAGTTTTTCATTATTTGTTGAACAGTTCCATGCTCCAAATTCTTCCACATTCCATGTAGCTAAGTCAACAAAGAAACAAGGCAGAAATATTTTCAAATGTTAAACCTCCTTTTTCCAGTAATAGCATTATCCTACAAAGTTACAAATTATACTAATTTTACCATAAAGATTTTTAAAGCATACTTAAAAAATGGAAGACTAGGTAAAGAGAGGTAAAATGATATATATTTTTTTCATAAATAGAGTATTTGTTGTGTACTTGTTGACTGGGCTTCTCAACTGGCTTAGTGGTTAAGAATTCATCTTCAATGCAGGAGACCTAGTTTCAATCCTTGGGTTAAAAGAGTCCCTGGAGAAGAAAATAGCAACTCACTGTAGTATTCTTCCTGGGAAATCCCATGGACAGAGGAGCCATTTTTAGTGACTAAACAAAACAAACAAACAAAAAACAAGTTGATTAGCATCAATGCATACAGGATAATATGGAGTAGGATTGGAAAATTTGGGATTAACTAAAAATAAGGAGATGACACCCCACTCCAGTACTCTTGTCTGGAAAATCCCATGGACAGAGGAGCCTGATGGACTGTAGCCCATGGGGTCGTTAAGAGTCGGATACGACTGAGCGACTTCACTTTCACTTTTCACTTTCATGCATTGGAGAAAGAAATGGCAACCCACTCCAGTGTTCTTGCTTGGAGAATCCCAAGGACTGGGGAGCCTGATGGGCTGCCGTCTATGGGGTTGCACAGAGTCAGACACGACTGAAGCAACTTAGCAGCAGCAGCAAAATAATATTAATTTATGGCCAAATCTCTAAAATTTTAAAGTTACAAGTATGACCAGTTGTAAATAAAAGCCCCAAAGTTCTGCTTCATCTAAATGTTGGAGAAACATTAGTTCTATATAGGAGTTACAGTGTGACTGGCCTAAAATGAAGATTAAAAGAAAAATTCTATATCTTGAGACCAGAAAGCATAGCTATTTTGTGATATTTTCAGCCTTGTAGAAATTCCTGTTCATCATATCCTCTGTCTTCTTCACTGAAATGGAAAGAACCAGAAACTTCAGTTATCAAACAAGAGAAATAATAGAGATGCCAAAGAAGGATTTCTATATAGGATGGAGAAAGTATTGAAATTATGGTTAATACCTTGGTAATAATAAGAAAAATATGGAATATTTAAAATTGTATTTTTGTACAGAGTTAATAAAGAATGGTACATGCCAGGGAATTTCAATAACCTCAATTACAGACAAAAAGGAGTCCTTATAAGAAGAAAGTGAGATCTGGCAGCTTTTACACTTTATGTGGATTTTTAGCCCAGGCAAAGTTAGGCAGAAAAGCAGACCTGTCATAAATAGAAAGACTTTGCAGGTATGAGTAAACATCTGCCAAGTCATGAGAACTCCAGGCAATGACTCTTCTCTAACTCAAATAGTGGCATTCTAAAAATGACAATAGCACCAATAATTGGATGTTGCTCATGGATAAATTTAACACATTTATAGCTGAAGGCCAAGAATCAGTTCAGTTTCATTCTTAGAGCAATCTGAATGACCATTACTATCCCCAGTAGAGGAGAGGAAAGAAATTTTACTTGTTAAACGTAATAATTGTGACTTATTTGCTACTGTCCTTTGACACAGTGTATGGAATATAATATAAAATATTTTAAAAAATTCAAGGAACCAAAGAAATTGGAACCATTAGAATCAAGAGAAAATCAACAGAAGCAGTTATTCAGATCATTCAATAACATAATTAACATGTGTGTTTGTGTGTATTCTGAAATAAGCCAAAAATATTTTAAATTTGAATTCAGACTAACCACAGGTATCCAGGAAGCTCAGTAGAGCTCAAGCATTAGAAATAGCTAGAAAACTATAAAGTAAGCTCACTATAGTGAAAATATTGGAAAACAAATGAATCACAAACCCTCACAGAATCAAGAATAAAAATACATAATATATACAGGGGAATAGACTCAGATGTGAATATCTTCTCAGATATCTTTCATTAGAAAATATTGAAATGGTATCTTTAAAGATCTAAGAGGAAAATGACCAATTCAGAACTTCATTTTCTTCAAATTTTCTTTTTATAATATGTAAATACAGGCTAAATCAAGACAGTTTTAGTTTAAATAAAACTTAGATCATTTGTTACTAGTACACTTTCATTACAAAAAATGTAAAAATGATTTTTTTCATACTGAAGAGAACAGGTACAGCTTGAAAGATCTACAGGAAGGAATCAAGATTTTAACAAAGGGTAAAAATGTGTCAAAACATGTTTTTTTTCATATTAAAAAATTGTCTACTTAATGATTAAATAATGACATGTACCAAGTTGCTTGTAATTTATGTAAAAGTTAAATACATGACAAAAATAAGACTAAACAGTGGAAAGAGTTAAATAAATAAAACAAATAATTGAAGCTGAAAATCTGAGAGACATAATGAAAAACTAAAAAATTGCTTTGTTAATCAAGAATAATGCAGGAAAAAACAATAAAACAAAAACCAGATGGGACAAACAGTAAAAAATAACAAGATGATTAACTTAATCCTAAATACATTAATAAATATGGAAATGTAAATTGACTAAACATTCCATAGGATTGTATGGTTGGGTTAAAAAGCAAGACCAATCTATGTGCTTATTAGAGAAAGGGTTTAAATATAAAATTACAGGTAGAATAAAATGATAAAGATGGAAAATATCTTACAGAAGTACTATTCATAAGAATGCTTCTATGTGAAAATCAGATAAAGTAAATTTCAAGACAAAGAAAGATAGAAGGGTAAAAGAATGAAACTTCACAAAGATAAAGTATCAATTCATTCAGAAAATATTAACATAATAATCTTTAATGTTTATTCACTGAACAGTTCAGTGCACTCAGTTGTGTCCGACTCTTTGCCACCCCATGGATGGCAGCACACTAAGCTTCCCTGTCCATCAACAACTCCTAGAGATGGCTCAACTCACGTCCATGGAGTCAGTGATGCCATCCAACAATGTCTTCCTCTGTCATCCCCTTCTCCTCTTGCTTTTAATCTTTCCTAGTATCAGGGTCTTTTCCAATGAGTCAATTCTTTGCATCAGGTGGTCAAAGTATTGGATTTCAGCTTCAGCATCCATCCTTTAAATGAATATTCAGGACTAATTTCCTTTCAATTCAGTTCAGTTCAGTCACTCATTGTGTCTGAGTCTTTGCGACCCCATGAACTACAGCATCCAAGCCTCCCTGTCCATCACCAACAAATGGAGTACATCCAAACCCATGTCCATCGAGTCCATGATGCCATTCAACCATCTCATCCTCTGTCTTCCCCTTCTGCCCTCAATCTTGCCCAGCATCAGGTTCTTTTCCAATGAGTCAGCTCTTCACATGAGGTGGCCAAAGTATCAGATTTTCAGCTTCAACATCAGTCTTTCCAATGAACATCCAGGACTGATCTCCTTTAGGATAGACTGGCTGGATCTCCTTGCAGTCCAAGGGACTCTCAAGAGTCTTCTCCAACACCACAGTTCAAAAGCATCCAATTCTTCTGTGCTCAGCTTTCTTTATAGTCCAACTCTCACATCCATACATGACCACAGGAAAAACCATAGCCTTGACTAGATTGACCTTTGTTGGCAAACTAATGTCTCTGCTTTTTAAAATGTTGTCTAGGTTGGTCATAACTTTCCTTCCAAGGACTAAGCATCTTTTAATTTCATGGCTGCAATCACTATCTTCAGTGATTTTGGAGCCCCCCAAAATAGAGTCAGCCACTGTTTCCACTGTTTCCCCATCTATTTCCCATGAAGTGATGGGACTAGATGCCATGATATTAGTTTTCTGAATGTTGAGCTTCAAGCCAACTTTTTCACTCTCCTCTTTCACTTTCATCAGGAGGTGCTTTAGTTCTTCTTTACTTTCTGCCATAAGGGCAGTGTCATCTGCATATCTGAGGTTATTGATATTTCTCCCGGCAATCTTGATTCCAGCTTATGCTTCCTCCAGCCCAGCGTTTCTCATGATGTACTCTGCATAGAAGTTAAATAAGCAGGGTGACAATATACAGCCTTGACGTACTCCTTTTCCTATTTGAAACCAGTCTGTTGTTTCATATCCAGTTCTAACTATTGTTTCCTGACCTGCATACAGATTTCTCAAGAGGCAGGGCAGGTGGTCTGGGATTCCCATGTCTTTCAGAATTTTCCACAGTTAATTGTGATCCACAGAGTCAAAGGCTTTGGCATAGTCTCTAAAGCAGACATAGATGTTTTTCTGGAACTCTCCTGCTTTTTCCATGATCCAGCAGATGTTGGCAATTTGATCTCTGGTTCCTCTGCTTTTTCTAAATCCACCTTGAACATCTGGAAGTTCATGGTTCACGTATTGCTGAAACCTAGCTTGGAGAATTTTGAACATTACTTTATTAGCGTGTGAGATGAGTGCAATTGTGCGGTAGTTTGAGCATTCTTTGGCATTGCCTTTCTTTAGGATTGGAATGAAAACTGACATTTTCCAGTCCTGTGGCCACTGCTGAGTTTTCCAAATTTGCTGGCATATTGAGTGCAGTACTTTCACAGCATCATCTTTCCAGATTTGAAATAGCTCCCCTGGAATTCCATCACCTCCACTAGCTTTTTCATAGTGATGCTTCCTAAGGCCCACTTGACCTCACATTCCAGGATGTCTGGCTCTAGGTCCGTGATCACACCATCATGATTATCTGGGTCATGAAGATCTTTTTTGTACTGTTCTTCTGTGTATTCTTGCCACCTCTTCTTAATATCTTCTGCTTCTGTTAGGTCGAGACAATTTCTGTCCTTTATCGAGCCCATCTTTGCATGAAATGTTCCCTTGGTATCTCTAATTTTCTTGAAGAGATCTCTAGTCTTTCCCATTCTATTGTTTTCCTCTATTTCCTTTAGGAGGCACTTAAAGGAGCTCCTCTCAGTCCAAGGGACTCTCAAGTCTTCTTCAAAACCACAGTTCAAAAGTATAATTTCTTTGGCACTCAGCTTTCTTGATAGTCCAACTCTCATATCCATGACTACTGGAAAAACCATAGCTCTTACTAGACAGACCTTTTTTGGCAAAGTAATGTCTCTGCTTTTTAATATGCTGTCTAGTTTTGTCATAGCTTTCCCTCCAAGGAGTAAGCATCTTTTAATTTCATGGCTACAGTCACCATCTTCAGTGATTTTGGATCCCAAGAAAATAAAGTCTCTCAGTGTTTCCTTTGCTTCCCCTTCTATTTGCCATAAAGTGATGGGACTTGATGCCATGATCTTCGTTTTTTGAATCTTGAGTTTTTAAACCAACTTTTTCACTCTTCTCTTTCATTTTCATCAATATTTCTTCAATCTGTTATTCACTTATATCATAGATTAAATGTGTGTAAAAGAAATGTTGCCAGAAGTAATGAAACAAAAGTAGAAGTAAAATTGTTACCTAACTCGGGCTCAGCTGCTTGCCACTGGAAAATCAATACGAGAGAAAAAGAAATGTTGGTAGAAGGAAAGTTGTTTTTAATGAATACTGACAATCTGGTGAGATGGTAGACTCAGTGTTCTCCAGAAACCACCTCCACAGATTCTGCTCAGCCAGGAAAATTTTTAAAGTGAAAAAGGGGGAGAAAACTCAGTTATTCATTGAGACAGAGGTTTAGAGTTATCAATATCCCTCGCTGGGTGCAGACCTGTTTGTAAGCTTTTGCAATTCTTGTGATTTGTTATTTACATACTATCTTGTTCACACATTTTGTTTATGAGATTACTAAAGCGGAAACTATGGAAGAGATCTGGTCATGTGTTAATTACTTATTCTTCATTTATTCTTCTTTGATCTATGGGAAGAAACAACACATTAGGCATGGTATTGTGTGGTCAAAATATTTGAAAGCTGTGGTATGGCTGGAGATTAGTGGAGCAAAAGGTGCCTGGTTTAAGGTTAGTAACAAGACAAAGGGGCCTCCTGAAAAAAACTGCTTGCAAAATTAATTTTTAAACTCTCCTGTTTCAGGAACTAAATAAGGAGACATATATGAACAAAGCTGTAAAAATTCTGATATTATCAACTGCTTGACCTAATTGGCCATTTAAATATAGCTATGTGACACCATACTCAGCTTATGCAAATAAACTGCTTTCTTAATATAAATGGAAAACTAAATGAGATAGACAGTATGAAAGACCCCAAAACAAATCTATTTAGACATTTTAAAGGATTTAAACCATACAGAATATATTCTTTGACTATAACTGAATTAAATTCAAAGCAATACAAAAGCTACCTAAAGCTTTTAAATTATATGGAAATTAAGTTCATTCTAAATAATCCATAGCTCTAATAAGAAGTAATAAGGCAAATTAGAAAACAATTCAAATTGACTGATAAGTATAGCATTAGAAAATATATCTATCTACAAATGTATTTAGCTATGTGTTTATCCATACATCTATCTATATCAATGTTTAAAAAAAAAGATATATTTTAGCTTTAAATCTTACAAGTTAAAATACTAATACTAGAATATAAGGATTTAATATTTCAAATTAAGGTGCTAGAAATGAAAGATGAAATTAAACTTAAAATAAGTAGAAAGGAGGAAATAATAAATTATGAATTGAAATCAATAAATTGTGCAAGTTATATACAAAAATTAAAAAAAAATATCTGTTTTAAAGATTAATGAAATTGATCCTGGACCAAAGTTAATTAAGATGAAAGAAACATCAGAGTGAGAAAACTAGAAGCGTCCAAAATGACTCCTTTTCCTAGGACAATTACCTGGCTGTTGCAGGCCTTAGATCATTGAGGTGAGAATCTACACTTTAAATTCATGAATTAATTAATTTCTGGGGCTGGTATTTTCAGCTACAAATTGGCCCTTGCCATAGGCACTTGAATCATGTGCTGCTGCAGCTGCTGACCTTCAACACCCCCTCGAAGGAGTTCAGGGTGGAGAGCACAAGTGAGTCACTCTGTGCTGGGGAAGGGGGAGGTGGTGACTTCAGATAGATAGTTTTAGGAGCCAATTTTGTGAATCCAGTTCTTGTGGCCCCGCTTCCCTGGTGGCTCAGAGGTTAAAGTGCCTGCCTGCAATGCAGGAGACCTGGGTTCGCGGGAAGATTCCTCCGGAGAAGGAAATGGCAACCCACTCTAGTATTCTTGCCTGGAGAATCCCATGGAGAGAGGAGCCTGGTAGGCTACAGTCCACGGGGTCGCAAAGAGTCGGACACGACTGAACGACTTCACTGTCACTTTTCTTATATGTCCATATATCTGTGCTGTATGCTCAGTTGTTCAGCCGTGTCTGACTCTTTGTGACCCCATGGACTGTAGCTCGCAGGCTCCTCTGTCAATGGGACTTCCCAGACGAAAATGGGTTGGAGTGGATATCCAACTCCAGTATAGATTTCTGGATCCAGTATTGCTTTCCCATACTGGAGTGGGTTGCCATGTCCTCCTCCAGGGGATCTTCCCAACCCAGGGATCGAACTCAGGTCTCCCACAGTGCAGGCAGATTCTTTACTGTCTGAATGACGAGGGAAGCCCAAGAGTACTGGTATGAGTAGCCTATCTCTTCTCCAAGCGATCTTCCCGACCCATGATCTTCTGGATTGCAGATGGATTCTTTACCAGCTGAGCAACCAGGGAGGCCCTCCTGAAAGACAATTTCAGAAGACAATTTTATGAACCCAATTCTTGTATCTCCTCATATCTAGAAAAGTACCAAAATCCTTAATGCTGATGGCTGTTCCTCATGACTAACAAACATCAGGAGACCAGCAGAAACCTTCTGGAAAAATATGTGCTTGAGTGCAAGTATCCCCTCTTCTCGAAAAATCACATATCTACTGACCTTCTCCTCTGCCTCCTTGGAGCAGTTTTTCAGAGCTGTCTGGTGATGCAGTCCTCATTTTGCCCCATACAAAACTTAACTTGCAATTCTCACATTGTGCATTTTATTTTAAATCAGCAGTATTTTAATTATCATGGACTTCCCAAGTGACCCAGTGGTAAAGAATTTGCCTGCCAATGAAGGAGACCCAGGAGACATGGGTTCAATCCCTAGGTTGGGAAGATCACCTGGAAAAGGAAATAGCAACCCTCTTCAGTATTCTTGCTGGGAAATCCCCTGGACAGAGAAGCCTGATGGGTTACATTCCATGGGGTCTCAAAGGAGTCAGACACAACTTAGTGACTAAGCAAGAGCAAAATTTTAATTATTAAGGCTGTGTTTATGATTTAAGTTGACATAGAACTATTAGTTACAAAAAAAAAAAATTCTACTAAAGTAATCATGGAAATTTCTCCAGTTCTCTTCTACTGTCAGGGTAAATATTCCATAAGCAGGTTGAATGAGACTGTGAGAAACTCAAAGTTTCTTATATTTTGTATCCTGTTGACTGCAAAAAACAAACAAACAAAAAAAAACCCTCAAACTAAAAGTTAAGAGTTAAACTTTATTCAGGAGGCTCAGAGAGAACTTAGCCTGAAAGACTTCTTCTCAGCTCTGAAGGACTGCTCAGAATAAGTAAAGGAGGAGACAGGATATATAGTAGCTTTTCAGAACAAGCAAACAATATCAACAAAACAGGAAGTAGAAAATCAAAATATTACTGCTAATTAAGGAAAAAACAGACATCTGAAGTTAATGAATTTAGCACTTTTCTATGTTTAGGAAGGTAAAAGAATCTGAGCCCATTGGGAACTCATGTACACCCATGGCGGATTCATGCTGATGTATGGAAAAACCAATGCAATATTGTAAAGTAAAATAAAGTAAAATATAAATAAATAAATAAATGAAACCATTCCCTTGATATGCACCTTAAATATCTAGGGCCAGTATTCTGTTTTTTGTTTTTTTTTTAATTCTTTTTTAAAATTTATTTATTTTAATTGGAGGCTAATTACTTTACAATATTGTAGCATTTTTTTTGCCATACATTGACATGAATCCACCGTGGGTGTACATGTGTTCCCCATCCTGAACCCCTCTCTTACCTCCCTCCCCATCCCATCCCTCTGGGTCATCCCAGTGCATCAGCGCTGAGCACTCTGTCTCATGCATCAAACCTGGACTGGCGATCTGTTTCACATATGATAATATACATATTCCAATGCTATTCTCTCAGATCATTCCACCCTCGCCTTCTCCCACAGAGTCCAAAAGACTGTTTTATACATCTGTGTCTCTTTTGCCATCTCGCATATAGGGTTATCATTACCATCTTTCTAAATTCCATATATATGTAGTTAGTATATTGTACTGGTGTTTTTCTTTCTGGCTTACTTCACTCTATATAATAGGCTCCAGTTTCATCCACCTCATTAGAACTGATTCAAATGTATTCTTTTTAATGGTTGAATAATATTCCATTGTGTATATGTACCACAGCTTTCTCATCCATTCGTCTGCTGATGGACATCTAGGTTGCTTCCATGTCCTGGCTATTATAAACAGTGCTTGGATGAACACTGGGGTACACGTGTCTCTTTTGATTCTGGTTTCCTTGGTGTGTATGCCCAGCAGTGGGATTGCTGGGTCATCTGGCAGTTCTGTTTCCAGTATTCTGTTTTTCTCCCTTCTGAATCCCCTCAGGATGCACAGCTGGGGGGTAGCTGCAGTGGCTGATAAGTTTCTTGACTGCTACATCTTTTGTTTACTGATGTGGCAGATGACATTTTCCATCTGCAGTCACACAAGAGTCCTTAGGATTTAGTTTCAAGTAACAGTATTTTTAGAGTGATACTCATATACACCAGGAATATAGAATTTTCCACATAGAAAAATTTGAAGTTAAAAACAGAACTTTAACATAATAAAGTCTCAGGTTGACGACTAATGTTTGTGATTGATGAGAAAATAAATTTAGTATTTTATTTTTGACTAATAATTATTTTCAATGCAGTATTCAGTAAATTTTAATTTTAATCCAAAGCTTCAGTTCAATTTTTTTTGATATGTTAAACTGTTTCTCCTAGATAAGATGTCCAGAACATTTTGTACAGATTTCTTACAGTTTCATAGGCTACTGAGCTGAAATTGTTTAGCTGCAAATACCTTTATTAATCTGGACTATTTTTCTTTCCATAGCTACTTCTAGTCACTAGAAGTTGAGATTTCTTCTGACTTTTATACTCTTTAGTAGTTCTTTTAGATTTTTTCTTCCCTGGAGCTGGTTGCTTGAGTTTAAGCTTTCTCACATATTCAGACATTTCTAGAGAAGGAAATGTAGAACTTCTAGTGAAAATATGATGATAGGTTCAAAAATTCGTTGCTAGTCAAAGACTAGAACAAGAGGAACGATTCTAAATCAGAACTAAGTCATTCAGAGATTCTTTCTCTGATCCCCTTCAAGTTTGTGTCTTAAAGGCCTGTAATTAACAACTGAATCAAAGTGCAAACTTCTCCTTGGGACTTTGAGAGCAGAAAGCAGCCATGGTACTGGTGCCAGCAACTTTTGTAGTAACAGCATTGCCAGCAACTTTGGCTGCAGCATTAAACATGGCAGGCATTAGCACCCTCAAGCATTGTTGGTGAAGGAGTTTGGCAGGTGTTCCCAGGATGCCCAGGAGGAAAGATTAACAGTGTGTTAAGAACATAAGCTTGGGAGTAGAGGTAGCTGGCTTGCCAACAGGATTTCAATAAGACTCTGTCAATGAGCACAGGTTAACTGATGAATCACCTCCCAAGAAATCTTAGAATTCTTTATGCTCAAGTTACAATTTAGCAGGAAGTCTTGAACCAAGGAAATGTTTCCTGTTAACATTTGTGAACTTTATTTTTACTCTGTTAATGCTTGTGTTTTCACTACTTTGATGTGGTCACTCAGAAACCAGAATATTCCAGTTCTCTATCCAATGAATCTAGCCACCAAAACTTCTGTCTAGTCTCAAGGACAAAATTGCCCAGTCATGTTTGAAGAACTCTTGCCCACCAATAATTGAGATGCTTGCTAATTAATGGATTATGATTAATGAAAATACTTTTCTAAGAAAAGAATGTTGGCCTACAGTTTCATTCTTATTAAGTAACATAATTCATACTTACTTTGGGTTTAGAATTGTTAACATAATTTTAAAACCTCATATGCTAGTTTTTAAAAAAGTTTATTTTTCAACCAAAGTAAAGCTTTAAAAAGATAATACAAAATATTTTAAAAGAAAACCTCAGGAGATTTTCAACAGTTTCATGGCAGCTAGAAAATTTACTCATATTACAAATCAGAGTCTGAATGATCTTACAATGAGTACTTGTGTCTAATTCATGAGGAAAAGCAGGATATGGATGCAGGAGTCTCTGTGTGTGTGTTAGTTGCTCAGTCATATCTGACTCTGCAACCCCATGGGCTGTAGCTTGCCAGGCTCCTCCATCCATGGAATTTTCCAGGCAAGAATACTAGAATGGATTGACATTTCCTTCTCCAGGGGATCTTCGTTACCCAGGGATCAAACCCAGGTCTCCCACATTGCAGATAGACTCTTTACCATCTGAGCAACCAGAGGAGCAGTAATTATGAGCTGAGTTTTCCATTTAGACCAGTATACATATATTTGGATATGATCACTAAATAGTTTAAGAAAATATAACACAAATTTTAATAATTTCAGTGATTTTCAGGCTGGCCATCTGACTGTGGAAACAGAGTGTGTGCAAATGTATTTGAAATATTTTCACTAAAAGGTGGGTTGTGCAACTACCTTATGACATATATATCCGAAAGACAATTTTAATATCTGTTTCCACCACCATCCCCCAAGGTTTAAAGGATGAAAATAGAATGGGTTAAGAATTTTAGAGCTGATTCTTTTTTCTTTTTTTTTACTTTATTTTACTTTACAATACTGTATTGGTTTTGTCATACATTGACATGAATCCGCCATGGGTGTACATGAGTTGATTCTTATGTTTCAAAGTCATCTAATACAAATTATGCAGGAATTTAGCAGTACATTCATTTCAAACATTAGGCCCCTCCAAGAATACATACAAGAATAAAGTACAAGATTCACATATTCCCCGAGGAAACAAATGGACAATTCTTGAGCTGTTATGGAAATAAAGGACAATGTGTTTACATAAAGCTGAAAGATCCTTACATTACTTTACATTATCTTTCAGTCATATTGAAGTTCTGAAATAAGTACTTACTTTAGGATAAAGAAATTCAGATAAATGAAATGTGTATGGCTGAGACAATTTGTTCTGTGTGAATTTTGAATACATTCCAAAGGACTATTTTTCACCTTCCTTTTTCAAATCTTACCCCTAGTGTGTGGAGTATTCCTTTAATTTTATTCTTCTTTTCTATGGCATTCCAAGGCAGATGATCCTGTTTCCCCACTGTCTTCAGTAGGACCTCTGTCCTTTGTAAATGATTCTTACTTGATTCCTGAGATTTGTCAGCCTCTTCATGATTGCTATGGTCATTCAGTAGAGCACAGGTATTTGTTTCCTCTTAGGTTAACTCCAGTGTAGTGGTCCAAATTCTTCATTCTCCCCTCATTTTAGCATAGTTTCCTGAACAAAAGTTTTTATTATGTCTTATCCAGAGAAACACCTTGTCTTGGGGGAGTGAAGAATTATAGTCAACAATCATTATTTATCCAGGCAATGATTCACATGTTGTTTCTGAAGTTTGAGAAAAATCTTGAAGTCTGCACGGCAGATATGATCTTAGCTTGAGGCAGTATTTTGACTTCAAACATTCTATACACTCCTGTGGAAAACTGGGCTACTCCTCTCAAGTAAAGCTTGTTTCAACAGATGGAATATAAATGCATATGATTTAGTAGTTTAGTTTTGATGATGCTATTAAGATGCTCAGTTCTGTTCACAATTCAAGAATTTACAAGTATGTTGCATGCTGCATATTTTTTCATAATAATAAATTGTAGATGTCTTTATTAATTATTCCTATAAATTTTACATATTTCAGAGCCAAATCATTTTCTTGCTACTCTTTACATCCCAGTCAATTAATAACTATAGTTTTGTACATGAAAGATGTTTAAATGAAAGCCAGAGGATCTGAGTGCTAATCCTTATTCTGCCATGACTAGTTATCTGTCTTGGGATAAGCGACCTCACCTCTTCAGAATTTTTTTTCCTCATGTATAAATTGAATATCAGATTTGGATGCAATCTATTATGTCTTCCCATATAAAAAATCTTTTTTTCCATGACAAAATAGGTAACCAGAGTCATAGATTTGCTAATCAAAGTTGTCTTTTCTCTCAGTGTTACATACAACCCCACACATATACCCTGTGTGTGTATGTGAATAGTATGAACATCGAGCTAAGGCATCACTCGAATAATTATGAATACATATGAAATAGCTCATACAAATATGAATGCATACTTATAAACTTTAAATTTTATAAATGGTCTTATATTGACCTAGCCTGCTCTGTTTTGGACCTCTGATTTGAATAATCTCTTTCTTAGTCAGATATCCCAGCCACACTGAATTCCTGAGGAATTTTGAATTTCCCACTTCCTGAAATGTTCTTTTTTTAGATATTTATATTTTTGTTCCTTGTTTTTCTTTAGGTCCCTGCTCTAATTTCACCTTATCCAAAAAGGCATCCTAATTAATCCTGTATAAAAATACACCCACCACATATATACATATACATGTTATGAAATAGAAGAAAGTAGGAGTGACTTGAAAAACATTATTTGGGTATCTTGAGGTAATGCATGAACTTGAGGTAACGGAATCAACGGTTGGCTTTCTCTTCTGTGTTTTAACTGTAGAACCATTGCCCCAACTATGCATATTGTTTTTTGGTAGAAGGAGCATTTGTGTGAAACATCATTACTGTGCTGAGTTCAACTCTACAAATTCATTATATTTTAATTTCTCCGTCTGCTAAACCATGAAGTGATAGAAAATATATAAGTGGCAACTGCAGCAAGGGAGGGCTAGAACAAACCACCAGGGAGAGCTCAGAATAACATAAGTCTCCAGGAAGTTTTAGAGGCCAGGAATACGCAGATTTCAGTAGAAAAACTCTGAGAGGCAAGAATTCCCCATGAACTCCCTAGGGTGAATGGGGGTCAGCATCCCTGGTGCCTGGACTCTTATCTTTAGAGAAGCCATTTCAAGTTCCAATTTAAAATACTAATAGAAAACCAGTGCAAAGGGTTACAAATATTAACATCAAAGGAAAGGAAAAAAGATTATTGAGAGAAGAAAGTTGATCTCTTTAACAAAAGCACTTTTCAATAAACTTTACTGGAAAAGTTGAAGACAGTGTGTCTCCATGGAAATGAATCACATCTCAGCTGTGGCATCTCACACATCATGTTGATGTATCCAGGTTGCAGGCTATCTGAAAGCACATCAGTTGAAATCATGACATAAAAACAATCTCTTCCAAAAGTCACAGTAAGATTGCCTGTTTTTTAAGCAGAAACTTGTAAGGTTTAAAAAGTCTCCTCCTTTTTCATATTTCCTTTTGAATATTAAAAGATGTCAATATAAAGAATGCAATTCCTCAAAAGTACATATGCATTCAAGACAAACATATATAAATAAATAAATATTCTTAATTTAAAATGTAAGATTTTAGGAAATATCTGAGACATACGGTGAAAAAAAAAAAAAAGATCCAAGTCACAAATCACATTTACCCTAATATTTATGTTTATTCAAAACACAGAAGGAAAAGAATTGTGAGTTTAATCAAGAGATATGTATTTTTACATATGCATATGTTTATGTATATTTATGTGAATGTGTACTTAGTCTAAATTAGTCTACTAATTAAATATTCAGATAAAAAGGTGTATTCTAATTAATATCTTTGACATTAATAAGCAAGAAATTTGAGAGTGAAAGAGGTCTTTTACATTTATCCTTCCTAATGTGCCTTCTAATTTGTTAAACCTTTTGCAAACGTGTGCATGAATGTTCCTTTACACATTCATATCCAGAGCTAATCTCTTCTTTTCCACCTTTCCCTATAGTAACATAGTCTAAGTCATGATCATGGATCGATGTCTTAGAATAGCTTCCTATATATTGTGTGTGTGTTATTAACATTAACCCACAGAGGAGGCATTCCTCACAGAGAGATCCTTTTAAATTGTCAGTTAGGTCAAGATTACCTTCCTCAGGGGCTCCCTCATAGCTCAGTTGGTAAAGAATCTGCCTGCATTGCAGGAGACCTCAGTTCGATCCCTGAATTAGGAAGATTTCCTGGAGAAGGGAAAGGCTACCCACTCCAGTATTCTGGCCTGGAGAATTCCATGGACTGTATAGTCCATGGGGTCTCAAAGAGCTGGGCATGACTAGGTACTTTTACGTTCACTTTACCCTCCTCAGAATCTCAAAATCTCTAGTAGCTTCTCATTTCACTCATAATAATACTCATGAGCTTAGGGTTTTATAAATGGTCCTAAACTCATCCCCCTCCCTGTTTGTTTTAGAACTTATATCTCAATACTCTCCTCCTCATTAAGATACTCCAGCCTCACTGGCCTCCAGTTATTAATCCTTAACACTGGGCCTGTTTCCACACCAAGAACTGAACTTGAATTTCTCATTTCCTGAAATGTTTTTTCCCCAGATAGTCATATCATTTTCCCCCCTTTTTTTCTAGATCTCTGCTCTAATCTCACCTTTTCTGATAAGCAACTCTTTTTCATCCACATAAAAAGACATCCATCTCCCTCAGACCTTATCTGCATATCCTGTTGCTTTTTCTTGTAACACAAATTTCTACCTTTCTTATTGTCACATATTTTTATGTATTTGTTTAATAACAAAGACAAGTGACCTATCAATTTATGTTTATGGTGATAGATTGAATACTCAGCAGCATCAGTTCTGGAGTAAACTTTGATTAGAAGTACCCCACGCTGTTGAACCAAAGCATATATTTTATCCCTTCTATAATCGATTCACTTTTTTAATGGCTTATCACACAAGTAGTGGTAAGGATGAGATGTAATGATCCTTTCTTTAAACAAAAGATTCTCTAGTCCCCCTGGTTGGTTAAGTGCTTTTTGTGCAGTGAATGGTCTTCCATGGGGATTAACATGAGATACAAAAATACACATGACTTTTTTATGTCATTCATATTTCTCTTGTCTCCTTTTATCAGATCTCCCAAGACCTCAACCATTCAAGATATTCGTTACTGACAAGACAGTTATGTATACAGTGGGATAATCTTTCCTCTATATTATATGCATATCAACAAATTATATATATGTATATAGGCAGATGCTTTAACCTCTGAGCCACCAGGGAAGCCCTATATATACAATATATGTATACACAACTCATAACTCAGAATATTCCTGCTGCTGCTGCTAAGTCACTTCAGTTGTGTCCAACTCTGTGCGACCCCAAAGATGGCAGCTCACCAGGCTCCCCTGTCCCTGAGATTTTCCAGGCAAGATGAGTAAGATTGTAAAGCAGCAGCAATCCCTTTTCAGACACAAAAGTGAGAGGCTGTGTCCCAGTCTAACCCAAATCACTGAGATAATGGTCTTTTTTAAACACTGCCTTGCAGAAATTCTGGATTTCACAGCATTTCCTAAGTTGATACTTGATTGAACTGAACTTGTCATTTCTCTTTATTCCTGACTTCTAAAAGAAATTAACAAAGCAGTTAATAGTTAACAAAGCAATGAATGAAGTTACCAAAGGAGTTACAGAAGAAAGCAAATAAAACATTTTCAAGTGCATAATCCACCTGTACTTTATCCCAAATTCATTATAGAGAGTGTCTTAGTGATTGTGAAGGGGTTATCATAATCTTGCTCCCCACCATCTGGGAAGTCTTCCTTTACTGTTTAATCAATGAGTAAAACAGTTCTAGAATCCTGAGCATCTGTTGTAGGGTTACTGCTATTAATAATATCATAGTTTGTGTTCCTCTGAATGAACATCTTGCAACAGGGAGTTGGGTGAAATTAGTTCATTATGTTACCCCAAGAGAATAAGAGTTGGAGAGAATAGAGTGAGATGGAGAAGGAAAACAATTCCATATAAAGGCAAATTATTCAGGTCATCGTCATGAAAGCCTTTAGCTGGGACCTTCTGAGAAGCACAGAGAATGACTCCCAATGCTATTTGCCTCTCCCACCAGCTCTTGTTTTCGATAGGTTGAGAACTGCCCCTGAATGACTCCTTCCCCATGTTTTAGAGGCCCTCCTGCTGCTAGAAGGGTCCACTGTGTAGGAGGAATCTCAGGGCTGAAAATGAAGTGCTGTCGGCACATGAAGGAAGGCCCTGCCAGCTTAAAGTGAATCTTGGACTCAGAGGTCTGCACTGGTACCATTTACCCCGATGTAAGGAATCAGAGATAAGCTCAATATGATGTGGCTGAACAACTGTTATCCTGGGCCCCATAAATCAACTATTTAACAGTTTGGGCACATTTTGTCTGTGTTAGTTGCTCAGTTGTGTCCAACTCCTGGCAACCCCATGGACTGTAGTCCGCCAAGCTCCTTTGTCCATGGGATTTTCCAGGCAAGAATACTGGAGTGGGTTGCCCTTTTCTTCAGGGGATCTCCCCAACCCAGGGATCAAACCCTGATCTCTTACACTGTGAGCAGATTCTTTACTGTCTGAGTCACCAGGGAAGACAGTCACCTTTTGTATGACATTAAATTCAGACATGTAAATGTAATTTTCAAAATTTACTTTCATTCCTGCTTTAATAAAAAATGTGTAGACAACACAGCCTCTCTCAAGGCATTCTGCAAGTCAGTATTTCTAAATGATGACAATAAAATTTAACAGATTGTGGAAAAAAAACAAGGTAGAAGATTTTAAGTCATAGTCTTCACATTAAAGAAAAGGAAGACTTTCCAGATGTTAGCAGAGGTGTGGATAGCAAACTCCATATTCTCAGTTCCACAAGTAGACTTTTCCAAAACTGAATCAATCTGCTAGCTGTTGATCTCCAGCTCTCCTTCCATGGCCATGCTTTTGTTTTGCAGAGGAAAGGCATTCTTCTCACTGGCATTTTATTATTGTGTGTTATGTCAGGTATGCAACACTCTAGGTGAATAACCGAAAGCAGTCAGGAATGCACTCTTCCTAAATCCAAGATCCTCTGAAGCAAAGTCAGAGAGATTTGCCAAGATATTCTGAGCAGGTTGGCATTTTTTTCTCTTTTGAAACTTGAATTTAGAAAAGGGAAGTTTTCACAGGATACTTAACCTATTTATTAGACTCAAAAAATGGATTATTCTGAGATAAATTATTTCTGATTTGGTTGAATGGTTTTATCATGTAAATGAACTTTGTCAACTCCTTTCTATAGCACATACTTTCCAGAAATAAAATGAACTATATATCCAGGTTCAAAGTTTAATAAATTTATATTTAATGACAGGTTACCACATATATTGAGATACAAGATACGAAACTAAACTCTTCAAACTTAAGTTAAATTTCTATATTCTGATGTTTAATTGTGTGAAAAATAAATTATTTATAAAATGAGAGATTAAAGAGATAACAGTTTAAGTGTAACTAAGGTTAGAAGAGGATTACTGATTATTACATTTACATTTATTAGAATATCATTAATAAATACTTTAATATTATAATACTGGAGGAAATACTTCCTAAGTCAACCAACATAAGCAGGTTAAAATGAAATATACTAGAATATCAGAGACTTAAACAGAAAGTGAGTTGAAGTTGAAGCCTGGCTTGATTCCTGTGATAACTCAGGAAAACAGGCCATGGATCAAAGGAAACAACTTATTGATTGAGGATGTGCCCCCTCCCCCACAAAGGAGCAGATGGTTGAAACTAAGCATTTATTCTCATCAGCGGCTTTGTTGATAACTTCATTCCATGGCGCACAATTTTAATTGAATGCTTAGATGGCAATCAGTGCCTGGCTTGGATTTCTTTGTTTTCTTGAATCTTGTCCATGGAAACAATGGCAACAAAAAGAACTACTTCTTTTAGCTTTGTTCACTTTTTTTAACCTATCTTATGACAGTTGCACCCTTAAGCTTTAGCTGACTTTATATCCATATGTCTGAAAATAAATTTGTGGGAAACAGTACAGTATATATAGCCATTATAACTTCATTAAAATTTACTATATAGATCTTTCTCTCTTTCTCTTTGGCTAGAATATAATAATCATGTATAAGACATTAAAAATTATTGATTCAAGTTTTGAATAAAGTGAAATTAATCTATTCTTTTGTTGTGGTTATGAAAGAACCCTGCCAAGTAGCAACCTTAAAGACATTCAGGCAATGAAGTCTATGGAAGATAGACATGGACCTTAAACAAAATAAACCAAACAAAGAAAATTGAGACTGCCAAGAAAAATAACTTTGAAAAAATGCTTCTTTTTTTTCATCATTTTAGTAAAGGTATTTGGTCATGTAATCTAGTGTGTACTTATGGGTATCTCTGCCTACATACTGCTGGTAAATTTCTAGATGCAAATAAGAATTACAACTATGTTAAAGTATGGTTTACTGGCATATATGTGCATGGAAGTGAAACATTCATTTCACAAAACATAATGTATAGTCCTTTGTGACAGTAAAATTTTAGAGGAGATAGTACATTTTTATATTAATCAATGATATAGAAATGACTTCCTGTGACATAGCTCTTACCATGTGCTAAGTTCTGTGCTACACTTTGTGCACATTATTTTATTTGTCTTACACTAAATGAGGTGTGAGGTGTTAGAATTATTCTGTCCTTGAAGAAACTGAGGTTGCTAAGTGGAATCATCTTTCCATATCTTACAAAAAATGAGAAAGCAGAATTTGAATGCTGTGCTGCATGATGTCCAAGCTTATATTTTTAACCACAACATTTGACAGGGATTTTCTCGGCTGTCTTTTACCTTATACTCAAGTTTCATCCATGAAAACAGTCACTATTACCACATTTCCTTGCTAATAAGAATTCAAAGAATCACTGGGGATGGTCTTTTGCTGTAAAACTTTGGTCTGAGAAAAGACAAAAGTAATCTGTTTTTATTCTTCTTAAGCACTGTTGATTCTGGCCAGAGTTTGCTAAGTGAAGTTTCTAAGTACAAAACTAGAAGAAACATACATGAGAATCATAACTTTACCAATCTTATATTGTTCAAGTATTCAAGTGTTTGTGTTGACTAGAAACCTTCCTCTGTTTAGGTAATCTACTTTGAGTACCTGGCTTCACTCTGACTTAAACCCTAACCCTCACTTAACAGATCAACTTCCTTCTTTTCTAGCTATGCATTTGATACCTGCTCACTTCTTACTTCCTGGGAACAATCTAGTAAAGCTCCTTTCCAGAGTCCTAACCTTTCTCCTGCACATTCTCCTAAGTTTTCTTTCTCCTTCCAGGAGCATAAGGAGTCTACCATCGATGACTAGCCTGACACTAGCCTGCCTATATTCTTTTTTTTTTTTTTTTTTTACTTTACAATTCTGTATTGGTTTTGCCATACATTGACATGAATCCACCACGGGTGTATATGCGCTCCCAAACCTGAACCCCCTTCCCACCCTCCTCCCCACAACATCTCCCTGGGTCATCCCCACGCACCAGCCCCAAGTGTGCCATATCCCGCATCGGACATAGACTGGCAATTCGATTCTTACATGATATTATACATGTTTCAATGCCATTCTCCCAAATCATCTCACCCTCTCCCTCTCCCTCTGAGTCCAAAAGTCCGCTATACACATCTGTGTCTTTTTTGCTGTCCTGCATACGGGGTCATCATTGCCATCTTTCTAAATTCCATATATATGTGTTAGTATACTGTATTGGTGTTTTTCTTTCTGGCTTACTTCACTCTGTATAATTGGCTCCAGTTTCATCCATCTCATCAGAACTGATTCAAATGTATTCTTTTTAACGGCTGAGTAATACTCCATTGTGTATATGTACCACAGCTTTCTTATCCATTCATCTGCTGATGGACATCTAGGTTGTTTCCATGTCCTGGCTATTATAAACAGTGCTGCGATTACTTCATCCAATTTCTTAGGGTTAGTGTGAGGTGAAAGAATGTCAGAGGTTTCTTTATGTGACTAAATATATGAATACTTTAATGAAAATTAAAAAAATAATTTTCATAAATAGGTTATTTGGATATAAGATGGAACTGAAGAAAATTCTGTGCAGTACCTTGGCTTCTCAATTATGCAGAGACTAGAACAAAAACATAAGCACAAGTCAATGCTTTATCCTGAAATTGTATTCTTTTAGCACTGATGATCAAGGGAAGACTTACTATGAATCTGCTGAGGCTGAAGCTGTGCAATTATCTAGACATTGGTTTGATACTGTTCTCTAAAGCTTGCTGGCTGTAATTTTTATATTTTTAGGTTTGATTCAGGTTGTTTCCTCTTTTATTCCATCTCATTCCAAACTCATTACCAAAGTTTATTTGTGTGCATATGTGTGATACATAGAGGTGCTTAGAGATAAAATAATATATTTGTTAATTTATTCATTAAATCAAGAAATATACTATTGAGTGTATACTATGAACTAGACACTGTTCAGGGTACTGGATCTATTCCAGTGCTGAAGACTGATGAAGTCTGTTCCCCTTGGCAGTATATATTCTCCTAGGAAATATATTTAACAAGGTAAAAAATAAAATGTAAAGCAATTTAAATGAACTAATAAATGAGATATACAATAAAGCAGGATAAAGGATGGAATGTGATATAAATTGGTGATGAATAGTTATATGATGGTTAATTTTATGTGTCAAACCTGACTGGGTCACAAGTGATGAAATATGTGATTAAACTTTATTCTGAGTCTATATGAAGGTGTTTTCAGAAGAGATTAGCATTTGAATCAGTATACTAAGTAAAGCAAATTGCACAATCTACTATGGGTACACATAATATATATACTTGTTTCTGTTTGTCTAAAGAACCCTTATTTGAACACTCATGATCAAGGAAGCCTCTGAAAAGCTCCTGAGGAGAGAATAAGATGGGTGTGTGAGGAGCAGTAAGAACAGTGGGACTGAAGCTAATCTTGTGGAAGGTGGAGAGTAGGAGAATATTGAGGCCAGATCAGAGAGCAAAGTTTACTTCATTCAGGATAAAATCATTAGGATTTTATGTTAAGTGTTTTGAAAGTCCAACATATATCTATTTTAAACATTTCTGTGATGACTGTGTGACAAATGAACTCCTGAGAGGCAAAATTGGAAGAACTGTGATAAACGCTCTATGAGTTATAATGGTGGGTTGAACTTGAGAGACAGTAAAAAGGGGAGATTAGGGATATGAAATTGAAGGTATAATGGATAGATGTGGGTAAAGGATTTAAGTAGGTGTATGAATAAAAAAGGGACTAAAGACAATGTAAAATCATTGTAGTCAATCTCTAAAGCTTCCCTGGTAGCTCAGCCAGTAATGAGTCTGCCTGCAATCAAGGCAGGAAACCTGGGTTCGATCCATGGGTCGGGAAGATTCCCTGGAGAAGGAAATGGCAACCCACTCCAGTATTCTTGCCAGGAGATTCCCATGGACAGAGGAGCCTGGCAGGCTATATAGTTCATGGGATCACAAGAGTCAGACATGACTTAGCAACTAAACCACCACCAATCTCTAAAGCAGGAAGGAACACCACTCAAAATTATCCTGACTGGTAATGCCAGATACATACTTAGAAAATAGGAAACATTTCCTTACTTATGTAATTGAGGACACTAGCGAGAGTAGGGCGGGCCTCTCAAGCAAGTCCAACATGTCTTGAGAACTCCAGGAAAAGAGACTGGCTTAGGATTTTATTGCAGGTAGGCTCTCGTTGGTCTTCCCTGGTGGCTCAAGCAGTAAAGAATCTGCCTGTGATGTGGGAGACCAAGTTTGATTCCTGAGTCGGGAAGATCCCCTGGAGAAAGGAATGTCTACCTACTCCAGTATTCTCCAATATGTTTACCTACTCCTGGAGAATCCTCTGGACAGAGAAGCCTAGTGGGCTACTGTCAATTGGATCACAAATAGGACATGGCTGGTCAACCAAGACACACACAGGCATGGGGCTGGAGAAAGAAGTCTCACATGTAGTGCAAATCTCTTGTTTGTGTCAAAAAGGGAACAGTGGGGCTTTCTTATCAGGTTGCTCAGAAGTGGGACACAATGGAAAAGGAGAAAGTTGATCATCAGTCAAGCATCAAAAATAGAGACAAATTCCTAGTTATAGTAGTCCAGATCTAGACAAATGAATGAAAGATTGTTCCATTTCAGGGGCCAAAAATATATGAGGAGGAACATTATTGATATGACTTGGAGAGTCAAGTGATCTGCTGTGTGCTTAGTATGTCTGAGATTTCTGTTTATTACCTACTACTCTCTGTCTCTCAGCTTTCCTTCCTTGATGCCTTTTGCCTCCATTTGTTATATATTCAGTTCAGTTCAGTCTTTCAGTGGTGTCCAACTCTTTGTGACTCCATGGACTGCAGCATGCCAAGCTTCACTGTCCATCAGCAACTCCTAGAGCATGCTAAAACTCTTGTTCATCAAGTTGGTGATGTCATCCAACCATCACATCATCTGCATCCAGTTTTCTTCCCACCTTCAATCTTTCCCAGCATCAGGGTCTTTTCAAGTGAATCAGTTCTTCCTATCCGGTGACCAAAGTATTGGAGTTTCAACTTCAGCATCAATCCTTCCAATGAATATTCAGGACTGATCTCCTTTAGGATGGATCTCCTTGTAGTCCAGGGGACTCTAAGAGTCTTCTTCAACACCACAGTTCAAAAGCATCATTTATTTGGCACTCAGCTTTCTCTATAGTTCAATTCTCACATCCATACATGACTACTGGAAAAAACATAGCTTTGACTAGACGGTCCTTTGTTGGCAAAGTAATGACTCTGCTTTTTAATATGCTGTCTAGGTTGGCCATAGCTTTTCTTCCAAAGAGCAAGCATCTTTTAATTTCATGGCTACAGTCACCATGAAATAGCTTAGCTGGAATTCCATCACTTCCACTAGCTTTGTGCTTACTGATGCTTCCTAAGGCCCACTTGACTTCGCATTCCAGGATATCTGACTCTAGGTGAGTGATCACATCATCATGGTTATCTGGGTCATGAGGATCTTTTTGCAGAATTCTGCTGTATATTCTTACCACCTCTTTTCAATATCTTCTTCTTCTGTTAGGTCCATGCCACTTATGTCCTTTATTGTGCCCATCTTTGCATGAAATGTTCCCTTGGTATCTCTAATTTTCTTGAGGATATCTCTAGTCTTTCCCATTCTATTGTTTTCATCCATTTCTTTGCATAGATCACTGAGGAATGCTTTGTTATCTCTCCTTGATATTCTTTGGAACTCTGCATTCAGATGGGTATATATTAACTTTCTTCCTTTGCCTTTAGCTTCTCTTCTTTCTCAGCTATTTGTAAGGCCTCCTCAGACAACCATTTTGCCTTTTTGTGTTTCTTTTTCTTGGGGATTGTCTTGATCTCTGCCTTCTGTACAATGTCACGAACCTCCATCCAAGGTTTTTCAGGCACTCTGTCTATCAGATCTAATCCCTTGAATCTTTGTGCCACTTCTACTGTAGTATCATAAGGGATTTGACTTAGGTCATAACTGAATGGTCTAGTGGTTTTCCCTACTTTATTCAATTTAAGTCTTAATTTGGCAATACGGAGTTTATGATCTGAAACACAGTCAGCTCCTGGTTTTGTTTTTGCTGACTGTATAGAGCTTCTCCATCTTTGGTTGCAATGAATTTAATCAATCTGATTTCTGCATTGACAAGTTTGTGGTGCCCATGTGTAGAGTCTTCTCTTGTGTTGTTGGAAGAGGGTGTTTTCTATAACCAGTGTGTTCACTTGGCAAAACTCTGTTAGCCTTTGACCTGCTTTGTTTTGTATTCCAAGGCCAAATTTCACTGTTACTGCAGGTATCTCTTGACTTCCTACTTTTGCATCCAGTCCTTTATAATGAAAAGGATATCTTTTTTGTGTGTTTGTTCTAGAACGTTTTATAAGTCTTCATAGAACCATTCAACTTCAGCTTCTTCAGCATGACTGGTTGGGGCATAGACTTGGATTACTGTGATATTGAATGGTTTGACTTAGAAACAAACAGAGATCATTCTGTCATTTTTGAGATTGCATCCATGTACTGCATTTCAGACTCTTTTGTTGACTATGATGGCTACTTCAATTCTTCAAAGGAATTCCTGCTCATAATGTAGATATAATGGTCATCTGAGTTAAATTCACCCATTCTAGTCCATTTTAGTTCACTGATTCCTAAAATGGTGATGTTCACTCTTGCCATCTCCTGTTTGACCACTTCCAATTCACTTATTTTGTGCACCTAACATTCCAAGTTCCTATTCACATCCACAACTGACTGTTGTTTTTGTTTGGCTCCATCTCTTCATTCTTTCTGCAGTTAGTTCTCCACTGATATCCAGTAGCATACTGGGCACCTATGCTGGGGAGTTCATCTTTCAGTGTCCTATCTTTTTGCTTTTTTCATACTGTTCATGGAGTTCTCAAGGCAAGAATACTGAAGTGGTTTGCCATTCCCTTCTCTAGTGGACCACATTTGTCAGAACTCTCCACCGTGACCTATCCATCTTGGGTGGCCCTACATGGCATGGCTCATAGTTTCATTGGGTTAAACAAGGCTGTGGTCCATGTGATCAGTTTGGTTAGTTTTCTGTGATTGTGCTTTTCAGTCTGTGTGCTCTCTGATGGAGAAGGATAAGAGACTTATGGAAGCTTCCTAATGGGATAGACTGATTGAGAAAGAAACTGGGTCTTGTCCTGGTGGGACAGCCCATGCTCAGTAAATCTTTAAGCCAATTTTCTGCTGAAGGGTAGGGCTGTGTTCCCTACCTGTTATTTGACCTGAGGCCAAACTATGGTGGAAGTAACAAAGATCCTGGCAATCTTCTTCAAAAGACCCCATGCATGCACTCCCACATTCTGTGCCCCCAACCCTGTAGCAGGCTACTGCTGACCCACGCCTCCTCTGGGGACTCCCGGACACTCATGGGCAAGTCTGGGTAAATTTCTTATGGGGTCACTGGTCTTTTCTCTTGGGTCCTGGTGCACACAAGTTTCTGTTTCTGTCCTTGCTGCATCTGTTTCCCCAGTCCTGTGTAAGTTCTGGCGGCTCTATGGTGGGTTAATGCCGACCTCCTCCAAGAGCGCTTATGCCATACCCAGGTCTACTGCACTCAGAGCCCCTCCCCCTGCAGCAGCCCACTGCGGATCCATACCATCTCAGGAGACACCCAGACACAGCTCTGTCTCAGTCTCTGTGGGGTCTCCGGTCCTGGTGTGCACAAGGCAAGTTTGAGCTTTCTGAGAATCTCTGGCAGGAATGAGGTTTGAGTCTAAATGTGATTTTGCCCATTCTACCACCTTGCTGGGGCTTCTCTGCCTTGGAACAGAAATATCTCCTCACAGTTACTCCAGCACCACACGGACTCCACTCCCGTCTATAAGCTGATCAATAATGCTGAAGAAGTTGAGGTTGAATGGTTCTGTGAAGACCTACAATAACTTCTAAAGCTAACATCCAAAGTAGATGTTTTCTTTATAGGAGATTACAATACAAAAGTAGGAAGTCAAGAGCTGAAATAATGGGAAAAATTGGCCTTGGAGTACAGAAGGAAGCAGGGCAAAGGCTAAAAGAGTTTTGCCAAGAGAACACACTGGTCATAGCAAACACCCTCTTCTAAAAAAACAAGAGAAGACTCTACACATGGACATCACTGGATGGTCAATGCAGAAATCAGATTTATTATATTCTTTGCAACCAAAAATGGAGAAGCTCTATACAGTCAGCAAAAACAAGACTGGGAGCTGACTGTGGCTCAGATCATGAACTCCTTATGCCATGCTATGCTGAGTTACTTCACTCGTGTCTTACTCTGTGTGACCCCATGTACAGCAGCCCAGCCCAGCCCAGCTCTGGGCAGCAGCCCCAGACAGCAGCCCAGCCCAGCAGGCTCCTCTGTCCACAGGATTCTCCAGGCAAGCTTTATGCCAAATTCAAACTCTAATTAAAGGAAGTAGGGAAAGCCACCTAGACCATTCAGGTATGACCTAAATAAAATCTCTTACAACTACATAGTGGAAGTGACAAATAGTTTCTAATAGAGTGCCTGAAATACTATGGATGGAGGTTCCTGACATTGTACAGGAGGCAGTGATCAAGACTATCCCCATGAAAAAGAGAATTGCAAAAAGGCAAAATGGCTGTCTGGGGAGGCTGTACAAACAGCTATGAAAAGAAGAGAAGGGAAAGCAAAGGAGGAAAGAAAACATATATCCATTTGAATGCAGAGTTCCAAAGAATAGCAGGAAGAGATAACAAAGCCTTCCTCAGTGATCAATGCAAAGATAGAGGAAAGCAATAGAATGGGAAAAACTAAATATCTCTTCAAAAACTTAGAGATACTAAGGGAAATTTTCATTCAAAGATGGGCACAATAAAGGGCAGAAATGGTATGGATATAACAGAAGCAGAAGATATTAAGAGGAGGTGGCAAGAATACACAGAAGAACTATGCAAAAAAAAAGATCTTCATAAACCCAATAATCACTATGATGTGTTCACTCGTCTAGAGTCAGACTTCCTGGAATGTGAAGTCAAGTGGGCCTTAGAAAGCATCACTATGAACAAAGCTAGTGGAGGTGATGGAATTCCAGTTGAGCTGTTTCAAATCCTGAAAGATGATGCTGTGAAAGTGCTGCACTCAATATGCCAGCAAGTTTGGAAAACTCAGCAGTGGCCACAGGACTGGAAAAGGTCAGTTTTCATTCCAGTCTCAAAGAAAGGCAATGCCAAAGAATGCTCAAACTACCACACAGTTGCACTCACCTCACATGCTAGTAAAATAATGCTCAAAATTCTCCAAGCCAGGCTTCAGCAATACGTGAACCATGAACTCCCTGATGTTCAAGTTGGTTTTAGAAAAGGTTGAGGAACCAGAGATCAAATTGCCAACATCCGCTGGATCATGGAAAAAGCAAGAGAGTTCCAGAAAAACATTGATTTCTCCTTTATTGACTATGCCAAAGCCTTTGACTGTGTGGATCACAATAAACTGTGGAAAATTCTGAGACAGATGGGAATACCAGACCACCTGACCTGCTTCTTGAGAAACCTATATGCAGGTCAGGAAGCAACAGTTAGAACTGGACATGGAACAACAGACTGGCTCCAAATAGGAAAAGGAATACGTCAAGGCTGTATATTGTCACCCTGCTTATTTAACTTCTATGCAGAGTACATCATGAGAAACTCTGGGCTGGAAGAAGCAGAAGCTGGAATCAAGATTGCCAGGAGAAATATCAATAACCTCAGATATGCAGATGGCATCAACCTTATGGCAGAAAGTGAAGAGGAACTAAAAAGTCTCTTGATGAAAGTGAAAGAGGAGAGCGAAAAAGTTGGCTAAATCTCAACATTCAGAAAACGAAGATCATGGCATCTGGTCCCATCACTTCATGGGAAATAGATGGGGAAACAGTGGAACCAGTGTCAGACTTTATTGTTTGGGGGCTCCAAAATCACTGCAGATGGTGATTGCAGCCATGAAATTAAAAGACATTTACTCCTTGAAAGAAAAGTTATGACCAACCTAGATAGCATATTGAAAAGCAGAGACATTACTTTGCCAACAAAGGTCCATCTATTCACTGGAAAAACTGGTCATAGCAAACTATGGTTTTTCCATTGGTCATGTATGGATATGAGAGTTGGACTGTGAAGAAAGCTGAGTGCCAAAGAATTGATGCTTTTGAACTGTGGTGTTGGAGAAGACTCTTGAGGGTCCCTTGGACTGCAAGGAGATCCAACCAGTCCATTCTGAAGGAGATCAGCCCTGTAATTTCTTTGGAAAGAATGATCCTGAAGCTAAATCTCCAGTACTTTGGCCACCTCATGTGAAGAGTTGACTCATTGGAAAAGACTCTGATGCTGGGAGGGATTGGGAGCAGGAGGAGAAGGGGACGACAGAGGATGAGATGGCTGGATGGCATCACTGACTCGATGGACGTGAATCTGAGTGAACTCCGGGAGTTGGTGATGGACAGGGAGGTCTGGTGTGCTGCGATTCATGAGGTTGCAAAGAGTCAGACACGACTGAGCAACTGAACTGAACTGAACTGAACTGAACAGTTCATGGTGTTCTCAAGGCAAGAATACTGAAGTGGCTTGCCATTCCATTCTCTAGTGGACCACATTTTGTCAGAATTCTCCACCATGACCATCCATCTTTGGTGGCCCTACATGGCATGGCTCGTAGTTTTATTTACTTAGACAAGGCTGTGGTCCATGTGATCAGTTTGGTTAGTTCTCCATGATTGTGGTTTCCATTCTGTCTCTGGGCTGATGGATAAGGATAAGAGGGTTATAGATGCTTCCAGATGGAAGAGACTGACTAGGGGGGAAGCTGGGTCTTATTCTGATGGGAGGGGCCATGCTCAGTTAGTCTTTAATCCAATTTTCTGTTGATTGGTGGAGCTGTGTTCCCTCCCTGTTTTTTGACCTGAGGGCAAATTATGGTGTAGTTATTGAAGATAATGGTGAAGTAATGTGAAGTCGCTCAGTCTTGTCTGACTCTGCGACCCTGTGGACTTGTAACCTAGCAGGCCTCTCTGTCCATGGGATTCTCCAGGCAAGAATACTGGAGTGGGTTTCCATTTCCTTCTCCAGGGAATCTTCCCAACCCAGGGATTGAACCTGAGTCTCCTGCATTGGAGGCAGAAGCTTTAACCTCTGAGCCACCAGGGATGAAGATAATGGTGACCTCCTTCAAAAGATCTCATGCATGCACTCCTGCACTCAGTACCCCCGACCCTGCCAGCAGGCCACTGCCAACTCATGACTCTGCCAGAGACTCCTGGACACTCATGGGCAAGTCTGGGTCAGTCTCTTGTGGGATCACTGCTCCTTTCTCTTGGGTCCTGGTACACACAAGTTTGTGTCTGTGCCCTCCAAGATTCTGTCTCCCCAGTCCTGTGTAAGTTCTGGTGGCTCTATGGTGGGGTTAAGGGCAACCTCCTCCAACAGGGTTTATGCCATACCCAGGTCTTCTGCACCCAGAACCGCTGACCCTGCAGCAGTCCATTGCTCAGTACCTCCACAGGAGACACTCAAACACAGTTCTGTTTCAGTCTCTGTGGGATCTCTGGGTCCTGGTGCGCATGAGTTTTGTTTGTTATATATTACCAGTTATCGGGCTTTTCTGGTGGCTCAGAGGTTAAAACGTCTGCCTACAATGCGGGACACCTGGGTTCGATCCCTGGGTCAGGAAGACCCACTGGAGAAGGAAATGGCAACCCACTCCAGTATTCTTGCCTGGAGAATCCCATGGAGGGAGCCTGGTAGGCTACAGTCCATGGGGTCGAAAAGAGTTGGACACAACTGAACGATTTCACTCACTCACCAGTTATAATTAAAAGTATCTCATAGAAATATGTTATATGCTTAAGGATCTCAGGGCTCATTGTGGTAAGGAAAGTACACCAAAAATAAACTCAGAACACATGAAAAATGCTATCAAAATAACATTTTTAGAATTTTAGAGGTTCCTGGATAATTGGTACTTGATGCTACTTGGGCTTTCCTCATAGCTCAGTTATTAAAGAATCTGTTTGCAATGCAGGAGACCCGGATTTGGCCCCTGTGTCAGGAAGATCCTCTGGAGAAGGAAATGGCAACTCACTCCAAAATTCTTGCTAGAGAATCCCCTGGACAGGGGATCCTGGCAGGCTACAGTCGATGGGGTCACAAGAGTCAGACACAACCTAGTGAGTAAACCACCAAACCAATGTTACCTGGACAAATGGGAAACAGTTCTGTGGGGGAAGTATAGTTTTAAATTGAATGCTATAGGAATCATATACTCGGGAGAGGTGGAAGCTGGGTAAAGTTTTATACACAGAGCAAGCAGCATCTTTAGACGTGGGTTAAATATGAGTCATTAAGTACAAAGTATTGATTATATCAACAATAATAAATTCTCAAGTTTTGATAGATATAGTTTGCTTACTTTTGAGGAATTTCATTTGATCTCCATTGTGTCATTCATAAAAGGTCTTTTTAAAACTGTTCCTATCATTAACTTGGAGATCAGTGGGTAAAATAGAGCAGATATTTTTAAAATCTTAGGATCCAGAACAATATTTTTAAAATCTTAGAATCCAGAACAAGAAGAAACTCTAGCATATTTTATGGATGTAAACATATGTCAGTGTTAGTTGATTACTCATATCTGATTCTTTGCAAACCCATGAACTGTACCCCACCAGGCTCCTCTGTCCATGAAATTCTCCAGGCAAGGATACCAGAGTGGGTTGCCATTTCCTTCTCCAGAGGATCTTCCCTACCCAGGGATTGAACCCAGGTTTCCTGCATAAGAATTGCTTAATGGCTCAGACGGTAAAGCGTCTGCCTGCAATGCGGGAGACCCGGGTTCGATTCCTGGGTCGGGAAGATCCCCTGGAGAAGGCAATGGCACCCCACTCCAGTACTCTTGCCTGAAAAACCCCATGGAGGGGAACGTGATAGGTTATAGTCCATGGGGTCGCAAAGAGTTGGACACGACTGAGCGACTTCACTTTCCTGCATTTCAGGCAGATTCTTTACAGTCTGAGCCACCAAAAACAGCCAAATGGTCCTCTGTTATTTAAACACCAGGATATCTGGGCATATCTGGGCATCTCTCGCCACCATACACAAAGCTTGACATTAACAAAATTCCTGGGTTGGGAAGATCCCCTGGAGGAAGGCATGATAACCCACGCCAGTATTCTTGCCTAGAGAATCCAATAGACAAAGGAGCCTGGTGGGCTACAGTCTACAGGGTTGCACAGAGTCAGAGATGCCTGAAGCAACTTAGCAAGTGCACCTGTTGCCAACATACACAAGGCTTGGCATTAACAAAACTTGTATTTTGGTAGTTCTGTACTATTCAGTCCTATATCTGGCCTGCTGATCTATAATAATACTGTACTAAGTGATTTAAGCCAGGTTTTTTTGGTTTAGTTTTTTGTTTTTCTGTTTCTTGTTATCTGTTGAATGTTTAGTCACTTAACTAGATTTCAGCTCATTTTGACCCATGCTGAGCCACAAAAGTGTATCAACAGTTGGATTGAAAAGCATCCAAGTTTGATGGAAACAAACAAACAAACAAACAAACCTCTGATCAACTAAAGATTGCCATAGTTAGAGGGCTGGGGTTAGAGGTTCCTTGTATTCCATATTTATCATTCCTGATTTAAGTGAAAGGGTAAAGTAAGTAAATTTTCATTTTACTTTATTCTCCTATTTCAATGCCGCTATTCTAACCTCTTCTCCCATGCCAAGAACTTATGCTATATCCAGTAATGACTTCAAATCATTTTTAAGATCTCAAAAATTTAAAAAAATGTTAGGATACCACCACCTGAAACATTTACCTTATAGAAGCCTATAATAACTTTATGTGTTGTCTGAATAATGGGCTGTTAAAATCTCTGCACTATTGTTCAGCATAGTGGCCCCTTCATAACATTTTCCAGTCCTTTGGCCATGCCCAACTGTTTTCTAACTGTTGGGCCACCACTGTGCTTCCTTTGTCTTATTTTAGGATTTAGAGTTGTCTGATTTCTCACTTGGTTACTCACCATTCCCTTAATTCCATTTTACTCATCCAATTTCTAGATTTTATAGGTCTTCTCCAGCTCTTATAACTCTATTGGCTATTATTTATATTAATTCTATATAGTAATTAGCTCAGCCCCTGGATCAACATAGGTTCCTATTCAATATTTGCTATGAATTTAGTAAGAGTTAATACTGTCAGAAGTGTAGGAGAGTTCAAATTACTATTCAAATCTGATTGTCCAAACAGGATGATACCATCTGAAATCTGTTGCTAAACTGTTGGTATAATTAGTGTTCATTATAACACACCAAATATATTCCTTATCACTACTCACAAGCAGAAATGGTTGTAATCCAGGGTATATTATATAGTAATGTATTGTATAGTAAATCTGTTTTATAGTTTCAATAGAAGTAACTTCCTTTGCCATCAGGGCAAATACCAAAAGCACAATCCTAAATAATGAGTGCAAAATGTTTCTCATCCTTCACGTGGCCTTCATTTAATTTTCAGTTAAAAATGAACCACTAGGAATAATTACTGTGAAGATAACTGGTTAAACTAAAAGTTTTTAAAATATCGACTTTTGTTAAAGAAATCTACAGAAATACCCTAAGTCAGAAACCATCATCTTATTGATTGAATGAAAGAATAATGCCAACATTAAAGCAGTAGTAACAAAAGATAGAATCAAAATTACAGATACAAATTCAGAATATAACCTACTTTAAGTTTATTCTAGAATTTATTTTTCTTACTTTTAAATTGACTTTTCTTTCTCCTAAAATCAGATTAAAAATAGATTTCTTCTATGTATTGGCATTGTTATAAACTGAAATTTTAATGCATCTTAAATTGATAGATATTCAGAATATATATGATTTTTGCCTACCTTCATGCAAACTTAGAATTTTGTTTCTACTGAATAATGCTGTTTTGGGAACAAGACAACTTTTTCTCTTTTAGTAAAATCTTTACCTTGAGCACATTTTTGTATTTACTTTTGATTGGTTTCTCAGAACCTTTCCTGAGGTTACATTCTTACAGTTGCAAATTTGTGAAAATCTCGTTTCAAGAAACAACCAAGAATATATTGGTTTTATGATCTGGTAATAGAATGTCTAGTTTTACATGCTCAATTTTAATGAAAATGTGGTGAATGTAAAAAGCCTTTCAAACTGTCACTGTGCATGTCAAACACATGCAGTTACTGTTTGTATATTAAAATCCCTTCTAGCCTGACAGCATGCCTATACATTTTTTTTTTTTAATTAGAGTATTCACATCTCTCACTCTCTTTGTGTATCACAGAGAGAACAACGTTCTCAGTTACTAGGAGCTCTAACCAGTTATGAACACTACCAGATCTTTTGAATTATCCAGTTATAAGCAAGATGCTTTCATATGTTCCTTGCTCTCTTTCAGACTCGGTTGCGTGGTCCATAAAAAGGTAATAGGAAGCACATTATCATCCATGTACAGTGTAATTCTGAAATAGTCAGGCAATAAGTGGAAGCCACTGTAGCTTTCTTAATTGTGACTAGTGCAGAGAACATTAAAAAAAAAATAGTAAAGGAGAACTTTTAGGGTCCCATTTCCCATGCCAGGCACACATCATCTGGGCTGAGATTACTTTACAAACAATTTTGACTTCTAATGGCAACTTTAGGACAAATGTGTGTGTGTGTGTATATATATATGTGTGTGTGTGTGTGTGGGTGTGTGTGTGTTTGTATAAAACCTCAAAAGAAATTGATGTATAAGGTTTGCTCTTTTAGAGTTTAAGCAAATTGTTGTCGTTTAGTTGCCAAGTCGTGTCTTACTCTCTTGCAACCCCATGGACTGTAGCCCACCAGGCTCCTCTGTTCATGAGATTTTCCAGGCAAGAATACTGGAATGGGTTGCCATTTCCTTCTAAAGGGGATCTTCCCCACCCAAGAGTCAAACATGCATCTCCTGCATGGCAGGCAGATTCTTTATCATCTGAGCCACCAGTGAAGCCCTTCAGCTAATTAGCATTATTCATATGTTTGGGGAAGTTGTTACTGTAGGTCATTATCTAAAGAAAAAAAGACATGCTTCTCAATATTAATTTCATACTACTCAGTAGCTCCTTTAATTCTCCAGAGTAATAAAATGATTGACACTGTGAAAGTTATGATAGTGGTGCCTGTTGAAAATCTGTTCTATTGCAGGAAAACAAATGGATATCTTTTGGTTGCAAAGCACAGAAATAAATTCCAACTTGCTTAAACCCAAAGGAGATTTTTTGTTGTTGTTATTTTTAACTGAATAAAATAATTCATTTTAAACAACAAAAGTCTGGAAAGTATATTGACAGGTTGAATTCATGTGCTTTTCTTCCAGAGTGCTGTTGATGTGCTCCCTGAAATCTAGATTAGCATTTTATATGAAAGTCTTAAATGTTTAGAAAATACAGAGTTTAAATAATACTGGAATTTGTGGCAGTCTGCCATAAAAAAATCAGATGAATTAAATTCCAAATTTATTGTATCCAAATTAGTAAGGCAAAGAAAATAGTCATTAGGGAAAAACACACCCAAAATATTCTTCAGAAGAATAAGAATAAAGGATTGGGAAGAAAGTGAACTTAAGCAGTACAAGAATTGAAAATGAAACATATACACAGCATATAGCTTCAGCAGGGTATGGGACAGAATGAGTTGGGATACTGTAATCGTAAAAACATATCTTCAGTCAGAGATCACAAGCCTCTGGAAATTAGAGTGATAAATAAAATAGGGTGGTTTCTCAGGGGACTTCCCAGGTGGCTAAGTGGTTAATATTCCACCTGCCAATGCAGGAGATGCCTGAGACACGGGTTTGAACCCTGGTTCAGGAAGATCCCCTGGAAGAGGAAATGGCAACCTGCTCCAGTTTTCTTGCCTGGACAATCCCATGAACAGAGGAGTCTGATGGGCTGCAGAGGAGCTAGAGAGTAGCAAAGGGATGGACACAACTGAGCCTCAGCATGCATACATAAAAGAGAGTACTGAGGAAGTTTTCAAAGACTGAATGAGGGCTACCTGATTACAATTGGCCTGGAACTATAGAATCACTGTCTAATTTAATGTAACCATAGTAGTAGCACTGTTAGTCACTCAGTTGTGTCTGACTCTTTGCGATTTCATGTACTGTAGCCCACCATGCTCCTCCCATGTCAATGGGATTTACCAGGCAAGAATACTGGAGTGGGTTGCCATTCCTAATTTAATGTAGCCATAAAATGTAGTTAATGGGAGAAAAAAATATGTCATCCTGGAAAAGAAAAAGGTGTGAGAAAAGTGAATTTACATACCGATGGGGCTCTATCAGAGAGAGTTTTTTGGCTCTACTGATGAAAGAGTAGCGTAACAGGCTTCTGGGGTTGGGAAGGACATCGCTCTCCCTTGCAAAGAGATGTGGATCAACACAACCACCTGGGCCCTCAACGCTGTCACCAGAGAAAAGATTCCTCTCCCTTGGTGCCAAAGCTTGAGAAAGGATCTCCATAGGAGAGAGTCATACTGAGAAATAAAAGTTTTTAAAGTTTGTTGTCTTATATAAAGGAAGTATCTCTTAAATTTATAGTGTTGCCAATGAAAGGAGTATCCATGTAAGCAACAAAAACAAAATACCAAATATTAATAATTCTGAAATATATACACAGTTAACTTACCCAAAATAAGGCATTTTCTAAAAGAATATAACTGTATTGTGACTCAACAGTCATAATAATAGCTTTAAAAAGAAATTCATATAAAGGCAAGGAGTTAGTATTAGACATTTATGAGTATACAATAAATATTTTGTCTTTGATTTTTATTTCAACATTTTAAAAATATTATTTAATGGTTTTGAGTGAATATCATAAAACAGATAATAAAATAAATACAGTATTGTAAAGTAAAATAAAGTAAAAATAAAAATTTAATTAAAAAAAGAATGTAAAAAAAATACAAAATTAAATCATCTTACTCAGTCCTTACAACACTTTTGAGGTCAAGCCTATTAACACTCAGTTATACCAACAGTTTGGTGAAGGAAATGGCAACTCACTCCAGTATTCTTGCCTAGAGAATCCTGAGGACAGAGGAGCCTGGTGGGCTGCTGTCCACAGGGTCTCACAGAGTCGGCCACAACTGAAGCGACTTAGCATGCATGCATGCATTGGAGAAGGAAATGGCAACCCACTCTAGTGTTCTTACCTGGAAAATCCCAGGGACAGAGGAGCCTGTTGGGCTGCCGTCTGTGGGGTCGCACACAGTCAGACACGACTAAAGCAACTTAGCAGCAGCATACCAACAATCATGTGACCCCATAAACTGTAGCCCTCCAGGCTCCTCTGTCCATGTGGATTCTCCAGGCAATAATACTGGAATGGGTTGCCATGCCCTCCTCCCGGGCATCTTCCCAACACAGGGTTCGAATCCAGGTCTCCTGTATTGCAGCCAGATTCTTTACCATCTGAATAACCAAGGAAGCTCAAGGACAGTAGTAGTACCTCCTATTTGATTCTTGAGATTGATAATTTGAATTTGTTCTCTTCTTTTTATTTGTTAGTCTAACTAAACTTTTTTTCAGTTCTATTGTTCTTATTGAAAAGTCAATTTTAGATTTCATCAATATTCTCTATTGTTTTTCCTAACATCTATTTTTTTTAATTTCCATTTTAATCTTTATTATTTACTTTTTCTTCTTGCTTTGGTTTAATTTGCTCTTATTTTTTTCAGTGTCTTAAAATGAAGGTTCAGTTCAGTTCAGTTCAGTTCAGTCACTCAGTCGTGTCTGACTCTTTGCGACACCATGAATTGCAGAATGCCAGGCCTCCCTGTCCATCACCATCTCCCGGAGTTCACTCAGACTCACGTCCATAGAGTCAGTGATGCCATCCAGCCATCTCATCCTCTGTCGTCCCCTTCTCCTCCTGCCCCCAATCCCTCCCAGCATCAGAGTCTTTTCCAATGAGTCAGCTCTTTGCATGAGGTGGCCAAAGTACTGGAGCTTCAGCTTTAGCATCATTCCTTCCAAAGAAATCCCAGGGCTGATCTCCTTCAGAATGGACTGGTTGGATCTCCTTGCAGTCCAAGGGACTCTCAAGAGTCTTCTCCAACACCACAGTTCAAAAGAATCCGTTCTTCGGCTCTCAGCCTTCTTCACAGTCTGACTCTCACATCCAAACATGACCACTGGAAAAACCATAGCCTTGACTAGATGGACCTTAGTTGGCAAAGTAATGTCTCTGCTTTTGAATATGCTATCTAGGTTGGTCATAACTTTTCTTCCAAGGAGTAAGGGTCTTTTAATTTCATGTCTGCAGTCACCATCTGCAATGATTTTGGAGCCCCCAAAAAATAAAGTCTGACACTGGTTCCACTGTTTCCCCATCTATTTCCCATGAAGTGATGGGACCAGATGCCATGATCTTCATTTTCTGAATATTGAGCTTCAAGCCAACTTTTTCACTCTCCACTTTCACTTTCATCAAGAGGCTTTTTAGTTCCTCTTCACTTTCTGCCATAAGGGTGGTGTCATCTGCATATCTGAGGTTATTGATATTTCTCCCAACAATCTTGATTCCAGCTTGTGTTTCTTCCAGTCCAGCATTTCTCATGATGTACTCTGCATAGAAGTTAAATAAGCAGGGTGACAATATACAGCCTTGATGTTCTCCTTTTCCTGTTTGGAACCAGTCTGTTGCTCCATGTCCTTTTTTAACTGTTGCTTCCTGACCTGCATACAGATTTCTCAAGAGGCAGGTCAGGTGGTCTGGTATTCCCATCTGTCTCAGAATTTTCCACAGTTTATTGTGATCCACACAGCCAAAGGCTTTGGCATAGTGAATAAAGCAGAAATAGATGTTTTTCTGGAAGGTTAGATTACTTATTTGAAATCTCTTTTTTAGTAATGGTATTTGTAGTTATAAATTTCTCTTTAAGCAGAGCCCTAGTTTCTTCTTATGATTTTTTTCACATATCTCATGGCATTTTAAAATTTACCTGTGATATATTGAGCTGTGATATCTTGAGCTATTAACTATTAAGATGTGGTATTTAATTTCCACGTGTTCAAGAGTGTTCCAAATCATCCTCTATTGTTGATTTCTAACTTATTTTCATTGTGGTCAGAAAATATACTTTGAAATATTTCAATCCTTTTTAATACCATTAGGTTTGCTTTATATACTAGCATATGTGTGTGTGTTTCCTGGAAAGTATTCATAGACACTTGAAAAGAACATGTATTCTGCTATTGTTGGGTGGAATATCTTATATGTACCTGTTAGATCTATTTTTTTTTTAATATTGTTCAAGTGTTCTATTTTCTTATTGACCTTCTGCCTACTTTTTCTATTTATTATCAAACGTGTTATACTAACATCTCTATTATTATTAAACTTTCTAGTCTTTTAATTTTGTGTTTTTACTTAATTAAATTTACCATGTTTCAGAGAATCTTATCATTTGATAAGTATCATATAAGAGATACATTTATTTTAATATAAATATTTATTCTTAACTAAAGCCTGACCAAATTTCCTCTAGGGAGGAAAAAGAGAAAATCCAGAAATTGCACCTAGGGAACATAGGAGAGATGTAACTATTAGAGCAAAAAGGACATCCAATTTTTTATGGTCCACTTGCCAAAACATTAGAAGACACAGGAAAGAATGCACCTGAATATTTCTGAAATTATTCATCTGGAACAGAAAGTGACCTTGTTGTAGTGGTTGCTATAGGTAATTTCTGTTACTAACTTTGAACAGTTTTGAACAAACATAAAAGGAGTAACTGAGAAAAAATTACTGTAGGAAAGACTAATGACTGATTTAAAAGACAATCTCTTTTATGTATAAAAATCTTTTTTTTTTCTTTTGGATTATGTCTTCCATCATCCTTATAAAACAGGCATAAAAATGAGAGTTCAAAATACATGATTGAGTGTTTGCCAACACTGACAATCATCTGCCCAATGATTCTGGTTTTGACAGTAACCAAGGAAATCAGAGAACAAAGGTAAACAATTATGTAAAGAAAGGAAATTTCATCATTGTGGGAAAAATATCAACTAGTTTTGATTCCTTTCACTTTCTTCACTAAAGAAAGATTGTCTTCAGTGCTCTCTCTGATTGTCAATAATATTGAGCACTAAAATTCTCTATTATTATTGACATTCTCAAGAGGATTGACCTGTATGTGGGTAAAACAGATATGCTTTTATAAGACAAACTTGTAGAAATATAACAGTAAACTACTGAAAAAAAAAAAAGAGAATTGTGCCATCATTTTGTGAACAGATAAAATAAAAAACTTCTCAAATATACTGTAGTATATAAAGCTTTATTCTACATTTACTGTCTCTTTTTAGTGCCATTTCTCCACTTGGATCCACCATATGAAGCATAAAGTTCCAGCACAGATTGCTACCAATTATTCTAAGAACTTGGTTCATACTTATTGATATCGCTTCACCTATTATTCTTGTGTGTGTGTTGAGTCCCTTCAATCACGTCTGACTATTTGCGACCTTATAGACTGTAGCCCACTGGACTCCTCTGTCAATGGGATTCTCCAGGCAAGAATACTGGAGTGGGTTGCCATGCCCTCCTTCAGGGGATCTTCCTAACCCAGGGAGCAAACCCACACCTGTCTCCCATATTGGTAGTCAGGTTCTTTACCATTAGTGTCATCTGAAACAAATTTTTTCAAAAGTGCTTAAGAAAGTAATTATCTACACGATGAAGGAAGGACAGAGTTGAAAATAATAATGGTTTAAAAATAAAGCAAATAGTTTCATATTTGAAAAACAGACATTTAAGAAGTCACATTCTTATATAAACATTCAAATTAAATCATTAAGGGATGGCTAAGATAGTTAATATTTGTTTTTTTATCTGGAGGAACAGAACAAAAAATCACATGTTAATCAAGGACAATGTATTTGCATAATTCTTTGTGATAAAAAATAGGTATCAAAAATATGAATAGTATTGGATTGCAGAAAAAGATTTGAAGAGGTTATTCTGAATGGATTACGAGGACACAATAGAAAATGTAAATCTGATAAAATGGAATTATTGCAGTAAACAGAATGAGAAAATTATTATAGGAAGCAGAAATGCATTGGTAAAATAGAGGTGGTTTGAGAACAGTGCATAGATTGGTTTGAACAAGTGTAGGCTTTTCTTCCAACCAGCATACAAATCTAACTCTGTGAGGTCAGGACAGGCCTCCAATGGTAGCTGACCAGATTTTCTAAGATGTCAAGAAGGGCCTCTTACAACTAAACCAGTTAATGTAGTCAGATTTGTCCTATAGCACTTCACAGGTTAGATTTGGGCAGCTTGGAGATGACAGGACTGGTGGATATTTTACAGAAAGATACCATCGCCTTTCAAAAGTAACTGCATAGGTAACCAAGAACATATATATATAGTTGTCAGTGAAAGCTACATACTTGAAAGAACAAAAGGAGCAAAAGGAAGCTACTAATATTTTAAGAAAAATGTGTTTGCACAATGGAATTAATCTTGGTTATCAACTTAACTAAAACAATTTTATGAAAGGGACAAGTATATTTTAAACATTTAGAAAAGACAATGTATTCCACATGCCTGATTTTCAACTCTAACCACACCATTTCCTAGAACTTGAATTTGGGTAAATGAACTAGTCTCTCATTTCCTTATTGCTAAAACAATATAGCAATAATAATACCTACTTCAAAGGGTTTTTGCAAAAATTGAATGAAAAAATTCATATAAAATGCATAGATTGGTGTCTTGAATATAAAAAAGTACTCAGGAACCTGGCTTATATAATTATGATTATTAGTAAAACTCATCGCATGTAGAAATCAGAATTTGTTTTTGGAATTTTCAACTTCAGTATTTTTCAACACAAAAACTGAGGCTTACTTAGGTAGTAAGTATATTTTGCTAAAGCATTTTCAATTGTATTTCTGGTCCCATCACTTCATGGGAAATAGATGGGGAAATAGTGGAAACAGTGTCAGACTTTATTTTGGGGGCTCCAAAATCACTGCAGATGGTGACTGCAGCCATGAAATTAAAAGACGCTTACTCCTTGGAAGAAAAATTATGACCAACCTAGATAGCATATTCAAAAGCAGAGACATTACTTTGCCAACTAAGGTCCGTCTAGTCAAGGCTATGGTTTTTCCAGTGGTCATGTATGGATGTGAGAGTTGGACTGTGAAGAAGGCTGAGTGCTGAAGAATTGATGCTTTTGAACTGTGGTGTTGGAGAAGACTCTTGAGAGTCCCTTGGACTGCAAGGAGATCCAACCAGTCCATTCTGAAGGAGATCAGCCCTGGGATTTCTTTGGAAGGAATGATGCTAAAGCTGAAGCTCCAGTACTTTGGCCACCTCATGCGAAGAGCTGACTCATTGGAGAAGACTCTGATGCTGGGAGGGAATGGGAGCAGGAGGAAAAGGGGACGACAGAGGATGAGATGGCTGGATGGCATCACGGACTCAATGGACGTGAGTCTGAGTGAACTCTGGGAGTTGGTGATGGACAGGAAGGCCTGGCGTGCTGCGATTCATGGGGTCGCAAAGAGTCAGACACGACTGAGCGACTGAACTGAACTGAACTGAACTGAACCACATTACATTGCATGGTGTCAATACAGTCATTTTAAAACTGTAAAACAGAGGAGCTGGGCCTGCAATCAAAGAAAAACATTTGCCATGCTAGTTATATCTCTTTTATTTAATATCCTGTAAGGCACATCCACATAGACTTTGTTTAAAGTTAACTGAAAAATTTAACATTCAGTATTGATAATTTTAGTATATCGAGTTTGACATTCCACTGAAATGGTGAGGTTCTTGAATTAAACCTTTCATTAAATTATAAGCCTCTTTTGGGCTCATTGTTCTAGAAAAGATTTGTTAAATAAATATGCCTTTTGAAAGTGGAGAAAAAATAAGCATTTGAGGGAAAAACAATTAGTCAACTATATTAGGAGTGCAAAGTTTTGATAGGATAAAGGCTTCTGTCAGATTAGTTGTAGAGAGATGACTAAGGCAAATAGGTGAACAGATTTATCTATCACCTACAAGGTAAACAGATGATTATGATCTGGTGACTGCTTCAGTATGGAGGGGTGAGAGAAATGAAAGTCTAAATGCCTCAGAGGTGTGATGGGGGGTTGACTCCCATTCATATCCTTGAATGCCTTAGTCCTCTGGGACTGAGACACTCGGTCATGTGGTAGTGCTGAGTATGTGTGTACAACCTCAGCTTAAGACAGCCGGCTCAGGATGGTGCTGGCATAGCTGCTGTTTAACTGGTGTGGCTTTAGCAGTTTTTACATGTTGCAAAATCTCTTTCCTGGATGCAGGCACTTCCTTGAGCCCTATGAGACCCAGTACTACCCTTGCCTTTCCCTGCAGGACTCTGCTTCAGCACTGCATGCAGCACCGATTCTGATAGTGCCTGTTCTGATAATTTGATCTCATCATATATTTTTTCTCCAAGTTTACTGAGGTATCATTGACAAATAAAAACTGTATGTATTTAAGATGGCTTGACATACAGTTGACTGTTGAACAACCCAGTTTTAAAATATGTGGGTCCACTTACAGGAGGATCTTTTAAAATAAATACATACACAGCCCACAGAACCAGTATTGATTGAATCTGGTGATGTGAGACTGTAGATACGGTAGTCCGACTGTAAAATTACACATACGTTTTCAACTGTGTGGAGTCTGCCCCAAACCCTGAGTTGTTCAAGAGTCAACTGTGTGTGTGTACATATATATGCATGTATATAAATGATTACCACAATCAAATTAATTCATACATACATTTCCTCATACACTTACCTTTATGCCTCTTGTGTGTTTGTGTATGTGTATGTAGTCCCATCATATTCTGAGTATCATTCCTGCCAAGATTTGTAGAATCTTGTTTTTACACAACAACTCATTCCGTTTCAAAGTCCATTTTTTAATTTAGCTCACCATTCTTTATCAGTGTCTACTTATTGGTACCAAGGGCCAATGTCTTGCAGGTTCTGGGCCTCATGTTGGCCTTTGTTTAGTTTAGCTGACACTGTTTATATACTTTACACATCCTAAGTTCTGATTTTTCTGTATCCACAGCTAGTGAAATAATAAGATAGTCTAACATTAAATTTGTGAAAGTGCGAGACATAAAAACAATAAAAATTTTACAAAGAGCAAGGCACACATAAGGTGATAGTGTGGCATTTCAAACTTATTGGAAATCTACATATATGATCTGATTACATCTCAAAATAGTAACAAACTAATATATGAGTGAATATTTTAAAAAATACCTGGTTATCTATGTAAATAAGGGTTGACTCAGGGGTTGAGGGCATTTAATGTTTCCCTGAGATACACCTTTATGAATCTCAGGGGCTACAAACTGCTGTGAGTTAATAAACAACAGTCTGGCTCTAGAAGAGTCAGGCTAATTATGTCAAGTCAATATGATGCATTCTCCATCAACAGGAGCATTTATGACAGCATTCTGAATATCTCTTGTTATCAACTGGGACCTTAGGCTTTCTACAATTTAGGTTGTCTCTAAAATATTTTCATTTCCATGATCTTTTCCCAAGCTAGTTTGGATTTCCTATTATAAACTGGGCAGGGAGAAATTATTAGGCAGTATTTCTTCACAGAAAGTTCTTATAGCTTCTCAGTTGTGTCTACAAAAAGTAGATCTCTTTTAATCTGTGTTCATCCCTGTAATACTGAAAACATTCACTGATGGTCCTAATAATGGCCCAGGGGAAACTGAAGAACACCAAAATCAAAAAGATGGCCTGGCTATGGGTGGATACTTCTCAGCCCAAAGGGACTTTCTTTCATCTGTCTTATTAAAAGGTAAACACTCTTTGAGGCATCTTCTTTCATCTATTAGGGATCAACTGTAAGAATAATGTAATTGTATAAAAACATTCTGGAAGGAAATTGAAGAGACGCTCAGTATTGTAAAATCTGGCCCTGTCTATTTATTATATTGCCAAAGTCCCTTGTTAGCTTTGGGACAATTGTTTTTCAAAAGTGGTGGCAAGGCCCTCACTGAGACAGAAGTCTTCATTTGCTGAATTTACTAGCAGCTCAGCATGTAACTGTGTTAAGCCATTCTTACCAAACAACAAATGAGATTCCAGAGGCCAAGGCTTACTGAGAAAAACACTTTTCCCTCACTTCATCTCAGTGTAGCTCAATAAAACAATCAAAGACCCTGATGGCCTAATTTTTATAACATTGTCTTTTTTCCTGGGTAAACCATCTGGCCCTTGACCTTATCAGGTTGGACTCTGAATACAAACAGCATCTCAGTTTAGCTTGACGGTGGTTACTTCTTCCAGTATTTACTCTGGACCAAGTAGTAAAATGTCTCTTTGTTTATTCTCAATAGTGAAGATTACCTGCATTTTTTTTTCTGCTTAGCTTCACTATAATATTTTATTTATAATATATTTATTATTAAATATTATAATTATATAATAAATATATAAATTATAAATTTATATTATATAATTATAGTTATATACAAATATAATTATATATAATAATATAGTGATAGTGAAGTCGCTTAGTCGTGTCCGACTCTTTGCGATCCCATGGACAGTAGCCAACCAGCCTCCTTCATCCATGGGATCTTCCAGGCAAGAATACTGGAGTGGGTTGCCATTTTATAATATATTAATAATATATTTTATATTATATTTTATTATTTTACTTATATTTTATTTCTTTAAATAATTAATAACCAGTGAAAACTTTACATAAATCAAACTTATTTTGTGTTTCAGTCTATGAATTCAAAACATAAAGTTTAGATTCAACTCTCTCTTTCAAGCAATTTGCAATTATAAACCCAGCCAACATTTTAACTTTTTTTTTTTTTTTTTAATTTTTTTTACTTTACAATTCTGTATTGGTTTTGGCATACATTGACATGAATCCACCACGGGTGTACATGCGTTCCCAAACATGAACCCCCCTCTCACCCCCCTTCCCCACAACATCTCTCTGGGTCATCCCCAAGTACCAGCCCCAAGCGTGCCATACCCTGCATCGGACATAGACTGGCAATTTGATTCTTACATGATATTATACATGTTTCAATGCCATTCTCCCAAATCGTCTCACCCTCTCCCTCTCCCACTGAGTCCAAAAGTCTGCTATACACATCTGTATCTTTTTTGCTTTCCTGCATACAGGGTCATCATTGCCATCTTTCTAAATTCCATATATATGTGTTAGTATACTATATTGGTGTTTTTCTTTCTGGCTTACTTCACTCTGTATAATCGGCTCCAGTTTCATCCATCTCATCAGAACTGATTCAAATGTATTCTTTTTAACGGCTGAGTAATACTCCATTGTGTACATGTACCACAGCTTTCTTATCCATTCATCTGCTGATGGACACATAGACATTTCTCCAAAGAAGACATACAGATGGCTAACACATGAAAAGATGCTCAACATCACTCATTATTAGAGAAATGCAAATCAAAACCACAATGAGGTACCACTTCACACCAGTCAGAATGGCTGTGATCCAAAAATCTGCAAGCAATAAATGCTGGAGAGGGTGTGGAGAGAAGTGAACCCTCCTACACTGTTGGTGGGAATGCATACTAGTACAGCCACTATGGAGAACAGTGTGGAGATTCCTTAAAAAATTGCAAATAGAACTGCCTTATGACCCAGCAATCCCACTGCTGGGCATACACACTGAGGAAACCAGAATTGAAAGAGACACATGTACCCCAATGTTCATCACAGCACTGTTTATAATAGCCAGGACATGGAAACAACATTTTAAAATTTAACTTATTAATTTTTAAAATTAAACTCACTTGTTTTTGAGAATTATATTTTATATGAAACCTGTACATGAATCCTTTAAACCTATTTTCTATATGAACTTCTCTGTTCTCAATGCTCCTTTTATTGGCTACAGTCATTACCTTTACCAAAATCTTGTTTTTTACTTTATACAAACCTGCAAATAATTTAATTTTTATGGTGACTCAGAGCAGATGATAAAGGTTAAATTAAGTAGCTTGATATCTAGGCATGATTTGAAAATTTTCTATGGAAGCATCTTTAATCCAAGACTTGTTCACCTTGATTTTCCTTCTTCTTTGAAGTTTTAAGTTGGTCTCAAGCCTAAGTATAAGCTGTGGTTCTTCTTGGAGTTGGAGCCATATTATCAGCTCATAGAACTAATACCTAATTTCATTACTTGCCTTCTCAATAGCATAACAGTTTCTTTAAAATCTCTAGAAGGAGGGTCAAGTGGCATTACAAATAGTTCTAGATTCTTTTTTGGTGACTTCTTCCCATAGAGTGCTGTGTTCAGTGAGGTATAGGATTAAAAGTGGTAATGGTATTTTATTTAAGAATTGCTTCTTGGCTAAACAAGGTCAAGGATTAAAAAAAAAGGTGAGACTAATGTTAATGTTTGGGGCTGATGAGTGTGGAAAGAATAGGACTGAAACAGTAATTCCAAAGATATCTGGGGAAGAAGTTTATAGATGGGTATTTTAGGATGGGCTGAGATACACAAATATCTGTGTTATAGGTGACTACTTAACAAAGGACATCTGCTTAATAGGAGGCTCTGAATAAGCATTTGTCAAGATAATACATTTTGTAAATGCTGATAAATCTCATTTCCCATCTTCCTTGATCAATGTGAGCATAGCAGCAAAAATATAAGCTCTGTATGAGCTCGACGCATGGAATTCCACTATTAAAGGTCTATTTAAGACTCAGTTTTGTTTTCAGTTGGGAGATAGAGTACTTAAATATAGTGGTTTTTTTTTTTTTTCCAGGCATGATTTATGCTTCTAACCAGTGACCATTATTGCTTTTTCATGAAAATAAATATAAAGGGGAAGGGGCAATGGAATACACGATATGAGTGAGCACTTATACAATTATGGCGTTCTGATAGCAAATAATCTAAGAAAAACAAGTTGATTTTTTTTTATAGAACATGAAATGTAGCACATATAAGAAAATGTAATTGCAGTAAGTTTTTTGGCTCTGCAGTGAACATTATTTTTTTGAAATGAAAAAAAATATAAACATTGGTGATTCATTCATCAAGATAAATAAATTAGGAGTCTGGGGAGGAAGTAGGAAATTAAATAAGTATATGTTAATCCTCCATAAAGAAGCACCTATAATATTTTTTAAATTGATAAATCATTAAATAACAATATTAGCATATTTTTAGAAACACAGAATTAATGCTTAATGAAACATCTGAAGAAGTGACTGGTGATATCTTCTTGAAGGCAGGATTGAAGGGGTAGAAATAGAAAGAAAGGAACTACTTTTGTATTGTAATCAGTCTTTGTGTTGATTTTATAACTTTATATGTTTATTCCTTTGTTAAAAAATATTTTAATTTTGATTAACAATCTGTATACTGCAGCTACCAGGAGGAATCAGTCCCCTTCCTCTCTTTGCAATTCCATTTGTTGATATTTAGTGCTCATTAAGGGCTTCCCTGGTGCCTCAGAGGTTTAAGCATCTGCCTGCAATGCAGGAGACCCGGGTTCAATTCCCAGGTGGGGAAGATCCCCTGGAGAAGGAAATGGCAACCCACTCCAGTATTCTTGCCTGGGAAACCCCATGGATGGAGGAGCCTGGTGGGCTACAGTCCATGGGGTCGCAAAGAGTGGGACACAACTGAGCGACTTCACTCACTCGCTCAGTGCTCATTAAACCTATTGTAGACCCTTTATACAATCATCAGCCTGCAAGGATTGGTCTGGGCTGGAGGTGCACACACAGTAGGGCTCTCACTCCGTTCTTATTCACCTGGACTTCAAAGAAGTTACATCTGAAATCATTAACGTGTGAGCATTAGAAGATTCTGGTCATGAATACAGTTCAGTATTTGTTATTGATGTTCAGTCTCGAAGTCATGTCTGCCTCTTTGCACCCCATGGACTAAAAAACACCAGGCTCCCCTGTCCTTCACTATTTCCCAGAGCTTACTCAAATTCATGTCCATTGAGTCAGTGATGCTATATAACCATCCCACTTATGAACCCCGTTCTCCTTTTATCTTCAATTTTTCCCAGTATCAGGGTCTTTTCCAGTGAGTCAGCTCTCAATGAGTCATATTTGAGGACACTGAAATCATGTTATCCTCTATAGTCATCTTTCCTTTTGACTTAAGGATCAGTCAAATTTCTTATTAGAAAATAAAAGTGCACACATGAATATCAGTGTCTGTGATCATGTATCCAGTTTAGGGCAGAGGGAGACACTGAGTTCAAATAGTGTAAATGTCCTACTATAACATAGTTAATTCCTTTACTATCTCTAAAAATGCATCAATGCTATGTAGTTTAGCTCAGTCTCTAATCATTTCTCACCAGAATCATGACCAAAAAAAAAAACAACCTGGCCTTGAAACCTCTTGTAAGTCTTGCATATTGCTTTCAGACAGAATTTTCTTTTTTTTTTAAGGAAAATGACTCAAACTTTGTTTAAAAGCCTGAACTATTTCAAACTGCTTTAAGGATGTTGTCTAACTTATTAGCTTGGCCAGAAAAATCTTACCCATGCTTATCCTTCTTACAATTTTATACTGTTTTTCTACTACATTCAACAATACAGCTTGAGTGTTTTTTTCTCTCTCTCTCTTTCTTTTTTTCTTTTTTTTTTGGTAGTCAATACTCATGGTGAGGCATTTTGTTGGGTAGACTCTCTATTTAGATGCTTAACTTTTAAGTTTCTGAGTTAGTTCCTAGTTCCTGTTTTATCGATTTTCCAGAGTGAGTGCTCAAGACAAAGCAAAACAACTTTGGCAACTCTTGTTTTTATATAAAAATATGTAGTCTTGACTGTTCATCCCAGATTCTCCCCTTCATGCTAGATCACATGCTAACAGCCTCTTTTGACCATCTCTAGTATCCTCACCAGTTACTTTCAGTCTTGCACTTAATTTTCCAGTTATACTAAACCATTTGTCTTTGAATGTGCTGTTCCTCTGCCTACTCTCTTCTCTGTTCTTCACATTCCACTTAGATAACAACTGTTTATGCTCTAGCACTTCCCTTCTCCCTGACTGCCTATGATTCAGGTGGGGACTTTGTGATGTGTTTCAATACCAGCAAAGACTTTCATTGTATTAATAGCAAGGTCATCTTACTTTCTAATATTTGCTTTGTCCCTGGCTCTCCTTAGAATACAAGCTCCTGGAGGATGAAGTGCTGAATGACTGATTTTAAATGAATAAATGTTTGTCAACATCATTAATAGGCAAATCCAAATACAGGCCTCTTATACTTATTCCTGAAGCCTCAGCTTGGGGGGTGTTTCAGGAATCTAGGACCTAGAAGAGCTATAGATCCTCTTCTGAACTCGAGGCCTAATTTAAAGAAAATCATCCACTAAGAGCCCCCAAAAGAAACACATTCTCTCACAAGTTTAGAAGAAAAGTTAAGAGAGATGTAAAATTACATGCGGTCATGTCCATTATATTAAGATCTAAAGAACAAAGGTCATGTGCAGTTTTTGCCTTAAATAGCTAGTACATGCTATGGACCTAACTTCTCCTAAGTATTTGAAACACAAATTTTATTTACCTCTCACAATGGCTCTGTGAGATAAGTCCTACAATTGTAAATTTTTTTACAGATGTAAAAATACAGACATTCTTTAATATTACCTGATGGCAAAAAGTACATCTACTAGTGGAGGAGTCTGGAGACATTTACTCCTGTGGGCCTCGGTTCTTGGTAAGGATGCAAAGAAGAATCTGAGGTCTTGCCTCAGAGAGTTTATTGAAGATAAGGAAAAAGAGAACAGAGGGAACACCTCCAAGGAGAGGTGGGACACAGTAAGGGCAATGGCTCCAGAGGACTGGGGTGCAGAGTTTTTAGGGCAAGGTTATTTGCATAATCAAAGAGATTGTTGATTGGCGGTCTTGACTGACAGCTGCAGGTTATATAACAAAATGCTCTAATGTGTGTGTATTTCCCATAATTCAATCTGTTGTAATTATATATATGTATACGTGGAATGTGTATGAACATTTAATGAGCCCGATGGCTGCCAGAGGTTACCTAAGTAAATGATAATGTGAGCTGTGCACATGTGTCAGAGTAGGGAACGTCCCACCAGTCGCCAGTGGGAGATTTTTCCAGTCCCCTGACAATTTTGGAGTACTGATGGGGTATTGTATTTGGAGTGGGGTTGGTAAATAACTTTGTTTGATTAGGCAGCCATTGGACGTTTGGCCTATGGAGCCACCTCTCATTGCTCTTGGCTAACTTGCTGCCTAATAGATCCAGGATATAGAACTATTCAATTGGTTTCAGAGCCATTTGACTAATGTTGGAAGGCATTGAATAATGAGGAGATATTGAATGATATCCTTTGAACTGAGAAGTTATTTTGAACCAAAAAACAAAGCAGGTACCTCCATAAAACACAGTCATAAAGTTTGTTGTGGATAGCTTACTTACAGGCAGGGTTGGGCAGACAAGGATCCACAGGCATTTGCAGCTGTATTCCCACAGGTCAAAAGGAGTACTGGAGAAGGTGGAGATGCCAAAGCTAAAAACAGAATCTGACTACTGGGGAGAAGTGTGTGTGCCTGACTCTTTGTGACACCCTGGACTGTAGCCAACCAGGCTCCTCTGTTGATGGAATTTCCCAGACAAGAATCCTGGAGTGGGTTTTCATTTCCTCCTTTAAGGAATCTTCTTGACCCAAGGTTTGAACCTGCATCTCCTGAGTCTCCTGCATTGATAAGTGGATTCTTTACCACCTGAGCCTCCAGGGAAGCCCAAGGAGAAGTGTACTGCTACTAAATGGAACCTGGGGATATCATGATTTAACCATCTTCATCAACAGAAGGCATTCTTTCTGTTTTCATACATCAGATGAAGGCAAGAATAAAAGTTGATTGGAAACTGATCTGGCTTGGAGGCGTTGCTTGTGAATAGTCTAAAGCTTGGTCATTCCTCAGAAAAGGGAGGGGTACAGTCCTGCAGCCCTAAGATTAAGCTGTAAAATGGAGTCAGTGTGATTCAGTCAGAAACCTAATTATTGTGACATTTCCTTACACCTGGCATATGCAAGTCAAAACAGCATTATAATGTACCTTTTGGCTTAAAATTAGTTCCAAGAGTAGTATAACATAATTACTTATCAACCACAAATGCCCCAAAAAGAGAAACTAAAATCACCAACAGTTTTATCAGAAAAGAGCAATCTCAAAAACAACAGAATGATTTCTGTTCATTTCCAAGGCAAACTATTCAATATCACAGTAATCCAAGTCTATGCCCCAACCAGTAATGCTGAAGAAGCTGAAATTGAATGGTTCTATGAAGACCTACAAGACCTTTTAGAACTAACACCCCAAAAAGATGTCCTTTTCATTATAGGGGACTGGAATGCAAAAGTAGGAAGAAACACCTGGAGTAACAGGCAAATTTGGCCTTGGAATGTGGAATGAAGCAGGGCAAAGACTAATAGAGTTTTGCCAAGAAAATGCACTGGTCATAGCAAATACCCTCTTCCAACAACACAAGAGAAGACACTACACATGGACATCACCAGATGGTCAACACCAAAATCAGACTGATTACATTCGTTGCAGCCAAAGATGGAGAAGCTCTATACAGTCAACAAAAACAAGACTGGGAGCTGACTGTGGCTCAGATCATGAACTCCTTATTGCCAAATTCAGACTTAAATTGAAGAAAGGAGGGAAAACCACTAGACCATTCAGGTATGACCTAAATCAAATCCCTTATGACTATACAGTGGAAGTGAGAAATAGATTTAAGGGCCTAGATCTGATAGATAAGGGTGCCTGATGAACTATGGAATGAGGTTCATGACATTGTACAGGAGACAGGGATCAAGACCATCCCCATGGAAAATAAATGCAAAAAAGCAAAATGGCTGTGTGGGGAGGCCTTACAAATAGCTGTGAAAAGAAGAGAGGAGAAAAGGAAAGATATAAGCATCTGAATGCAGAGTTCCAAAGAATAGCAAGAAGAGATAAGAAAGCCTCCTTCAACGAACAATGCAAAGAAATAGAGGAAAACAACAGAATGGGAAAGACTAGAGATCTCTTCAAGAAAATTAGAAATACCAAGGGAAAATTTCATGCAAAGATGGGCTCGATAAAGGACAGAAATGGTATGGACCTAACAGAAGCAGGAGATATTAACAAGAGGTGGCAAGATAACACAGAAGAACTGTACAAAAAAGATCTTCACGACCCGGATAATCACGATGGTGTGATCACTCACCTAGAGCCAGACATCCTGGAATGTGAAGTCAAGAGGGCCTTAGAAAGCATCACTATGAACAAAGCTAGTGGAGGTGATGGAATTCCAGTTGAGCTATTTCAAATCCTGAAAGATGATGCTGTGAAAGTGCTGCACTCAATATGCCAGCACATTTGAAAAACTCAGCAGTGGCCACTGAACTGGAAAAGGTCAGTTTTCATTCCCATCCCAAAGAAAGGCAATGCCAAAGAATGCTCAAACTACCACACAATTGCACTAATCTCACATGCTAGTAAAGTAATGATCAAAATTCTGCAAGCCAGGCTTCAGCCATTCGTGAACCATGAACTCCCTGATGTTCAAGCTGGTTTTAGAAAAGGCTGAGGAACCAGAGATCAAATTGTCAACATCTGCTGGATCATGGAAAAAGCAAGAGAGTTCCAGAAAAACATCTATTTCTGCTTTATTGACTATGCCAAAGCCTTTGACTGTGTGGATCACAATAAACTGAGAAAAATTCTGAAAGAGATGGGAATATCAGACCACCTAACCTGTCTCTTGAGAAATCTGTATGCAGGTCAGGAAGCAACAGTTAGAACTGGACATGGAACAATAGACTGGTTCCAAATAGGAAAAGGAGTATGTCAAGGCTGTATATTGTCACCCTGCTTATTTAACTTCTATGTAGAGTACATCATGAGAAACGCTGGACTGGAAGAAACACAAGCTGGAATCAAGATTGCCGGGAGAAATATCAATAACCTCAGATATGCAGATGACACCACCCTTATGGCAGAAAGTGAAGAGGAAGTAAAAATCCTCTTGATGAAAGTGAAAGAGGAGAGTGAAAAAGTTGGCTTGAAGCTCAACATTCAGAAAACGAAGATCATGGCATCCGGTCCCATCACTTCATGGGAAATAGATGGGGAAACAGTGGAAACAGTGTCAGACTTTGTTTTTTTGGTGCCCAAAATCACTGCAGATGGTGACTGCAGCCAGGAAATTAAAAGACGCTTACTCCTTGGAAGAAAAGTTATGACCAACCTAGATAGTATATTCAAAAGCAGAGACATTGCTTTGCCGACTAAGGTCCGTCTAGTCAAGGCTATGGTTTTTCCAGTGGTCATGTATGGATGTGAGACTTGGACTGTGAAGAAGGCTGAGCGCTGAAGAATTGACACTTTTAACTTGTGGTGTTGGAGAAGACTCTTGAGAGTCCCTTGGACTGCAAGGAGATCCAACCAGTCCATTCTGAAGGAGATCAGCCCTGGGATTTCTTTGGAAGGAATGATGCTAAAGCTGAAGCTCCAGTACATTGGCCACCTCATGCGAAGAGTTGACTCCTTGGAAAAGACTCTGATGCTGGGAGGGAATGGGGGCAGGAGGAGAAGGGGACGACAGAGGATGAGATGGCTGGATGGCATCACTGACTCGATGGACATGAGTCTGAGTGAACTTCGGGAGTTGGTGATGGACATGGAGGCCTTGCATGCTGCAATTCATGGGGTCACAAAGAGTCGGACACAACTGAGCGACTGAACTGAACTGAGGCAAAGGCCACTTCCATACAGAGGTGAATTTTCCTTTTGGGGCTAAATTGGTCAGGACCATATCTGAGGCTTGGTTCATGAATAAATCAACTTCTGAAGCAGGGTAGTTTGCCTTGGCCTTTACTACAAAATCCATTTACAAACTAAATCAAGAGACAATTTTCAGGATAAAGTCATGAAAGGATGAATGAGGAGCACTTTTATTTGGGGTCTATTTTAAAGTTTCTATTAACATACAGAGCTTTGCCTCCTACAACCTTTCCTGCTGTTCACTAAAAGTTAAATGCCACATTGCCTAGAAGAGCATTACTGAATAAACATAGTAAAGTTAAAAGAAAAATTTAAAAACAAAACCTATTACTTTATTTCAGATAATAGTTAACCTTTGCTGGTAGAACACATTTCAGTTATTTATTAGTGGATATTCAATTTATTGTTTTAGAAAAAATGCTAGTAACTGAAAAAGAAACTTTATTATTGTAGCCTACATTTGAATACACTATTGTTCCAAATTGGAATAAAACTATGGGTATATGAACAATTTGGCTTCCTCAGTGGTTCAGTGGTAAAGAACCTGCCTGCCAACCAGGAGATACAGTTTCGATCTCTGGGTCGGGAAGATCCCCTGGAGAAGGAAATGGCAACCCACTCCAGTTCTCTTGCTTAGGAAATGCCATGAACAGAGGAGCCTGGCAGGCTATAGTCCATAGTGTCACAAAGTCAGACATGACTTCGTGACTAAACAACAACAGTATTATAAACAATTGTCATCCTCTTCTCTTTGACACAACTGAGTGACTAACACTTCACTTCTCCTCTTTCTATTATTTTATTTGACACCATTTTGTTCCATAAATTTTGGTATTATTAGACAAGATGAAGATTGTTTGACTTCAATAGTTTTGAAATGTGGGAGCTTCACAGCAGGAGTAAAATAATGAATTTTAAAGTTTATTACATTCAATAGTTTACAATGGTGAAAGAGACTGCATACTTAAAATTCTGAGCTGACTACCATGAACAAGTAAAACTGAACACTGGAGTCTCAGGTCTCGACTATTTAATTCATATTTCTAAACTGCTCTTATTTTGATACAACTGAAAAGTAAAAGATTGCAAAGAAAAATAGTTATGGATAATTAGAATTCATAAAATAGCAAATATTTAACTTATAAATACTGGGGATATCCCATTTTGAAATTAACTGATAAACTGTTAAGTTTAGTACTTTATTTGTAAATGGCCCTTGTCTAACTTCTTGGCATCTTTTAACTGTTGATAACATATAAGAGTTGGATCATCATACTTACATTATTATTCAGTTCATATTATACGTATAAGCAAATACAGTTTCACCTAATGGTATTTCATATTCATTAAGAGTTTGAGTCATTCTGATATCTTAGAACGTATTTTTTCCATAAGGTTTGATAGAGATATTTTTCATGTTTATTGTGAGCTCCCCTAAACACAGAAAGAATTGTGATGGGGTGGTTTGGCTCTAACTTCTGTTAACATTGTCTGAATATAGGACTATCTAGATAATGAAAGAAGTGGCATGTTTTGTAGGTATTTAAATTTTAGACACTGTTTTAACATTTTTTTAATTCTATGAGAAATGGCTTTTAATGAAGACATAAGACTTCAATGACAAAAGCATTCTTGAGGCCACTGGAAAAATTCAGGTACTATATATCCATTAGTTTAAATTATTTATAAAGCCACTAAAATTTTATTTAGAGCAGAGGTAATTGATTTTGTAGGGTAGCCTGTTAAAGTCAAGTGTTATCATTTGTAAACCTAAGGCAACATTTTACATTAGCAATGTTCCATGTCTTCAGGCTAACAAAGTTGTCTTTAATAGCACATTGTAATACAACTCAAGTAGAGATAGGCTAGCTTTTGTCAGGAAAATAGATCCTATGTATGAAGTCCCGGTTATTAATTTTAGCAATGTCACTTTGTTTATCCAAATTATAAATGACCTTTCATTTAGGGATTAATTATATTATGCTTTGGCATTTTTGTGTTGTATCTATTTTCCTCTGTTTCAACTAATGCTGATGGCTGGCTGCTTCGGTTCAATATTCTTGTAAGAATGTGACAGAGAACAGCCTCATACAAACCTAAATGACATATTAGTATCCCGATAAGAATAAGCATCATATTGGCTAAGGGCTGGGGAAACAACAAGATTCTCTGTGATTTCTGTCATTTAGTATATATGAATTATAGTGAAACAGGGACATCTGGTGTAAGATGAGGATGCAAAACTTAGAGCAGACAGACTAAGGCACCTTAAAATTGTACTCAGATGCATTTAATTTTTGTGCATATCACTGCAAGTAAATTTTGCTCCCAGAAACATTACAATTTTATATATGCATTCTAAAGTATATGGAAATAAAGTATGTGAAATACATCAAAAAATGATGATGAAGAATGATATATATATTTATCATAATTTGAAGAATGATAGGTGGATTGTAAAGGAAACATAACAAAATCTAACCATTATTTAAGAGGTGGTGAGTATATGGTATATATACTGAGTGATTATTTTAAGTTTCATGCATGTTTGGAAACTTTTATAGTAAAACATGTGGAAAAAATAAAATGTAAAGATTACATTTAGGAATAAAATGAACTTCTGTTGAGAATTCAAATATTCAGTTGAGAATAGTAAAGATATAACTCATATTTCATAGAAAATCCTCTTTTCATGATAAAGATTGTTTACTACTTTTTCTTGTTAACATGAATATGATGTTATTCTCTTAGCTGTTGCTTAAATTTCTGATATCACTTAGTAAACTAAGACTAGGCTGTTGTGTTCTTTTCTGCCATTAATAGTCCATGTACTTTTCTGCATTAAGAGTTAGAATGATTATAAAAGAGATAAAAATGTTGAAAAGTTGTACTTTTTGTCTATGAATGAAAAAATATATTTAAAATTGAGAACTCTTTGCAATCTTAGACTTTACAGCAGGTTCTTAAAATGACTTAAGTTGTTTTATATCATGTCAAAGTATAGTTTCTGGAATTACAAACATCTGAATTTCAAAGAATGTTTTAATAATTATTTTGTGGCAATATGTAAGACCTTACATATCTTTACCTCAAAGCAAATCCTTGCTGAAAAAACCTAACAATTTATTAAATTTTTATGCAATTCTTAATACTATTGTTTTACCCTAAATTTCCATACTTCAGAACAGACATGAGCTAAAGACTTTGGATTTAGACGGCTTTCTCTGAGTGATAAAGAAAGTCAGTTTTGTGCTCAGGACACTTGAAAATTTTATATTTTATAATCTTCTAGGATTTTAATATTTAGACAATATCTAGGGAATCTAATATTCAATTATTAAATTAGGTACCCCTTTCAATACTTGTTTTGTAATCCTATAATAACAGTAGGAGTAAGCACAGATTAAGAAAAGTTGCTAAAAAGAGGTTTTGAAATTTCATGTTTTCATTGTTAATTAACATTCTTTATATAATCACATGAATTGTTCCATAATGGAGAAGTTTTTGAAATTATCATTTTGGATCTTGGTAGTCAAACAAGGAAAAGCATATATTAGTATGAACAATGGTATTTTGAAAACATATAGAAATTAATAAAATTTCTGTGCTTTATTACCATATTCTACATGATTAATATAATATTGACTTATCATTTACCTAATAACTATTGGTATATAAAGTTTGACAGGTCTAAGTACTTCAGAAATGAATGTGCCCTTTTGAACATGAATTCTGAGATTCCTCATTTATAAAATGAATTCAATGTTTTATTTACTATGCCAGATTATGGTGAATATTATATAATATGGAACTTACAGTGAAAGACAAAAGTGCAAAATGCTTAAAAGTATAGACTTCAAGCCACACTGTAAGATATAAATATTAGCTTCACCACTTTCCAGCAGTGTGACCTGAATAATTTATTTAATTTCAATTTTCTTTCTCAGTTTTTATAAACTGGGTATGATAATAATAGTACCTACCTCATATAGTTGCCATAATGATTGTATTAACATATTTCAAACTCCTAGATTCAGTTCAGTTCAGTTCAGTCGCTCAGTCGTGTCTGACTCTGTGACCCCATGAACTGCAGCATGCCAGGTCTCCCTCCCATCACCAGCTCTCAAACTCACATCCATTGAGTCGGTGATGTCATCCAGCCATCTCATCCTCTGTCGTCCCCTTTTCCTCCTGCCCCGAATCCCTCCCAGCATCAGAGTCTTTTCCAATGAGTCAGCTCTTCGCATGAGGTGCCCAAAGCACTGGAGTTTCAGCCTTAGCATTTTCCTTCCAAAGAACACCCAGGGCTGATCTCCTTTAGAAAGGACTGGTTGGATATCCTGGGAAATGAGCACTTTATAATTACAGAGTAAGCATATTACTATGTTTTTCTTGAGACTGCATTTTACTAACTTCAATATTTCAATCTTCATGTCTTTGTTGAGAGCATTTGAGGGTAAAAAAGATATGAATTAACTCCTGAAACTGTATCCATTAGTGTTTATTAGTATACTCTAGATTATTTTGTCAAGAATGATGACCTTTGGGGGTACCAAGTGCCATGAGAGCAGTATTTTAATAAATTATACTTTAGTGATGGAGAAGTAATTGACAACCCACTCCAGTATTCTTGCCTGGAAAATTCCATGCACAAAGGAGCCTGGTGGGCTACAGTCCATGGGGTTGCAAAAGAGTCGGACATGACTTGGCAATTAAACAACAATAACAACAAATACTTATTGAATATGAAGATGGGCATTTTATATAGTTAGCTTTAAAGAAATGGTAACCCTGAGGAAATATGTATTTATGATGATCCCTATATAAAGAATAGAAATAAGCTGGACAAAGTATGATGGGTAGCTCTTCCTAGTGGAAAGAACAACATGTAACGGCACCCCACTCCAGTACTCTTGCTTGGAAAATCCCATGGACAGACGAGCCTGGTAGGCTGCAGTCCATGGGGTCGCTAAGAGTCGGACACGACTTACAGACTTCACTTTCACTTTTCACTTTCATGCATTGGAGAAGGAAATGTCAACCCACTCCAGTGTTCTTGCCTGGAGAATCCCAGGGATGGGGAGCCTGGTGGGCTGCAGTCTATGGGGTCGCACAGAGTCGACACGACTGAAGCGATTTAGCAGCAACAGCAGCATAATGGATCTAGGGGTAGAATAGGGAATCCACAGAGACTTGGCTGACATTTTCAAACTCCATTCAGACTTACTTCTAAAAATTTAAATATAGTGAAAATGCTATATTGGAACTGAGACTAATAATGTAGGGATACATATTTCCCCCAATTATTATAAAAATCAATGAAATACCACCTATTAAACAAGTATAATTTTTGAAGGATTCTGAGAAAATACTTCTAAATTAACAAGCAATTATAAGTGCCCATGGATCAATAAAAACTATTTTGTAAAAATTATACCATAGGGTGGGGTGGAGGGAATGACGCCTCCTCCACCAGATATTTAAGATATTTATGCTGCAAAGCTGGAGCAATAAAACTCTATAGTGTTGGCACAGAGACAGTGAGACTTTTGGACATAACAAAGAGCCCAGAAAAAGAAGTATTTTGGACTTTGATATATCTATGTTTGTGATGTCACATAGCAATGGAAAAGAATTGATAAAGAAAAGTAAAATTAGCAGTCTATCTCCAATCACATGAAACAAAAGTCCATATTACTTTGACTATGAAATTAAAACAATAAAATCAATAGAAAAATATATAGGAATACTTTTACTAAAAGATCAAGAAAGATACTCAACAAGATTGTCAAAATCCAAAATTAAATTATATATATATACAATATAATCATATCTGTATATACGGAGAAGGCAATGGCAGCTCACTCCAGTATTCTTGCCTAGAGAATCCCTTGGATAGAGGAGCCTGGTGGGCAGCTGTCCATGGGGTCGCACAGAGTCAGACACGACTGAAGCGACTCAGCATGGCAGCATGGCATAGTATGTATATAATATATTATGCATATTTATATATGTAAATGAACTAGATCAAATTAATATCTCATTAATGAAATATATTGACAAAGTTAACAGGAGCAATCATTGCAGTATTGAAAACAAAACACCAACAGAAAAGAATACATAATACATAATTACTTCAAAGGAGATCAAATAAAATCTATCAGAAAATGAATAATTATTTTATGAATGAAAATTCAAATAGCCAACAATATACAGAAAGATATATAATCTTATGAGTAGGCAGAGATATATTAGTACAAATTAAAGTCTCAGAGACATATTACTTTACATCTATCCAACCAGTCCATTCTGAAGGAGATCAGCCCTGGGATTTCTTTGGAAGGAATGATGCTAAAGCTGAAGCTCCAGTACACTGGACACCTCATGCGAAGAGTTGACTCATTGGAAAAGACTCTGATGCTGGGAGGGATTGGGGGCAGGAGGAGAAGGGGACGACCCAGGATGAGATGTCTGGATGGCATCACTGACTGGATGAATGTGAGTCTGAGTGAACTCAGGGAGATGGTGATGGAAAGGGAAGCTTGGTGTGCTGCGATTCATGGGGTCGCAAAGAGTCGGACACGACTGAGCGACTGAACTGAACTGAAATGAACAAATTGACAAATATTAGAAATTGCATATCAATTATCTATGGTATATAACATTGTTTTTGTGGTTGTTAAGTATCTAAGTTGTGTCTGATTTTTTATGACCTCATGAACTGCAGCTCACCACCCTCCCTTGTCCTTCACAGTCTCCTGGAAATTGCTCAAACTCATGTCTATGTAGTCAGTGATACCATCCAACTATCTCATTCCCTGCTGCCCTCTTCTCCTGCCTTCAGTCTTTCTCAGCATTAGGGTCTTTTCCAAAGAGTTGACACTTCGCATCAAGTGACCAAAGTATTGGAGCTTCAGCTTTAGAATCAGTCCTTCCAATGAATATTCAGAACTGCTTTCCTTTAGGATTGACAGGTTTGATCTCCTTGCTGCCCAAGGGACTCTCAAGAGTCTTCTCTAACACCACAGTCTTTATCATAGCTTTCCTTTTAAGGGCCAAGCATCTTGAATTTCATAGCTGCAGTCACCATCTCCAGTGATTTGAAGCCCAAGAAAGGAAAATCTGTTACTGCTCCCACTTTTCCCTTTTCTATTGGCCATGAAGTGATGGGACATGATGCCATGATCTTAGTTTTTTAAATGTTGAGTTTCAAATCTCTTTCACCCTCATCAAAACTCTCTTTAATTCCTTTTCACTTTCTGCCCTTAAAGTGGTGTCATATACATATCTGAGGTTGTTGATATTTCTCCTTGCAATCTTTATTCCAGCCTGTGAGTCATCTAGCTCAGCATTTCTCATGATGCACTCTGCATATGTTAAATAAGCAAAGTGTCAATTTACAACCTTGTTTTTCTTTTCCCAGTTTTGAACAAAATTTGTTCCATGTCCAATTCTAACTGTTGCTTCTTGACCAAAACAGGTTTCTCAGGAGACAGGTAAGGTGGTCTGATATTCCCATCTCCTTAAAAATTTCCCATAATTTGTTGTCATCCACACAGTGAACGATTTTTGTGTGGTCAATGAAATAGAAGTAGATGTTTTTTTCTGGAATTCCCTTTTTTATTATCCAACAAATGTTGGCAATTTGATCTCTGCTCCCTCTGCCTTTTCTAAGCCCACCTTTACATCTGGAAGTTATTTGTTCACTACTGCTGAAGGCTAGCTTGAAGGATTTTGAGCATAACCTTACTAGCATGTGAAATGAGCCCAATAGTACAATTGTAACGTAGTTTGAACATTCATTGGCATTACCCTTTTGGGACTGGAATAAAATCTGACCTTTTCCAGTCCTGTGGCAACTGCTGAGTTCTCCAAATTTGCTGGCATATGGAGTGCATCACATTAACAGCATCTTAATTTAGGATTTGAAATAGCTCAACTGAAATTCCATCACCTCCACTAGCTTTGTTCTTAGTGATGCTTCCTAAGGCCCACTTGACTTCACACTTCAGGATGTCTGACTCTAGGTGAATGATCACACCATCATGGTTATCTGGGTCATGAAGTTCTTTTGTATAGTTCTTGTGTGTTCTTGCCACCTCTTCTTAATCTCTTCTGCTTCTGCTAGGTTCTTGCGACTTCTGTCCTTTATCATGCCCATCCTTGCAATAAATATTCCCATGGTACCTCCACTTTTCTTGAAGAGATCTCTAGTCTTTCCCATTCTGTTATTTTCCTCTATGTCTTTGCATTGTTCATTTAAGAAGGCCTTCTTATTGCTCCTTCTGTGGTCTGGAACCCTGCATCAGTTGGGTATATCTTTCCCTTTATCTCTTGCTTTTTGCTTCTCTTCCCAGCTGTTTGTAAAGCCTCCTCACACACCATTTTTTCTTCTTCCATTTCTTTCTCTTTGGCATGGTTTTAATTAGCAAAGTTAATTATGTTACCAAATTTTCTTGGTAACAACTACCTCAAAAATCTTACAGGCAAACTAAACATTTATTTTTGTTCACATATCTGTAGGAACTTTTTTGATCTAGACTGAGTTTGACTGGACTTTGTTGGTATCTTAGTTCTAGTTGGGGCTATGTTAATTCCACATGATATCATTCTGGAGCTCAAGCTCAAAAATCACAGCTGCCTTGAGGCATGTTCTTTCCGGGTGTATCTTAGGAGCATAAGAGTTAAAGAAAAAACATACAGGCACACTTGAGTCTCTGCTTCCATCTTGATCACTAAAATTACACTCCCACTAGCTACATGACTAATTACTATGTCAGTGACAGAGAAGGAAGAAAAAATATCAAGTGTGTTTTATGGAGCCACCTATATTTGTGGATGAATAGAACTGAAATGCATTGGTGCCCAACTAAGGAAACATTGATAGTATACTTCAGAGTTGACCTCTGCAGGTTAGAGTCTAGTCACTTATTCAGTTCACATGTTGAGGCTAATTCCTGGGTGTTAACTCCCCACAATTCCTGTCAGTTCAGTTCAGTCGCTCAGTCGTGTCTGACTCTTTGTGACCCCATGAATCGCAGCACTCCAGGCCTCCCTGTCCATCATCATCTCCCGGAGTTCACTCAGACTCACGTCCATCGAGTCAGTGATGCCATCCAGCCATCTCATCCTGGGTCGTCCCCATCTCCTCCTGCCCCCAATCCCTCCCAGCATCAGAGTCTTTTCCAATGAGGCAAATATTCGCATGAGGTGTCCAGTGTACTGGAGCTTCAGCTTTAGCATCATTCCTTCCAAAGAAATCCCAGGGTTGATCTCCTTCAGAAAGGACTGGTTGGATCTCCTTGCAGTCCAAGGGACTCTCAAGAGTCTTCTCCAACACCACAGTTCAAAAGCATCAATTCTTTGGCGCTCAGCCTTCTTCACAGTCCAACTCTCACATCCATACATGACCACAGGAAAAACCATAGCCTTGACTAGACGGACCTTAGTCGGCAAAGTAATGTGTCTCTGCTTTTGAATATGCTATCTAGGTTGGTCATAACTTTTCTTCCAAGGAGTAAGCGTCTTTTAATTTCATGGCTGCAGTCACCATCTGCAGTGATTTTGGAGCCCAAAAAAATAAAGTCTGACACTGTTTCCACTGTTTCCCCATCTATTTCCCATGAAGTGATGGGACCAGATGCCATGATCTTCGTTTTCTGAATGTTGAGCTTCAAGCCAACTTTTTCACTCTCCTCTTTCACTTTCATCAAGAGGCTTTTTAGCTCCTCT
>NW_024070186.1:128148755-128163801 GCF_014754425.2 Oryx dammah
CATAGCCTTGACTAGACGGACCTTAGTCGGCAAAGTAATGTGTCTCTGCTTTTGAATATGCTATCTAGGTTGGTCATAACTTTTCTTCCAAGGAGTAAGCGTCTTTTAATTTCATGGCTGCAGTCACCATCTGCAGTGATTTTGGAGCCCAAAAAAATAAAGTCTGACACTGTTTCCACTGTTTCCCCATCTATTTCCCATGAAGTGATGGGACCAGATGCCATGATCTTCGTTTTCTGAATGTTGAGCTTCAAGCCAACTTTTTCACTCTCCTCTTTCACTTTCATCAAGAGGCTTTTTAGCTCCTCTTCACTTTCTGCCATAAGGGTGGTGTCATCTGCATATCTGAGGTTATTGATATTTCTCCCAGCAATCTTGATTCCAGCTTGTGTTTCTTCCAGTCCAGCGTTTCTCATGATGTACTCTACATAGAAGTTAAATAAGCAGGGTGACAATATACAGCCTTGACATACTCCTTTTCCAATTTGGAACCAGTCTGTTGTTCCATGTCCAGTTCTAACTGTTGCTTCCTGACGTGCATACAGATTTCTCAAGAGGCAGGTCAGGTGGTCTAGTATTCCCATCTGTCTCAGAATTTTCCACAGTTTATTGTGATCCACACAGTCAAAGGCTTTGGCATAGTCAATAAAGGAGAAATAGATGTTTTTCTGGAACTCTCTTGCTTTTTCCAGGATCTAGCGGATGTTGGAAATTTGATCTCTGGTTCTTCTGCCTTTTCTAAAACCAGCTTGAACATCAGGGAGTTCATGGTTCATGTATTGCTGAAGACTGGCTTGGAAAATTTTGAGCATTACTTTACTAGCATGTGAGATGAGTGCAATTGTGCGGTAGTTTGAGCATTTTTTGGCATTGCCTTTCTTTGGGATTGGAATGAAAACTGACCTTTTCTAGTCCTGTGGCCACTGCTGAGTTTTCCAAACGTGCTGGCATATTGAGTGCAGCACTTTCACAGCATCATCTTTCAGGATTTGAAATAGCTCTACCAGAATTCCATCACCTCCACTAGCTTTGTTTGTAGTGATGCTTTCTAAGACCCACTTGACTTCACATTCCAAGATGTTTGGCTCTAGATGAGTGATCACATCATCATGATTATCTGAGTCATGAAGATCTTTTTTGTACAGTTCTTCCGTGTATTCTTGCCACCTCTTAATATCTTCTGCTTCTGTTAGGTCCAGACAATTTCTGTCCTTTATCGAGCCCATCTTTGCATGAAATTTTCCCTTGGTATCTCTAATTTTCTTGAAGAGATCTCTAGTCTTTCCCATTCTGTTGTTTTCCTCTATTTCTTTGCATTGATCGCTGAAGAAGGCTTTCTTATCTCTTCTTGCTATTCTTTGGAACTCTGCATTCAGATGCTTATATCTTTCCTTTTCTCCTTTGCTTTTTGCCTCTCTTCTTTTCACAGCTATTTGTAAGGCCTCCTCAGACAGCCATTTTGCTTTTTTGCATTTATTTTCCATGGGGATGGTCTTGATACCTGTCTCCTGTACAATGTCACGAACCTCATTCCATAGTTCATCAGGCACTCTATCTATCAGATCTAGACCCTTAAATCTATTTCTCACTTCCACTGTATAATCATAAGGGATTTGATTTATGTCATACCTGGTCTAGCGCTTTTCCCTCCTTTCTTCAATTTAAGTCTGAATGTTGCAATAAGGAGTTCATGATCTGAGCCACAGTCAGCTCCGGTCTTGTTTTTGTTGACTGTATAGAGCTTCTCCATCTTTGGCTGCAACGAATGTAATCAGTCTGATTTTGGTGTTGACCATCTGGTGATGTCCATGTGTAGTGTCTTCTCTTGTGTTGTTGGAAGAAGGTGTTTGCTATGACCAGTGCATTTTCTTGGCAAAACTCTATTAGTCTTTTCCCTCTTCATTCCGCATTCCAAGGCCAAATTTGCCTGTTACTCCAGGTGTTTCTTGACTTCCTACTTTTGCATTCCAGTCCCCTATAATGAAAAGAATATCTTTTTTGGGTGTTAGTTCTAAAAGGTCTTGTAGGTCTTCATAAAACCGTTCAACTTCTGTTTCTTCAGCGTTACTGGTTGGGGCATAGACTTGGATAACTGTGATATTGAATGGTTTGCCTTGGAGACAAACAGAGATCATTCTGTTGTTTTTGAGATTGCATCCAAGTACTGCATTTTGGACTCTTTTGTTGACCATGATGGCTACTCCATTTCTTCTGAGGGATTCCTGCCTGCAGTAGTAGATGTAATGGTCATCTGAGTTAAATTCACCCATTCCAGTCCATTTTAATTTGCTGATTCCTAGAATGTCGACGTTCACCCTTTCCATCTCTTGTTTGACCACTTCTAGTTTGTCTTGATTCATGAACCTGACATTCCAGGTTCCCATATTGCTCTTTACAGCATCGGATCTTGCTTCTATCACCAGTCACATCCACAATTGGGTATTGTTTCTGCTTTGGCTCCATCCCTTCATTCTTTCTGGAGTTATTTCTCCACTGATCTCTAGTAGCATATTGGGCACCTAATGACTTGCGGAGGTCCTCTTTTGGTATCCTATCATTTTGCCTTTTCATACTGTTCATGGGGTTCTCAAGGCAAGAATACTGAAGTGGCTTGCCATTCCCTTCTCCAGTGGACCACATTCTGTCAGAGCTCTCCACCATTTCCTCCCCGTGTTGGGTTGCCCCATGGGTATGGCTTGGTTTCATTGAGTTAGACGAGGCTGTGGTCCTAGTGTGATTAGATTGACTAGTTTTCTGTGAGTATGGTTTCAGTGTGTCTGCCCCCTGATGCCCTCTTGCAACACCTACCATCTTACTTGGGTTTCTCTTACCTTGGGCATGGGGTATCTCTTCACGGCTGTTCTAGCAAAGCACAGCCACTGCTCCTTACCTTGGATGAAGGGTATCTCCAGTACTATTGCCTGGAAAATCCCATGGACGGAGGAGCCTGGTAGACTACAGTTCATGGGGTCGCAAAGAGTCGGACACAACTGAGCGACTTCACCTTCACCCTTCTTTGGGATCAGAAGAAAACGGACCTTTTCCGGTCCTGTGGACACACTGAGTTTTCCAAATTTATTGGCATACTGAGTGTAGTGCTTTAACAGTATCTACACAGGCTACATCATGGGGTCACAAAGAGATGGACATGACTGAAGAACTAAGCACAGCACACAGATAAAGATAGTAAATTAACTGAAAATTCCATAGATGATATATTTAATTCATCATTATCTAATATCAGAGTTATGTATAATTTTATGAAACAGAATTTAATTAACACTATTTTTCCAAGGTTTAGGACAAAGTGACAGTTGATATTTTTATTCTCAACCCCTCCTTCAAATCCTAACTCACTAAATGTTTAAGAAATAGGAAAATAGATTACTATGCTGAAGCTGAAACGCCAATACTTTGGCCATCTAATGAGAAGAACTGACTTACTTGAAAAGACCCTGATGCTGGGAAACATTGAAATATTTTAGAATACATTTATTTATTATAATAAATATCTTTAAAATTTTGTTAATATATAAGAAAGTAGATTTAAAAAATATATTGCAGATTACACTTCAAATTAAGCAAAGAATCAAAACCCATGTTTAGAGAGAACAAGTAATTTTGGAAATCTATATGCTATTAAAATATACTTCCTTTACTTGGTATGACAGGAGATCCACTTGAAAAATTTTTTAATACTTATTTTATTTGCATAACTTATTTCTAAATGGACCATAAGAAGTTGAAAATATAGCTATTGCTGAGAAGAAAATCTGGGAAACTGGGGTTGAGACATATTTATACTCACTCCTTTCTTAATCTTTTGAAATACTTACTGTATTTTTCCACTACCTCCTACAAAGTAGATAATACAACCTAAACCAAAAGTGAGAACAAAACTCTTAAAAATCTATAGTTGATGCAAAGAGAACAGTTATGTAAGCCTTTATGTTATTGAAATGTACTACTTTCTTGGCATGAAGGAAGTCTACTTACTTTATAAAAAATGATTCTTTTACATCATTGTATTGAAATCTCTAAAATGGCCAGGAATTGAAAGTCAATTCTTAGGTAAGTTGATACGAAGTTCAGGTCCCCGAGGAGGAGAAAATGGTCTGGGGTTCTCAAGCAGGAGAAAAGGACAAACTTTTTTTTTTTTTTTTCCTACATTGCTTTGTCTTAGTCAATATAACAATGTATCTTGCTGAAGGACTGCTGCTGCTGCTAAGTTGCTTCAGTTGTGTCTGTGCAACCCCATAGATGGCAGCCCACTAGGCTCCTCTGTCCCTGGGGTTCTCCAAGCAAGAACACTGGAGTGGGTTGCAATTTCCTTCTCCAATGCATGGAAGTGAAAATTGAAAGTGAAGTTGCTCGGGCATGTCGGACTCTTCACAACCCCATGGCCTGCAGCCCACCAGGCTCCTCCGTCCATAGGGTTTTCCAGGTAAGAGTACTGGAGTGAGGTTCTCTTTAACAAGAAACTTCATAATAATCTTTTTATCTTAAGAGGTTGGTCTGGTAAGACCTTTCTATTGTTAGTTCTAAAATCTTGTTATTTTAAATTGTATGTTGGGGAAATGGGTCTGGAGAAGTATATAAAGCCTTGATAAGACTATCCAGTGGGGGCACTTGCCATCCCCCTTCTGATGTCTATGTAAGAAAGCATTCTCTGTCATATTTCATTTTAATAAGACTCTGCTACACAAAATTTCTTAAGTGATCAAGCCTGGTCCCTGGTCCCGAAGCTAAATCTTCTTCAGAGATCACTACTCCAACATTGTTCACCATAAGCTATCAGAATTGGAGCAAAAAATAAATGTTAGTCCAGTTAAAGTTATTTATTTTCAACATGTTATTCTATTGCAAATAGTTTCTAATTATTTTTAAATGTAAAGTAACATATCAGAAATAAATACTGTATAAGCCTGCTATTTTGATCACAAATGCACACTATGAGCTTTGTCCTGGGCACAGAGAAGTATTCCTTCATCAAAGTGGAACAAAACCTCAGAGCCAAGAGCAAAATCAAACTTGTGATATGTAAGATTAGAGGTAAAAACCACACTTTTGGTAATTATTTGTACTGGTTTACTATAGCAAAAGCAAAGATAAGTTTTTTTTCCCCTTTCCTTCCTCTTTCTATTAAGCTGGATAACACAAAACATATTCAAAAAAGAAGAGAAGCCAGTTAGATGATTGGTAATGTGTAAAAGATTGTTAATAGATTATTTGCATTGACTAGTGCTTCTCTATAAGCCTCAGCAGAATATTTCATTTTTGCTATAGTGCATAGCAAATATTCACTTCTTTTTAAAAATAAATTATTATGTTAATTGCAAAATAACTCTAGGATAAATATTTTGTTAACTTTATAATGAGATTACACTGATTCACTTTATTTGTGATTTATAATGCAAAATATAAATTAAAAAAAAATTCAGTAACAAAGTTCTTAAAATTCTGGTAGCAAAGAAGCCCATTTGCAAATGGGTAAAAAATGTGGGTAAGCAATGCTACTTCTTAAGATTTTCATGGCCTGGAGGTTACCTTTTCAGATACTGCAGAATAGATTCTAATATTCCTGGCAACTCTAATTTCTAGGAGTCTTGCAAAGGAAATGTACTCTATTTACATATTCACAGTTTTGAACTTAAGAATAAGAGCTTTCATTCAAATAATCCCACAGCAAGTTCTTTGTGATCTTTAGTGCCTAGAAGCCTTGTATTTCAGCATTTTACAGAACACAAGGTTAACCTGAGTTCTAAAAGCAGTTCATTAAGAATGATGCTTTTCAAGTAAACTCCAAACACTGTACATATTGATAATAATCACAATTGACTTTAGGGATTGTCCTGTGAGTTTCATAATTCAACAAATAGCAACCCACCAGGCTCACTCATCCCTGGGATTCTCCAGGCAAGAACACTGAAGTGGGTTGTCATTTCCTTCTCCAGTGCATGATCTGAAAGGTGAAAGTGAAGTCGCTCAGTCGTGTCTGACTCTTAGTGACCCCACGGACTGCAGCCTACCAGGCTCCTCTGTCCATGGGATCTTCCAGGCAAGAGTACTGGAGTGGGGTGCCATTGCAGAAATGCCTATGACACTGTATTTATCATGAAATTTACTGCCAGTACATTTCAGTACTATCCTTGTAAGAATTTTGTCATGTCTACAAGGATTTGATTTTGTTTCCCAACAATTCCATATTTGATAGACCATTAAATAATATTAAATTCTTAATGACTTGATCTAAAAGTAAACAGGAGTACTTCTGAGGATGAGTTATATCAGAAAAAAATTCACTGCCCTCTTAAGGGTTGAGAAGAAGCTACACACACACACACACACACACACACACACACACACACTTTCAACTGTTTTAGTGAATGTACAAACTCAAAAAATATTTCACTCTCTGTGAGTCCATTTTTTGGTTCCACATTTCAATTAGATTGTGAAAAGCTGAGTAGGATCAAAGGGAGAGCAATTTAACAGGTGAAATCTCTGAGAAGTTGAAGGAAGAAAAAATAAATGAGCTGGTAATTCAGGCTGTAGAAGAAAAACCAAGGTGATTTAATAGATCCCACAGCACCCTGGCAGGCTGTATTTCACAACTCACCATTTTGTTCTCTTCCATCAAGACCTGCAATCAGTGCTTGTTCATGGGCGAAATTTTGAGGAGATACTCAATTATCTATTCAATGTAAATCATTAAATACACAAAAATAATTGTTATAAAGCAAAAGCACTATTATTTCCCATTTAGAGATATATTTAAAAGGAAAGAAATGGCCTCATATTAAAGTGAGAAATATAGGTTAAAATCACATGGAATTGGGATCTCATAATAACTGTTTGAACAAGTTGAAGCACACTGTGTTTTTAAACAATGGGGGAGCGTGGATATGAATATAAATCCAGGTCAAGATTTTTCTCAATTTATTAAATAGAAAAATATCCTAAAAAAGAAACATATGTTGACAACTACATTAATGATTAATTTACATAACTATGTATAACTGCTTAAATGAGAATACACATAAACTAGGTGGAGTGAAGCAGTGATTCTTGAAGTGTGTTATCAGACAAGCAGCATCAACATCATCAAGGAGTTTGATTAAAATATTAATCTCAGGTTCCAACTCATATTTACTAAATCTGAAAAGTTGGGTGTGAGGTCAGCAATTTTCCTTCAACAAGATGATTCAGATACAGCTAAAGTTTGAAAACAATCAGAGTAGAGAAGGATGATGGGATTTTAACAAATGAGATCAGTACAGTTCAGTTCAGTCGCGCAGTCGTGTCTGACTCTTTGCGACCCCATGAATCGCAGCACGCCAGGCCTCCCTGTCCATCACCAACTCCCGGAGTTCACTCAGATTCACGTCCATCAAGTCAGTGATGCCATCCAGACATCTCATCCTCTGTCGTCCCCTTCTTCTCCTGCCCCCAATCCCTCCCAGCATCAGAGTCTTTTCCAATGAGTCAACTCTTCACATGAGTGGCCAAAGTACTGGAGTTTCAGCTTTAGCATCATTCCTTCCAAAGAAATTACAGGGCTGATCTCCTTCAGAATGGACTGGTTGGATCTCCTTGCAGTCCAAGGGACTCTCAAGAGTCTTCTCCAACACCACAGTTCAAAAGCATCAATTCTTCGGCGCTCAGCCTTCTTCACAGTCCAACTCGCACATCCATACTTGACTACTGGAACAACCATAGCCTTGACTAGACGGACCTTAGTCGGGAAAATGATGTCTCTGCTTTTGAATATGCTATCTAGGTTGGTCATAACTTTTCTTCCAAGGAGTAAGCGTCTTTTAATTTCATGGCTGCAGTCACCATCTGCAGTGATTTTGGAGCCCAAAAAAATAAAGTCTGACACTGTTTCCACTGTTTCCCCATCTATTTCCCATGAAGTGATGGGACCAGATGCCATGATCTTCGTTTTCTGAATGTTGAGCTTTAAGCCAACTGTTTCACTCTCCTCTTTCACTTTCATCAAGAGGCTTTTTAGCTCCTCTTCACTTTCTGCCATAAGGGTGGTGTCATCTGCATATCTGAGGTTATTGATATTTCTCCCAGCAATCTTGATTCCAGCTTGTGCTTCTTCCAGTCCAGCGTTTCTCATGATATACTCTGCATAGAAGTTAAATAAGCAGGGTGACAATATACAGCCTTGACGTACTCTTTTTCCAATTTGGAACCAGTCTGTTGTTCCATGTCCAGTTCTAACTGTTGCTTCCTGACCTGCATACAGATTTCTCAAGAGGCAGGTCAGGTGGTCTAGTATTCCCATCTGTCTCAGAATTTTCCACAGTTTATTGTGATCCACACAGTCAAAGGCTTTGGCATAGTCAATAAAGCAGAAATAGATGTTTTTCTGGAACTCTCTTGCTTTTTCTATGATCCAGCGGATGTTGGCAATTTGATCTCTGGTTCTTCTGCCTTTTCTAAAACCAGCTTGAACATCAGGGAGTTCATGGTTCATGTATTGCTGAAGCCTGACTTGGAGAATTTTGAGCATTACTTTACTAGCATGTGAGATGAGTGCAATTGTGTGGTAGTTTGAGCATTCTTTGGCGTTGCCTTTCTTTGGGATTGGAATGAAAACTGACCTTTTTCAGTCCTGTCGCCACTGCTGAGTTTTCAAAATTTGCTGGCATGTTGAGTGCAACACTTTCACAGCATCATCTTTCAGGATTTGAAATAGCTCAACTGGAATTCCATCACCTCCACTAGCTTTGTTCATAATGATGCTTTCTAAGGCCCACTTGACTTCACATTCCAGGATGTCTGGCTCTAGATGAGTGATCACACCATCATGATTATCCGGGTTGTGAAGATCTTTTTTGTACAGTTCTTCTGTGTATTCTTGCAATGAGATAGTCTTTTGGTTTCATCTAATTTTCTATGGGAATAAGAAAGACAAGATGGTATTTTCATGGCTTTATCTGTTTACCTCCTTTACTTAATCAGGAAAGGCCTATGTGTGTACAGTTTAAAAGATATTCTTTGATCCCTGATATTTTAAGACAAGTGTAGTGAAAAATATAAACATTTCTCACTTTATTGCAAAGAAGTTTCTAGCATATTTGAACTGCTATACTTATTCTAAACATCAGATGTGAAAGTGAAAGTGTTAGTTATTCAGTTATGTTAGAGTCTGTGTGACCCCATGAACTATAGCCCACCAGGCTCCTCTGTTCATAGCATTCTCCAAGAAAGGATACTGGAGTGGGTTGTCATTCCCTTTTCCAGGGGATCTTCCCAACCCAGGAGATCAAATCCAGGTCTCCCAAATTGCAGGCATTCTTTACCATCTGAGCCACCAGGGAAGCAGATATCAGGTATGAAGTGAAGTGAAGTGAAATGAAGTCGCTCAGTCGTGTCTGACTCTTTGTGACCCCTTGGACTGTAGCCTACTGGGCTCCTCTGTCCATGGGATTTTCCAGGCAAGAATACTGGAGTGGGTTGCCATTTCCTTCTCCAGGGGAACTTCCTGACCCAGGGATCAAACCCAGGTCTCCCGCATTGTAGGCAGATGCTTTACCATCTGAGCCATAAGGGAAGCCACAATATCAGGTATAGATAATACAATTTTAAATCATATTAATTTATTATTTATAGATAAGATGTTAATATCCCTTCATGAATTATAAAGATAATGTTTATTTTTGTACTTAATTAAGGAAATAATTAGTAGCTTGATGAAATCACTGGTATGAACTTTAGGCTATCACAAGAAAACATGTTTTAAAGAATTTAGTAATTTCTAAAAAGCCACACTTCAGATACTACATCTTTGAAAAATGAGATGACAAAGGTGAAAAGAACATTAGACTAGAAATTTGAAGCCTTGAGATAAGATTTGAATTTTGCATTAATTATTAAAGATCTTAGGGAATTTTCCTGACCTGACCTCCTAAGTTATTCTTAGTTCATTTATAAAATGAACTCCTTGATCCTTTCTATGATTTAAAGTTTAGGGGACTAGAATACTTCTACTAATATAGTTCATTCTAGCATTGCCTGGAGATTGTATTAATTGAGCTGTTTTTTTTTAACCAGACATTGCTGTGTACTTCTGTATTTGGCTCTATTACATTGTCACGGTATGTTGCCAGAACCCCAAGTTCCTTACCAGGCAGCTCACATGGCTATTGTCTGTCTTCTTATTTAATGCAACCATTTAAATTAACTTTTCCTAGACTGCATGAAATGGCAACCCACTCCAGTGTTCTTGCCTGGAGAATCCCAGAAACGGTGGAGCCTGGTGGGCTGCCATCTAGGGGTCACACAGAGTCAGACAGACTTCATGGAAACTTTGTACAAAGTGTCAGTTTGAAGAAAATAAATCAAACATGTCCGTTGATACCATTCTAAAAATAAACCCTAGGATTTCTCTTAGGAATTTTCAAATATCTCTTTCAACTCAGCGATTAAAGTTATAAGCAAGTTTTATTGCCTACAAAAGCTTCATTTAATTCATACAGTTTTATCTAGTTTCTGAATTAATTGTATGGATGGTATTAACTTCGAAGGTCATTGCATTTTTATATGTAAATCACAATTGTGAGCCTGATTTAAGTGTCTCTTTATTTTTAACCTCATCATATATGAACAAAAAATTGAAATACTTTAAATACTTTTTGCATAGAATGTCAGTGTTAACTAAGTTATCCTTGGCAGTTCTATTTTCCTTCCAATTTAACTACTGTCAATCTTTGTGGGCTGAGATTCTTTTCCAAGAAATAATCTTTTTATCTAGTTTTATTATGACATTTTTAGTTGTTCCAAAGTTATAAAGACATGTCTGAGATATTTTTTTTTTAATTTCTATATTTACAACACTATCAGCAATGAGTTTTAATACATTTGCTTATTTAAAATCATTAATATAGAGAAGTTTCTCATACTTAAGAGATAATAAAATCAAACTGCCATATTTTCATATAGTAAAGGCAGACATATCAAAATATACAACCAATCAAATTACTGAATTTTATGCTTTGCAATATTTAATGTATACAATATATTCTTTCTTCATTCATCTGTTGATGGACACTGAGGTTGCTTCCATATCTATTGTAAATAATGTTGCTATGATCATTGTGGTGTATATATCTTTTTGAATTAGTATTTTCCTTTCCTTCAAATATATACCAACTAGTGGAAATGCTGCATCATATCCTGATTCTATTTTTAGTCATCTGAGGCACCTCCAAACTGTTTCAAAAGTTGTTGCACTAACTTACATTCCCATCAATAGTATACTGTTGTTCAGTTGCTCAGTCATGTCTGACTCTTTGCAACCTCATGGATAACAGTATGCCAGGCTTCCTGTCCTTCACTATTTCCCAGAGTTTGCTCAGACTCATATCCATTGAGTCAATGATGCCATCCAACCTTCCCATTCACTGTTGCTTTTTTCTCCTCCTGCTCTCAATCTTTCCCAGTATCAGGGTCTTTTCTGATGAGTTGGCTCTTCACATCAGGTGGCCAAAGTATTGGAGTTTCCGTTTCAGCATCAGCCCTTCCAGTGAATATTCAGGGCTGATTTCCTTTAGGACTGACTGGTTTGATCTCCTTGCTGTCCATGGGATGCTGAAAAGTCCGTCTTCTCCAGCACCAGACTTTGAGAGGATCATTTCTTTGACACTCAGCCTTCTTTATGGTCCAATTCTCACATCCATGCATGACTATTGGAAAAGCCATAGCTTTGTCAGCTATATAAACTTTTGTCAGCAAGGTAATGTCTCTGCTTTTTAATATGCTATATAGATTTGTAATAGTTTTTCTTCCAAGGAGCAAGCATCTTTTAATTTTATAGCTTCAGTCACCATAAGCAGTGATTTTGGAGCCCAAGAAAATAAAGTCTGTCATTGTTTCCATTTTTCCCCCATCTATTTTTCATAAAGTGATGGGACTGGGTGCCATGATCTTAGTTTTTGGAATGCTGAATTTTAAGCCAGCTTTTTCATTCTCTTCTTTCACCTTGATCAAGAGGCTCTTCAGTTTCTCTTCACTTTCTGCCTTTCAGTTCAGTTCAGTTCAGTCACTCAGTCGTGTCCAACTGTTTGTGACCCCAAGAATTGCAGCATGCCAGGCCTCCCTGTCCATCACCAACTCCTGGAGTTCACTCAAACTCATGTCCATCGAGTCGGTGATGCCATCCAGCCATCTCATCCTCTGTCGTCCCTTTCTCCTCCTGCCCCCAATCCCTCCCAGCATCAGAGTCTTTTCCAATGAGTCAACTCTTCACATGAGGTGGCCAAAGTACCAGAGTTTCAATTTTAGCATTATTCCTTCCAAAGAAATCCCAGGACTGATCTCCTTTAGGATAGACTGGTTGGATCTCCATGCAATCCAAAGCACTCTCAGGAGTCTTCTCCAACACCACAGTTCAAAAACATCAATTCTTCAGTGCTCAGGTTTCTTCACAGTCCAACTCTCACATCCATACGTGACTACTGAAAAAACCATAGCCTTGACTAGACAGACCTTTGTTGGCAAAGTAATGTCTCTGCTTTTGAATATGCTTTCTGCCTTTAGGGTGGTGTCATATACATATCTGAGGTTACTGATATTTCTCCTCGTAATCTTGATTCCAACTTGTGGGTCATCCAGCCTGGCATTTCACATGATGGTCTCTGTGTAAAAGTTAAATAAGCAGTGACAATATATGGCCTTGTCATATTTATTTCTCAATTTTGAACCAGTCTGTTGTTCCATGTCCAGTTCTAACTGTTGCTCTTTGTGCTACATAACAGGTTTCCTCAGGGAACAAACAAGTAATATGGTCTTGTATTTCCCTCTCTTTCAGAATTTTCCAGTTTGCTGTGATCCACACAGTCAAAGGCTTTGGTGTAGTCAATGAAGCAAAAGTAGTTGTTTTCTGGAGAGTTTCCTTTTCTCCACATCCTAGCCAACATTTATTTTTGTTCATTTTGATGATGGTCATTCTGACACGTGTGAACTGATATCTCATTGTGGTTTTGATTTGCATTTCTTTTTTTTTTAATTTATTTTTTATTTTACTTTACAATTCTGTATTGGTTTTGCCATACATTGACATGAATCCACCACGGGTGTATATGCACTCCCAAACCTGAACCCCCTTCCCACCCTCCTCCCCACAACATCTCCCTGGGTCATCCCCACGCACCAGCCCCAAGTGTGCCATATCCCGCATCGGACATAGACTGGCAATTCGATTCTTACATGATATTATACATGTTTCAATGCCATTCTCCCAAATCATCTCACCCTCTCCCTCTCCCTCTGAGTCCAAAAGTCCGTTATACACATCTGTGTCTTTTTTGCTGTCCTGCATACAGGGTCATCATTGCCATCTTTCTAAATTCCATATATATGTGTTAGTATACTGTATTGGTGTTTTTCTTTCTGGCTTACTTCACTCTGTATAATTGGCTCCAGTTTCATCCATCTCATCAGAACTGATTCAAATGTATTCTTTTTAACAGCTGAGTAATACTCCATTGTGTATATGTACCACTGCTTTCTTATCCATTCATCTGCTGATGGACATCTAGGTTGTTTCCATGTCCTGGCTATTATAAACAGTGCTGCGATGAACATTGGGGTACATGTGTTTCTTTCAATTCTGGTTTCCTCAGTGTGTATGCCCAGCAGTGGGATTGCTGGGTCATAAGGCAGTTGTATTTGCAATTTTTTAAGGAATCTCCACACTGTTCTCCATAGTGGCTGTACTAGTTTGCATTCCCACCAACAGTGTAGGAGGGTTCCCTTCTCTCCACACCCTCTCCAGCATTTATTGCTTGCAGATTTTTGGATCGCAGACATTCTGATTGGTGTGAAGTGGTACCTCATTGTGGTTTTGATTTGCATTTCTCTAATAATGAGTGATGTTGAGCATCTTTTCATGTGTTTGTTAGCCATCCGTATGTCTTCTTTGGAGAAATGTCTATTTAGTTCTTTGGCCCATTTTTTGATTGGGTCGTTTATTTTTCTGGAATTGAGCTACAGGAGTTGCTTGTATATTTCTGAGATTAGTTGTTTGTCAGTTGCTTCATTTGCTATTATTTTCTCCCATTCGGAAGGCTGTCTTTTCACTTAGCTTATATTTTCCTTTGTTGTGCAGAAGCTTTTAATTTTAATTAGGTCTCATTTGTTTATTTTTGCTTTTATTTCCAGAATTCTGGGAGGTGGATCATAGAGGATCCTGCTGTGGTTTATGTCGGAGAGTGTTTTGCCTATCTTCTCCTCTAGGAGTTTTATAGTTTCTGGTCTTACATTTAGATCTTTAATCCATTTTGAGTTTATCTTTGTGTGCCGTGTTAGAAAGTGATCTAGTTTTGTTCTTTTACAAGTGGTTGACCAGTTTTCCCAGCACCACTTGTTAAAGAGATTGTCTTTAATCCATTGTATATTCTTGCCTCCTTTGTCAAAGATAAGGTGTCCATATGTGTGTGGATTTATCTCTGGGCTTTCTATTTTGTTCCATTGATCTATATTTCTGTCTTTGTGCCAATACCATACTGTTTTGATGACTGTGGCTTTGTAGTAGAGCTTGAAGTCAGGCAGGTTGATTCCCCCAGTTCCATTCTTCTTTCTCATGATTGCTTTGGCTATTCGTGGTTTTTTGTATTTCCATACAAATCTTGAAATTATTTGTTCTAGTTCTGTGAAAAATCTCTCTGGAAGCTTGATAGGGATTGCATTGAATTTGTAAATTGCTTTGGGTAGTATACTCATTTTCACTATATTGATTCTTCCCATCCATAAGCATGGTATATTTCTCCATCTATTAGTGTCCTTTTTGATTTCTTTCATCAGTGTTTTATAGTTTTCTATATATAAGTCTTTAGTTTCTTTAGGTAGATATATTCCTAAGTATTTTATTCTTTTTGTTGCAATGGTGAATGGAATTGTTTCCTTAATTTCTTTTTCTACTTTCTCATTATTAGTGTATAGGAATGCAAGGGATTTCTGTGTGTTGATTTATATCCTGCAACTTTACTATATTCATTAATTAGCTCTAGTAATTTTCTGGTAGAGTCTTTAG
>NW_024070186.1:128163811-128164042 GCF_014754425.2 Oryx dammah
TTTTGTTTCTTTTGCATTTATTTCTGCCCTAATTTTTAAGATTTCTTTCCTTCTGCTAACTCTGGGGTTCTCTAATTCTTCCTTTTCTAGTTGCTTTAGGTGTAGAGTTAGGTTATTTATTTGACTTTTTTCTTGTTTCTTGAGGTATGCCTGTATTGCTATGAACTTTCCTCTTAGCACTGCTTTTATAGTGTCCCACAGGTTTTGGGTTGTTGTGTTTTCATTTTCATT
>NW_024070186.1:128164442-128169157 GCF_014754425.2 Oryx dammah
GATTGCTTTGGCTATTCGTGGTTTTTTGTATTTCCATACAAATCTTGAAATTATTTGTTCTAGTTCTGTGAAAAATCTCTCTGGAAGCTTGATAGGGATTGCATTGAATTTGTAAATTGCTTTGGGTAGTATACTCATTTTCACTATATTGATTCTTCCCATCCATAAGCATGGTATATTTCTCCATCTATTAGTGTCCTTTTTGATTTCTTTCATCAGTGTTTTATAGTTTTCTATATATAAGTCTTTAGTTTCTTTAGGTAGATATATTCCTAAGTATTTTATTCTTTTTGTTGCAATGGTGAATGGAATTGTTTCCTTAATTTCTTTTTCTACTTTCTCATTATTAGTGTATAGGAATGCAAGGGATTTCTGTGTGTTGATTTATATCCTGCAACTTTACTATATTCATTAATTAGCTCTAGTAATTTTCTGGTAGAGTCTTTAGGGTTTTCTATGTAGAGGATCATGTCATCTGCAAACAGTGAGAGTTTTACTTCTTCTTTTCCAATTTGGATTCCTTTTATTTCTTTTTCTGCTCTGATTGCTGTGGCTAAAACTTCCAGAACTATGTTGAATAGAAGTGGTGAAAGTGGGCACCCTTGTCTTGTTCCTGACTTTAGGGGAAATGCTTTCAATTTTTCACCATTGAGGATAATGTTTGCTGTGGGTTTGTCATATATAGCTTTTATTATGTTGAGGTATGTTCCTTCTATTGCTGCTTTCTGGAGAGTTTTTATCATGTTGAATTTTTTCAAAGGCCTTCTCTGCATCTATTGAGATAATCATATGGCTTTTATTTTTCAATTTGTTAATGTGGTGAATTACATTGATTGATTTGCGGATGTTGAAGAATCCTTGCATCCCTGGGATAAAGCCCACTTGGTCATGGTGTACAATCTTTTTAATGTGTTGTTGGATTCTGATTGCTAGAATTTTGTTGAGGATTTTTGCATCTATGTTCATCAGTGATATTGGCTTGTAGTTTTCTTTTTTTGTAGTATCTTTGTCAGGTTTTGGTACTAGGGTGATGGCCTCATAGAATAAGTTTGGAAGTTTCCCTTCTTCTGCAATTTTCTGGAAGAGTTTGAGTAGGATAGGTGTTAACTTTTCTCAAAATTTTTGGTAGAATTCAGCAGTGAAGCCGTCTGGACCTGGGCTTTTGTTTGCTGGAAGATTTCTGATTACAGTTTCAATTTCCGTGCTTGTGATGGGTCTGTTAAGATTATCTATTTCTTCCTGGTTCAGTTTTGGAAAATTGTACTTTTCTAAGAATTTGTCCATTTCTTCCAGGTTGTCCATTTTATTGCCATATACTTGCTGACAGTAGTCTCTTATGATCCTTTGTATTTCTGTGTTGTCTGTTGTGATCTCTCCATTTTCATTTCTAATTTTATTGATTTGATTTTTCTCTCTTTGTTTCTTGATGAGTCTGGCTAATGGTCTGTCAATTTTATTTATCCTTTCAAAGAACCAGCTTTTAGCTTTGTTGATTTTTGCTATGGTCTTTTTTGTTTCTTTTGCATTTATTTCTGCCCTAATTTTTAAGATTTCTTTCCTTCTGCTAACTCTGGGGTTCTCCAATTCTTCCTTTTCTAGTTGCTTTAGGTGTAGAGTTAGGTTATTTATTTGACTTTTTTCTTGTTTCTTGAGGTATGCCTGTATTGCTATGAACTTTCCTCTTAGCACTGCTTTTATAGTGTCCCACAGGTTTTGGGTTGTTGTGTTTTCATTTTCATTCATTTCTATGCATATTTTGATTTCTTTTTTGATTTCTTCTGTGATTTGTTGGTTATTCAGCAGCGTGTTGTTCAGCCTCCATATGTTGGAATTTTTAATAGTTTTCCTCCTGTAATTGAGATCTAATCTTAATGCATTATGGTCAGAAAAGATGCTTGGAATGATTTCTATTTTTTTGAATTTATCAAGGTTATATTTATGGCCCAGGATGTGATCTATCCTGGAGAAGGTTCCGTGAGCACTTGAGAAAAAGGTGAAATTCATTGTTTTGGGGTGAAATGTCCTATAGATATCAATTAGGTCTAACTGGTCTAATGTATCATTTAAAGTTTGCATTTCTTTGTTAATTTTCTGTTTAGTTGATCTGTCCATAGGTGTGAGTGGGGTATTAAAGTCTCCCACTATTATTGTGTTGTTGTTAATTTCCCCTTTCATACTTGTTAGCATTTGTCCTACATATTGCGGTGCTCCTATATTGGGTGCATATATATTTATAATTGTTATATCTTCTTCTTGGATTGATCCTTTGATCATTATGTAGTGGCCTTCTTTGTCTCTTTTCACAGCCTTTGTTTTAAAGTCTATTTTATCGGATATGAGTATTGCCACTCCTGCTTTCTTTTGGTCTCTATTTGCATGGAATATCTTTTTCCAACCCTTCACTTTCAGTCTGTATGTGTCCCTTGTTTTGAGGTGGGTCTCTTGTAAGCAGCATATAGAGGGTTCTTGTTTTTGTATCCATTCGGCCAGTCTTTGCCTTTTGGTTGGGGCATTCAATCCATTTATGTTTAAGGTAATTATTGATAAGTATGATCCCGTTGCCATTTACTTTATTATTTTGGGTTCGGGTTTATACTCCCTTTTTGTGTTTCCTGTCTAGAGAATATCCTTAAGAATTTGTTGGAGAGTTGGTTTGGTGGTGCTGAATTCTCTCAGCTTTTGCTTGTCTGTAAAGCTTTTGATTTCTCCTTCGTATTTGAATGAGATCCTTGCTGGGTATAGTAATCTGGGCTGTAGGTTATTTTCTTTCATCACTTTAAGTATGTCTTGCCATTCCCTCCTGGCCTGAAGAGTTTCTATTGAGAGATCAGCTGTTATCCTTATGGGAATCCCCTTGTGTGTTATTTGTTGTTTTTCCCTTGCTGCTTTTAATAGTTGTTCTTTGTGTTTGATCTTTGTTAATTTGATTAATGTGTGTCTTGGGGTGTTTCACCTTGGGTTTATCCTATTTGGAACTCTCTGGGTTTCTTGGACTTGGGTGATTATTTCCTTCCCATTTCAGGGAAGTTTTCAACTATTATCTCCTCAAGGATTTTCTCATGGTCTTTCTTTTTGTCTTCTTCTTCTGGAACTCCTATAATTTGAATGTTGGAGCGTTTCATATTGTCCTGGAGGTCTCTGAGATTGTCCTCATTTCTTTTAATTCATTTTTTTTTCCTCTCTGATTCATTTATTTCTACCATTCTATCTTCTATTTCACTAATCCTATCTTCTGCCTCCGTTATTCTACTATTTGTTGCCTCCAGAGTGTTTCTGATCTCATTTATTGCATTATTCATTGTATATTGACTCTTTTTTATTTCTTCTAGGTCCTTGTTAAACTTTTCTTGCATCTTCTCAATCCTTGTCTCTAGGCTATTTATCTGTGATTCCATTTTGATTTCAAGATTTTGGATCATTTTCACTATCAATATTTGGAATTCTTTCTCAGGTAGATTCCCTATCTCTTCCTCTTTTGTTTGGTTTGGTGGGCATTTCTCCTGTTCCTTTACTTGCTGAGTATTCCTCTGTCTCTTCATCTTGGTTATATTGCTGCGTTTGGGATGGCCTTTTTATATTCTGGGAATTTGTGTAGTTCTCTTTATTGTGGAGCTTCCTCACTGTGGGTGGGGTTGTATCAGTGGCTTGTCAAGGTTTCCTGATTAGGGAGGCTTGTGTTGGAGGTCTGGTGGGTGGAGCTGGGTTTCTTCTCTCTGGAGTGCAGTGGAGTGACCAGTAATGGGTTGAGATATCTAAAGTTTTGGAGTAACTTTGAGCTGCCTGTATATTGAAGCTCTGGGGTGTGTTCCTGTGTTGCTGGAGAATTTGTGTGATATGTCTTGTTCTGGAACTTGTTGGCCCTTGGGTGGAGCTTTGTTTCAGTGTAGGTATGGAGGCGTTTGATGAGCTCCTATTGCTTAATGTTCCCTGAATTCAGGAGTTCTCTGATGTTCTCAAGCTTTGGCCTTAAGCCTCCTGCTTCTGATTTTCAGTTTTATTTTTACAGTGTAGTCTCTAGACTTCTCCATCTATACAGCACCGATGATAAAACATCTAGGTTAAAGATGAAAGGTTTCTCCACATTGAGGGACACCCAGAGAGGTTCACTGGGTTACATGGAGAAGAGAAGAGGGAGGGGGTAGTTAGAGGTGACTGGAATGAGATGTGGTGAGATTAAAAGAGGAGAGAGCAAGCTAGTCAATAGTCACTTCCTTATGTGTGCTCCATAGTCTGGACCGCTCAGAGGTATTCACGGAGTTATACAGGGAAGAGGAGAGGGAGGAAGTAGACAGAGGTGGCCAGGAGGGTAAGAGAGAGGAATGAAAAGGAGAGAGACAAGTCCAGCCAGTAATCAGTTCCTTAGGTGTTCTCCACCATCTAGAACACACAGAGAATCACAGAGTTGGATATAGAAGAGATGGGGGGGGGCGGAAGACAGAGGCCACCTGGTGGAGAAAAAGGAGAGTCCAAAAGGAGGAGAGAGTGGTCAAGCCAGTAATCTCGCTGTCAGGTAAAATTGGGTTTTGAAATGTACAAAATTGACAACAAAAACCAAAAAGCAAAGATTAAAAAACGTAGAGGTTGGATTTTCAAAAATACAATTTTAAAGAGAAGAGCAGAAGGAAGAAAGAAAAAAAGAAAAAAGAAAAAAATAATAAGAAAAAAAGAAAAAAAAAAAGCCCAAGATTAAAAAAGAAATAGCAACAACAACCTCA